>NC_056729.1:923701003-924058003 GCF_019279795.1 Protopterus annectens
CTGCAAGCAGTGCAGATTGGGTCAGCCAAAAAGAAATGGAAACAAATGAATGTAATCGCAACTGCTGAAAGGAAAGGAGCAAGATTAGCTCTCAACTTCTTTGCTCTAGAATTAGGGACAAAGCCAAAAATAATGGAATGACAAAGGCATAAAGCAGGGACATTTCTTTAAAGATTACTATAATTCTCTTAAAAAGTCAGTATTTTATTTTATTTATTTATCTGACATTTGTTAACTGGGTTGGTCCAACTGAGCCAGAAGCCCATTTTCAGTGGTGACCCAAGGAGAAAAGCTCTAGTTATACAAGCTAAAAAGTAATAGTTTCATAAAAAGTTATAATTACAGAAACAATAAATCATATAGTAATTAATACATTTGAAAGTGGACCGTACAGCAGTCTTATCAAATGTACGATAGAATAAGATAAGTAGTGGATTAACAGAGGCAGTGCAGTATTAATATACAAGATGTTTGAGTAGATATTAAAGTAGAACATAAGATATGCATATTTACATGGATTAAAATGTGGATTTACATGGATGCAATAGAGCCACATCTTTGCATCAGTTTACATTTTCTGAACAACTGTGAATCTCTAATGTCTGACTGACTGTAGTCCACACTGATCTTTAGAAGTATGCATTTAGATCAGAAGAGTCTTAGACTGTACTCCAGGTTTTGAAGTAGTGAAATGTCTGTTTTCTCCAAGCACCAAATGAGCTCTTAGCTTTCCTGGAGTAATGTAAGAAATAATGTTCATGTGAGATTTGCTTGTGAACTGTGATGTTCACAAAACAGATTTTTTTGTCAGATGCACCAGTCAGTGTATGCTGGCTTCATTCACATTATGCTCATTTGTACGCATAGAAAAGTGAAACAGTGAATCAGTAGAGTACGATTACCTTCTCTATCTCTCTCTCGCTCCTTTTCCTCATGGTGTGTGTGTGTGTGTGTGTGTGTGTGTGTGTGTGTGTGTGTGTGTGTGTGTGTGTGTGTGTGTGTGTGTGTGTGTGTGTATTTCATATTGCTTGTTATAGGAGATTACTAAGCTAATGGCCCTGGGGCCCTTACAAGCCTAGCCAAGAGTTTATACCCAAAAAGAAACTTCAGTCAGCACCTGTTGCCCCTGTCAATGAGGAACCTAGGTGGAACCCCTGGGACAAATTTGTGGTTTCCCATTCACTCATCAAGGTTTCAGTTGAAGTGGGTCAGTGAGATACTCTGTTTGACGTGCATGGGACGTCTATTCCGGAGACGGGGCAGCCTCTGGGAGGCAAACCTATCTCTCCAGCAGGTTTTATTGATGTCGCATATTAGATTCAGGCCTTTCAAATGGGTAATGTGTGGGGACTTAGACTTCTGGATCTGGAGCATCTCTAGTAGGGCAGGGTCCGAAATTACCTTGTAGGCGAGAGACACAGATCGCCTCTGAGCAATCTGTATGATACCAAGTAGAGTGATAGTGATTTGAGCCTGTCTGTATAGGACAGGTGTTGTAGGCCATTGATTCTCTTTGTGAGGTATTTCTGTGGCCTTTCCAGTTGGTGCAGATGTTTGGAGAGGTACATACCAAGTGGGGCGTTATACCCAACTATTGGTCTAATGAGGGAAGAGTGTAGAGAGGTAATAATCTTTTTTCTGGTTGCCATCCCTTAGATGAGCCAAGTAAAAGGCTTTCCTGACCACTGCTGGTAAATTATGGTCGAATGGGAGATTGTTGTAAACCTAAATACCCAGGTCTCAAACCACAGGTCGTGGGCTTAGGGGGTTGGCATTGAAGTGGTAATCAGTAGGGGCCGTGTTTTTGCTGAATGGTATGATGATAAATTTTTTTGCATTTAACTTGAGGCCATGACTTTGTCTCCAGTCATTAGTTGCTGTGAGACCCTTTTGCAGTATGTTAACATCATTTGGAGAGTCAGTGACTGCACCCAGCTTACAGTTGACTGCAGATTTGGTCAACCACAGACCTTTTGTCTTTCGCTGGGTCTCTGAGAAGTAGATGCCCAATAGTAGAGGTCCCAGGACAGATTGCTGGGGAACTCCACTACTGACAGGTCTGCTGTCAGAGGTGGAGGTGCCCATTTTCACCTTGAGGGTCCTGTCGGTGAGCCAGTTGTCCAAACACATGATGAGATAGGGATTTACGCCAAGTTGTGTTAGTTTTTCAATAATGTCCAAGTGGAGATTGTGTCAGAGGCCTTGGCCAAGTCAATATAAGCTGTATGTACTGACTTTCCCTCATCCAGGACCTTGGTGACAGTCTCAGAGGTCAACCAGGTTTAACAGGCAACATCTTCCCTTGAAGAATCCGAACTGGGTGGGGTCAAGTACTTGAAGATTGCCTACGTCCTTGTTTATGAGATCTATAATAATATGCTCCATGGCTTTACAGATCAGACATATCAAATTAATGGGGCGATAGTTTACAGGGTCACTAGTGGCACCACCTTTGTGCAACAGGATGACAATGGCAGTTCTCCACTCTGCTGGAATGAAGCCTGTACTTAGGCTGTGGTTGAATAGGGTGCTCATTGGCAAAGCTAGTTCTTGCTGGAGATGCTGCCGAATACAGTTTGGGATACTATCAGGTCCAATGGAAGCTGTGGTCTTTGCCTTTCATAGGGCCTTTAACACTTGATCTACGGAGATGTGAAGTGCGGGACAAGTATCGGGATTGTCAAAAGGGCCTTTGGGGTGGGCAGGGGGGAAAGACTGGCTAAGTCAACAGGATCACTGTAAGTGATACTGTTAAGTACTACTTTGGAACAGCCCTGGGCTTTGGCATGGAGGTTCCTGACGTACCTGAAGAAGGCTTTGTGGTTTCCCTTTGTAGTTTCAATTCATGATTGGCTTTGGAGGTTTTCACTAGTGAGGTAATTTGCTTGGTGAGGCTAAGGAGGGAGTTTTTCAACTTGGAATTTTTTCCTTTTTACCCTTGGATAACCGTTTCTTCCTTTTGTTGTAAAGCCTGTTTGTGTTTCCTTGAGGAGCAGGTTTTAGTTCTGCTGGGTATGGCCATGTCATTGCAGTTGTACAGGTGCTTGTATACTGCATTTGTGTACTGTTCAGCATAGTTGTCTGCATCCTCTGAGGGGGGCAGTAGTGTGAAGCTACTGATACCCTCCCTTAGGAGGTTGTAGTCAGCTTTTGAGAAGTTTTTTTAGCTTGATTACGGCTTGGGGGAGGGGGTTGGGTGGGATAGAAACTTCGAATGAGACAGACTGATGATCTGATTTCACCATGGAAGAACATACTATGGGAATGGTGCAGTGGTCGCCCGTGTTGGTGAGAACCAAGTCCGGAATGTTATCACCTCTTGTGGGGGATGAGATGAGCTGGTCTAATATGTTAGAACTGATGAAGTCAAGGAATTGTTGGGTGAGTGCATTAGTGCAGGAATAGTTCACCCAATCTATGGTGGGGTAGTTGAAGTCACCAAGGATCAGGGTGTTAGGGGGTACCTTGATGGAGTCAAGTAGATCCAGGTAGGAGGAGTGAGTGTCCTGAGTCATGGAGGGGGATCTATAGCTGTCTATAACTTGGATTGGTGTCTTGCCAACTGTCAGTTGCATCTGGAGTAGTTCCAGTGCATCATGCTGGCAAACCACTCTAAAGGTATGCATGCCCTTAATGAAGAGAGAGACTCCACAACCCTTAGTTTTCTTGACCTCATTTTGAGGTCGGAATATGTGGACTGAGATGTAGCATGGTAAGGCAGGAGTGCTCTCTGCAGGCCTGTATCAAGTTTCTTTGACCACACAGACATCGGCATCTTCCAGTGGGAGGAGAGCCTCCAGTGAGTACATTTTCAGGTTAAGGCTCCTAGAATTAAGCAACATGATCTTCAGTTTGCTTTTTGACATATCTTTTATGTTGGAAGGTTTGTCTTTGGGACATTGCCAAAAAAAGGCACAGTGGGGGAGACAAGAGCCTTGGCCAGGATCCAGAATCCCAGTGGTGACTGGTGGAGGTCATCTCTGGCAAAGAATCGAGGCCTGTTAACCATGTCATACCAGGCAGACATATACTGGATCCCTTTGAACTGAAGTGACACCAGAAACTAAGCCAGTTGTTGAAATCAATTGTTTTTTGTTGGTATTGTGGTATCATTCTTGGCAAAGGTAGGATGCTGCTTAGGGCTAGGGTCATACCTACCTGGCACACACACTCTGAGAGCTCAGTTATGTCTCTCTTCATATAGTCCAGGGTGGTACGTCTCAAGTCATTCACACTAATGTGGAGAATTAGAGTCATACTTGTACTTGTTGTGGAGAGACTTAAGTGCAAGCGTGATGTGGAAGATTCTGGTACCAGACAGACAACTGACTGTGACCACCTCCTTGTCAAGCCTGGTGAGGGGGACATCGGTGTGTCTCCTAACTGAGTCGCCAATGACTAGTATGTTTGGTTTATTGCTATGCCTTGGGAGCTGTGTTGGTTTATTCTTTTGCCTTATGGGCTATGTTTGTGAGACACTGGTGTGTTGTCTGCTGTGGGTGATGTGTTTGGTGTTGTGTGTGGAATTTTTGTGAGTGTGTCTGGAGGTCTCTGCTGTTTAGGTAAGTTTTTATTGAGGACCTCTGCATAGGTGGGTGTGTGTTGTGCTTGACTGTGTGATGTGAGTGGTGTGGTGTGGTGTGGTGTTTATGCTGACAATCTCCTCTTTGTCAGGAGTACTGACTGTGGTGCAAGAGGGCATGGATTCCAGGTTACTGACGTAGATGTATTTCTCACAAGTAAAAGAATTATTTGCTAGGAGAAGAGGGCGGTCAGTAAACATGAGGCATTTGGTACACTGTCTCAGTATGCCCATTTCGACCAGGCTGGCAGGCGAAACTGATGGGAATTGTCCACCCATAGTGTTCCAAATACTTGGGTGGAGTTATGGAGAGAGGGTTTTGATAAGGGTTTGTCCAGAGAAGTGTAGACCACAAAAGCCTTTTTAAATATAAAGTAAATGGCCTGAGGCACAAGTGCTAAAACCAAAACAAAGATGCTTAGAGTAACAGATAAATTTATTCAGGCTACTAACAGGCAGTAATAAATGCAGTAGAATAAAAGCACTTGAACACCTAAGAGCATGCACAAAAATAAGGTAATAAAGTAGGAAAAATACAATTACAGTAAAATCAGCTGAATAAATTGTAATTTTTTTAAGTGGAGCGGGAGAAAACAGAAGATAGTTCAAGATTAAGAAACTAAGGGGGTTGGCCTTCCCTAATACTCTCTCTGTACTCAGTAGACTGAGCTGATGAGATGGGACTGGGAGGTGTGTCCAAAATTAAAGAAGCAAGAGGGGGTAGTTCTACCCAAATGATCTTACTGTACTCAGTTGACTGAGCAAATGAGATGGGAATGGGAGGAGTGACCAAAATCAAATTTACACCAGGGGCAGGCAATTCCAAAGCCACCAAGTTTAAGAGTACAACAACACTTGGGTGGGAGGGTGGAAAAAACAAACAAACAATGGAGACAGCGGTCAACAATAAACAATGAAGCAAATATATAAATGAAGTACAGTTTTGTTAACTATCACTGAAACAGATCATATGCAAAAAAAAGTATACTTATTAGCTTGGTATATCCAGATGGTTATAGAATCCAACACAGCCAAGTAATTAGCTCTGCTATATCAACTCTGCTATTGAGCACTGTTTCACAGAAATGTAAGTCTTTCCATTTATTTTGGAAAAGCTGCTGATCTGTCTGTGCTTTGTAGCCTTTTTTTCTGTACCTTGTGTTCCCTTAGTTCTGTCATTGTTTGTGCTGTCACCTGTTTACAAAAGCTTTTCCTATAGTCCACCACTTTTTTGTAAACAAAACAAAAAATACTACCCTGTTTCTCTCTTGCAACTTTTGTTATTCCATTCTTGTCCCCTCCCACCTACCTATCCAATCCTCTCAGAGGTAACAATTACCCCTGGATTGGGACGGCGCCATTTTCAAATCCCCAGTTTAGCATCCATAGCAGCATCCCCAGCACACCCAAGGCATTAGTGTGCCTGCCACGTACATTTACATTTTAATATTTTAAAATTTATTAGGAGATTGTGCAGAATTACTGATACATTATCTGTCTTGCTTTTAGTGTTATTTTATCTGTTAAGGCTTATATTTTTATTAGGGAATGTTTTCCCAGATAGCAAACGTACTTCTACTGGAGGCATTGGTTACTCTGCTAGAACTGCTCATTTCTCCCATACTTAAATGTTTAGGTAGAGTGAGCGATGTACTGTACTCATCCATTAGCTCGCTGTTTGTGTCTTGCAATTCAAATGTTTGTTAGTAGAGCATATTGACCTGCTCACTTATTGTACTGGAGGCATTGGTTACTCTACTAAAACTGCTCATTTCTCCCATACTTAAATGTTTAACTAGAGCGAGCGGTGTACTGTACTACCCATTATCTTGCTGTTTGTTTGTTGCAATTCAAAAAACAAGTAATCTCCGTGGTATCCCCGAAGTCTCAAAACAACCCGCTAAACAAGTGTAGTGGATCCAAAAACAAAGCAGTGTAAGAAACTTCTCTGTGTGGAAGATTTTCAGTCCATATATTTCTAGTTAATCACTGTATATTAATCAGATCAGGCAATAGTAGTAGAAGTAGCAAACTTAAACTCGTCTTAAGTCGAAACAAAAAACAAAAAATAATAGAAAACATATAATTGTACAGCATTACTAAGTATTCGAAAGTAATCAAAGTAAGGCAGGCAGTCTGCTTCCAGTCGAAAATCCTTTAAGTACAAAGACAAGCAATCCAAGTAAAACAAAAATAGAGTAATCATTTCACAAGCTTTCTAAATATATATACTTTTTATCAGGCATGGGAGTGGTTTTTTGTGCTGTAAAGCAGTTTTAGCAGAGTAACCAATGCCTACACGTTAAATTCACATCCCTTCCCCCATCAGTGTGACATTCGAGCTGGTCCTGCCCTACTTAGTAGCTGTCCTAATAATATAACCCTTATGTACTTTAAATAAACTGTATAATGATGTGGTCAGATTATTAAATCTGTGATTTTATCCAAGACAATATACTGCATGGCTGGAAATATATCAACCTTAGTTCATTTGGCAATCAAAATATATATAAATATATACATATACATTTTGCATGTAAAAATCAATTTTTATTTTCATAACCTATTGTTAACAAAGATCGCTTTCGTCCTTCTAGACTTCTTCAGGTCTGTGTACAAGAACCCTAAAAAACAATCTATAAAAATATATACCACTGTATAATTAGTTAGTATTGTTATTATACATCATTTTGAATAAAGTGGGGAAAAAAATGTATGTATGATGATGGAAACAAAATATACACTTAAATTACAACTGATTTAAAACGGTATTTAAAACCAACTGGTAGAATAAAATAAAATACAGTTAGTCATGTAAACAATGTGGCAATTTTCTAAGTTCCAGTGCACTTTTAATTGAACAGCAGTAGTTTAGTCCAGGCTTCCTAAAAGAGTTCAGCTTTAATTGCCACATGAGTTCATCTTTCTCCAGAATATTTGGGATGTCTCCTTCAAGATCACCCATGTCTATGCGAACCAGGATCTGGAACTTAATACCTGTGTGTCTTTTATGAAGAGAAAGGTGTTTGGCTCGTGCATTATTTTTACATCCAGAGCGGATTTCTGACAGATGACATGAAATCCTACGCTTGAGTTTATTTAAAGTCTTGCCCACATAGAATGCATCACGTTCAATGCACTGTGCCCTGTAAATTACTTTTGTAGTGTTAGTTACCCCCTGCACTGGTTTTAATGATTTTCTTTAAATAAGGGCAATAAAACTATCACCTTGCTGTATAAATATACAAAATGTCCAATTAGTTAAACATATTTTAGTGCTTTTCTCATATGGTCTAGGTTTAAATTCAACAAAACTTCTAATGTTCCTGGCCTTCCTATAAACAAATGATGGGGCTTCACCTAAGATGTTAATCAGAAAAGGGTTTCCTGTGACAATGTCCCAGTTTTCTTCAATAATATATTTGATACTGTGATAATCCAAAGTGTATGTCAGGATGCACCTACTTTTGCATTTGTTATTCTCTGTGGAATTACTTAACATTTTTCTACTGGGGAGGTTGAGTGAAGGTTCTTCAGTCCTTTTCAGTTCTATAATGGGTTCCAGGATGTTTTTTAACATCAGATTTTCATAGCCTCTCACTGGAAAATCATTCTCTAAGTTGTTCAGGTTTCTCAAAAATGGTTCCATCTCTGTGGTAATTCTAGCTAATCTATCGCTTTGGGACTTCACTACTTTATACTTGTTTTTTGTAGGATGTAGACTTTTACTGTGGAGTAATAAGTAACCCTTGTTGGTTTTTTTGAATAGATCAGTTCATAGGTTCATAGGTTCATACTAGGCTATCTGCCCAAGGGCATTTATAAGCCTAGCCCGTAGTTATTGGCTTTGCCCCTTTTACCTTTTTTGAATAAAACTATGCCTATTATTTTTTTATTTTTTTTTTTGAATAAAGTGGTGATTCTGTTATTATTGGTGTCCTTGGAAATCTGCATATCTAAGAAAGTGGTTGAAGTACAGCTATGGAAAGAGGTAAACTTCAGGAAAGGGGTAGTTTGATTTAGGTAAGTGATAAAATCTCCAAGCTGCAATGTGTCACCTTCCCACACAATAAAGATGTCATCAATAAAACGTAAATAGCATGTGATATGCTGCATGTAGTATGTGTTGTTGAACACAAAGTCCTCCTCCCATTTGCCCAGGGCTATGTTAGCTGTGCTGAGAGCCATGGCAGCCTCCATTGCTATACCAGTTTTTTGTTTGTAGTGTTTGCCATTGAAAGTAAAGACATTGAAGTCCAGTACAAGATTAATGAGCTTGCTTAACTTTTGCAGTTGTGCCTGTGTACCTTGATTATGTTTCTTAAAAGACTCCATAGCTGCTGTTGTGCAGTAATTGTGAGGGAGCACTGTGTACAAAGATTCCATATCAATAGTTAATAAAATACTGTCAGCTTCCACTGTAATGTTTTTTATTTTCCTCATAAAATCCATTGAATCTCTTATGTATGACTTATCCTTTTCTGCTAGAGGTTTCAGCAAGTAATCAAGGTAAATGGCTGTGGCTTCACTTGCTATCACCGGTCTGTAAGGTGGGTCTTCTCTGTTCTTGTGTGACTTTGGTATTCCAAAAAAGTAAGGTAAACGTGGGCATGGGCTCCATATATAATTATAAAGATTTTCAGTGATAAGTTTTCCTTCCCATAATGTGGTGAGATTAGTGTTCCATAAATCGTATGCTCTTTTTTATGTCATCTATGGTAAGTAACTCATAAAATCTGTTATCCCCCAGCATGTTCTCTATCTTTTGGTTGTAGCTAGTGGTATCAGTCACAAGTATACCTCCTCCCTTGTCTGCTTCCATTACACGCCTGGATTTATCATTGACTAGCGCAAGCAATGCTTTTCTTTCTCCCTGTGTTAAGTTATACATTTTTTTCTTAGGAGGTTTTTTAAGCAGTTTCCTGATATCCATCTCACATTTCACTTCAAAAGCAGCTAGTGTTTGATGTAGTGGTGGACAATAGCTGCTAGGCCTTTTTATAGTTTCATCAGTAGGCTTATTTTCAATGTCATTACATTTGCCATGAAACTGTACTCTTAAGTTGAGCTTCCTCACAAACATTTTAAGGTCTATCAGTACCCTGAGCAACCTCACTCCTGCAGATTTCCAAGGACATCAACAATAACAGAATCACCACTGATCTATTCAGAAAACCAATGAGGGTTACTTATTACTCCACAGTAAAAGTCTACATCCTACAAAAAACAAGTATAATGTAGTGAAGTCCCAAGGCTATAGATTATCTGGAATTACCACAGAGATGGAACCAATTTTGAGAAACCTGAACAACTTAGAGAATGATTTTCTAGTGAGAGGCTATGAAAGTCAGATGTTAAAAAACATCCTGAAACCCGTTATAGAACTGAAAAGTACTGAAGCACCTTCACTCAACCTCCCCAGTAGAAAAATGTTAAGTAATTCCACAAAGAATAACAAATACAAAAATAGCTGCATCCTGACATACACTTTGGATTATCACAGGATCAAAAATATTATTGAAAACTGGGACATTGTCACAGGAAACCAGGAACATTAGAAGTTTTGTTGAATTTAAACCTAGACCATATGAGAAAAGCACTAAATTATGTTTAACTAATTGTACATTTTGTATATTTATACAGCAAAGTAATAGTTTTTATTGCCCTTATTTGAAGAATATCATTAAAACCAGTGCAGGGGGTGACTGTAACACTACAAAAGTAATTTACAGGGCACAGTGCAATGAATGTGATGCATTCTATGTGGGCAAGACTTTAAATAAACTCAAGCATAGGATTTCATGTCATCTCTCTGAAATCCGCTCTGGATGTAAAAATAATGCACTAGCCAAACACCTTTCTCTTCATAAAAGACACACAGGTTTTAAGTTCCAGATCCTGGATCGCATAGACATGGGTGATCTTGAAGGAGACATCCTGAATATTCTGGAGAAATATGAACTTGTGGCAATTAAAGATGAACTATTTTAGGAAGCCTGGACTAAACTACTATTGTTCAATTAAAAGTGCACTGGAACTCAGAAAATTGCCACATTGCTTACATGGCTAATTGTATTTTATTTTATTTTATTCTACCAGTTGGTTTTAAATACCATTTTAAATCAGTTGTAATTTGTGTATATTTTGTTTTCATCATCATACATACATTTTTTCTTATTTTTTTTTTTACTTTATTCAAAATGATGCGTAATAACAATACTAATTATACAATTATATATATTTTATAGATTGTTTTTTAGGGTTCTTGTACACAGACCTGAAGAAGTCTAGAAGGACGAAAGCGATCTTTGTTAATAATAGGTTATGAAAATAGAAATTGATTTTTACATGCAAAATGTATATGTATATATTTATATATATTTTTTGATTGCCAAATGAACTAAAGTTGATATATTTCCAGCCATTTAGTATATTGTCTTGGATAAAATCACAGACTTAATAATCTGGTTAAATAAGAGGTACCGCATCATTATAAATTTTATTTAAAGTACATAAGGGTTATATTATTATGATAGCTGCTAAGTAGGGCAGGACCAGCTTGAATGTCACACTGATGGTGGAAGGGATGTGAATTTAACGTGTACCAATAACACTGTTTTACAGCACAATAAACCACTCCCATGCCTGATAAAAAGTATATATACATTATATATATATATATATATATATATATATATATATATATATATATATATATTTAGAAAGCGTGTGAAATTATTACTCTATTTTTGTTTTACTTGGATCATTTGTCTGTGTACTTAAAGGATTTTTGACTGGAAACAGACTGACTGCCTTACTTGGATTACTTTCGAATACTTAGTAATGCTGTACAATTATATATTTTCTATTATTATTTTTTGTTTTGTTTTGACTTAAGATGAGTTTAAGGTCGCTACTTCTACTACTGTTGTCTGATCTAATTAATATACAGTGATTAACTAGAAATATGTGGACTGAAAATCTTCCACACAGAGACATTTCTTACACTGTTTTCTTGCAATTCAAATGCTTGTTTGACCTGCTCACTTATTGTACTGTTGTTCATCTGCTTTGAGTTGTTAGCAACTGTATTTCTACCTAAGGTACTGTTGTCTCTGCTAGGACTGCTCGTATCTCATGTACTTAAATGTATAGCTAGAGAGAGAGTTGTACTTCACTAATCCATCAACTCGCTGCTTGCTTGTACAATTTCAAAAGTTGTTCATATAACATATTGACCTGATCTCTTAGAATGTACACTTTAATGTACTGTTTTTAATTCTGCATTGTGTAATTAAATAGTGCATGCCATAGTAATATTAGCGACTGCGGTGTCTAGGCTGTATAGTTTGTGTTAGCTTGTTAGACACTGGCTTTGCTAGGCCAGTGCCATTCCATTAGTTGCTCAACTTTAAGCGACGGTGTTTTCTAATGTGTATAATTAATGTTAACAAGCCTGGCAGATGTAGGAGAAGCCAAAGCCATATTTAATACTGTGTTGCCATATTATTTTCTGCCCTTTTACTGCTCATTTTCCACCTGTCAATTCTATTTCCTCTTTTTTACAGTTACCTTATCAAAGCCATTACTAAAGTGTTTTCCCACTTTAGGTACTTGGGAACAGTGGAGATCCAGTGGCGATCCTGCAGTCCACTAGCAACCATCTTAATTTACCATCTGACCTACAGTGTATGTTCCCAATTGACTTGTAGTTGTTTTTTTGTGATGAAATTCCTGCAATTTACCCATTTGTTTGTAATTAGTGGCATGCACACTCCCTAGTTCACATTCTAGTCTAAATCCCACCCGCAAAAGACCACCCTGACTCCCATAGCATTTATGACCCATCCCTTGTTTTTTTCCAGTTACAATCTACCCTGATAACAAATTGCCTAGTTTGGGGCAAGTCTTTCAAGCTAGCAAAGTCTCAAACAGCCAGCTCAATTTCCAATCCAGTACCTTTCAACAATAGAACACGCTGTGTAGCTAAAAATAACCAACAAAGCAGCATATAATCAACTATCTTAATAATTTCAGTCTCACAAAAGCTTCCTCAACTATTTCATCCCTAATACTCCTTTTAAGCAGTTTTTGATATCAGCCTCATAGACTATAAACTTACTAACCTGAGGCAAGGCATTTCTGCAAGCTTTATATATTGACTATTTTGGGCAAAGACTACAGTGCTTGGCTCAACCCGCTCCGTTCGCCCTCGTTCCACCCGGGCTCAGTCTGTTCCCTTAACCTACCCCCATTCCCACCACCACTTTCATCTAACTTATAGCTACCCTACCACACCCCCTTCCCCTCTCCACCTATACTCATTCACTCTCTCAATCACTTACCCTCCCCTCAATCCCACCCTCTCCATCTCACACTCTGACACCTCCTCTGTCCTCTCTCCACTACCATCCACATCCTCTCAGCTCTTCTAGCCCACCATATTACACACCACGCACTGTCACAATTGCGTAGTAACAAATACTCTTTTATTCCTTTCACTCTACTTCACCCACAACTCCACCTCACTACACATATACCACATAATGCACAGCCATTCTCCTCCACCTCACTACACATATACCACATAATGCACAGCCATTCTCCAACACTTCCAATAACTACCGCCAGTCCACTATCCCACTCCTTCTCTGACATTTGCCCACAGCTATGTAATAACTCTACCTACTTGCTTGTTTCCTTCAAACTCTTAAAAAGCCTTCTGCCCAAATTCCCCTGCATACAGACACCCTAAATTAACTATCAAACTAAGACATCTCATATTACACTCTTATCACAAAAATTAAACTGCGTGCCAGCATCCACCCCAACCCAGGTCCAAATAACACCCATTCCCCTCCCCTCGACAAACCTCAACTTACTCTTCTCTTTCCCACATACACTCCCATCCCTACCCCCCACTCCCAAAAACATCAAACTTTGACCTGCTATTCACCAGTTTCAGCCTTCGTAGCATAATTAACAAAGCTAGTGAATTCCAAGCCACCTTAGCCACTGACACAGCAGTTATAACAGAAACCTGTTTGAAGCCACACATCAGGGACAGTGAGTTTACCCCAAATGGCTGTAACATTATTAGACTACACAGAATAAACAGAAGGGGTGTTGGTGTAGGTGTACTGTTTAAGGACAGCCTTAAAGTTGAACAACTCCAATGCTCCCTACCCAACACCAAAACTCTAACCACATGTCTAGAAATAAACCCAAACAAATCAATAATTATCATAGCTTCCTGCCTCCCTCCTGGCAACAACCTACCCATCATTGAAAGTCTCCTTTCATGGACTTCTGTCAACTTCAACCAAGAAACTATTATTTCTTGGTGATTTCAACCTCTATTGGCAAACCTGTACATACAATAACCCTTCTAATTTCCTCAATATCCACAACTTCACCCACACCATAAACTGTCCAACACGCATTGACAAACACTCCAACAGACATTCTGCATTAGACTGGATACTAATCAACAATCTCAACCTAAGTTACATAGCAGGCTGCCTTCCCTACTCACTCAGTGACTATTCCCTAACCTTTCTATACAGAAAACATGTACACACACAGTATAACATCTACAAATACATCCATTGCAAAAAGCGTTTCTCTCCTCAGTTTTTAACCTGATTGTCCAACAATATTACTGGACCCACTTAAATACCTTCAGCTAAACCTACCACTACAATTCTTCAACACTACCTTCCATAACATTCTCAAAAATCTAGCCCCATTGAGAAAAGTATGGGTAAAATCCAAGCCTCTGCCATGGTTAACGAAAGAAACCATATTTTTACTTAAACAAAGAGAGCCTAGTCAGATTACCATACCGCCAAATACATATCAATCTTAACTATCTGTAAACAATTAAGGAATCCAGCTAAAAAACAAATCAAGTAGACAAGCAAGTGTACTTCCAAACTTGCCAACAACACCTAAACAACCCCCGTAAATTCTAGGAAAACATAAACTACCTCCTAAGCACAGGCCACTCCCCTACCCCCTACCCCAGTAACCACTAACAAAACAGATCCCATTGCAAACCATATTAACTCCTACTTCATAAATTCCATAACCTCCCTACTAGGCAACCAGCCTAACACACCTCTTACTCTTCCTACCTCTACTCCTGATAATCCTAGCTCCTTCTGCTTTTTCCCATTCAAACTAGCTGCATAAAGATCTCTCCTAGCTAAAGTTAAATGCTGCTGTCTGGCTTCTGATCAGCTCTCTAATTAATTTATGAAAATTGCAGCCCCATCTATTGCTTACCCTATATCTGTCTTGATCAGTCACTCTATTTCTGAACACTGTGTCCCAACTCTGTGGGACCCCCTAGCAAAAATGCATCCATAAACAGCTCCTTAACCATCTCCTCTCTAACAATCTCTTATCCAATTTACAACACGGTTTCAGACCCAAACACAGTACTTCCACTGCTCTAATCTCTTTTACTAACACGATTCATCATCTCCTAAATGAAGGCCAGGCAGTCTCCTCCATCTTTCCGGACATGTCAAAAGCCGTTGACACCATTTCCCATCAACTTCTACTCGACAAACTCTCAAACTACCGCATCAGCTCAGCCACTTTGTCTTGGTTCCTCAGCTATCTTTCCAATCGGCAGCTGGCCGCCAAATTGCAAAACAGTCCCCCTCCTCATCTCTCTTGGTGTGCCCCAAGGTTCTATACTTGGCCCTCTCATCTTATTCACAAACGATCTCAGCTCTGCAACCAATCAAGCCACCACTGTCCAATTTGCTAACGATGCCACCCTTATATGCTCTGCCCCTCACCCCATGAACTTCAATTAAAAATGCAATCAGCTGTATGAAGCATAGAAAAATACCTATCAGAACATCAACTAATTCTCAACCCAAATAAAAAACAAATTAATAATCTTCAAAAATATAAACTCCAAACCTTGTCATAGCCCTCTGTCAGTCCACTCGTCAAACAGAACCAATATCAAACCCACAGCTCATACTAAACTCCTAAGGGTCACTATTGACGAGAAACTAACTTTTGAAAAACATTTCTCTCTGCCAGTCAGAAAAGTCCACATCAGGCTTGGCACTTTATATAGGGCCAGACCATATCTTACCCACAATGCTAGGCTTGCCACTGCCTGTTCTCATCTACTGTCTACCCTCCTCTCCGGATCTCATATTCTCACCATCCTTCGCAAATCTGAACTAAATAATCTAGAATCTTGCTATCACAAAATTGCCAAGTTTGCCACGAATGGACCACACAGGACTCACCATTGTACTGTGCTCTCTCAACTAAAATGGCTAGAACACCCCAACCTTCTAGCTCACAACCAACTTACAATGGTCCACCAAGTTAATTCACCAACCCTCTAACTGTCCTGCCCTCTCCAATCTTGTCCAACTGACTCTCAACCCCAGGACCCTCAGATCCTCCAATAAACTTATGCTAAAGGTCACCCAATCCCACAACTATCACGGGGGACTGTCTTTGTTCCAATAAAATTACCAGTCTTTGGAATACTGTCCCTCCTACAATTACTAAAAATCCACACCATCATGAGTTCAAACTACTACTACTCAACCACCTCGAAATAACTGGCTGTGTTCCTACCTGACCCCTAATTAAATCCTCTTATGCTCATCCCACCCCTTCCCATTGCTACAGATTCTCATTGATTCCTTCTATGTAAATTTTCTTTCTTATTAACCCTCCTTTCTAATGGTGTTTTTGGCACCACTATTATGTTACTATATACATAATTCCACCCTGCTGGAATCTCAGACATCTGGCCTAGCAATGCTGTTTTTGTGTAACATGCAATTTGTATATACCATATATTTTTACTAGCCTTTACTTATGTTTTGTACAATATGCGTGTTTTTAATTTCATATAATTACTGTAAACAGAATACTGTTGCTTATATTTAAAAGAATATGTTGTATTGTTTTTTTTTGGCGCTTTTCTCCCTGGGCCTCTGCTGAAAACGGGCTTCTAGCCCAGTCAGACTTTCCCAGTTAACAAATGTAATAAATAAATAATAAATACATAATAAATAAATAAATAAATACATTTTGTCACAAAATGGTGTTCTGCTGTTTTATTCATCTCTTTTTAAAAGAGTGTACTCCCTTGTATTTTATGGATTCCCTTGAGGCATTGGACCTCTCAAAGTCAGCTGTTGAGTTATTGCAACATCCAGTGGCAGTATATCTGGTGCTGAAATAGCTTGATTTTCCTTATATTTATTGTTTTCATTTAAAATTACAGTTTTAAAATAAAATACCTATTGTTGGCTGAGTGACTTTTGAGGAATATTTCTCTGACCCATTTATTGCGTAGTAGTTTAAAAAAAAACTTTTCCATCACTGCTGACATGTTGGGTGTCCATCTTTGCTCTCTGTTTTTAATGGCTGTATCTCCCAAATATGTTGATATGTTCGTATGAAATTTCCAGGAATTATGCTGTTATAGTTACCTATAAAATGTATTTAGATTGTGCTTCTAGCTTTGAAGGAAAACGAGCATCTACATTTTGAATTTTAATGAAAAAAATGTTTATAGAGATTAAATTCATTAACACAATTTTGTTCACAGAGGATCCGTTTAAGTAATTACAATAATGAATTTGCAGATTTATGACAAGATTAGGTATAGTAAAATCACATCACTATGTACTGATAATTTAATTGCACACAGCTTTCAGTTAACAAGAATTATCCAGTGTCACAAAAGCAGTTGCACTTGGATTCATTTTGAGTGAAGGTTAAGACTTTGTCTTGTGAAGGTTTGAAGGGTTTCTCTTTGTGTTTTGTTTATGTTGGTAACTGATTCCATATACAGAAATACTTATTCTTTTCAGGTCTAAATTCACAACTGCTGCACTATGTATTGTTTTTTGATTTATATTTGTTAGTCTGATGACGACTAATAGTGACATTTTTAAAATGAATGTTCTGCAGTTGTAGTTGGTCAATTTCTTGTTGCCTTTTTGACCCAAATTTGTCTCTACCAGTGTAAGCATTTCTGTGTTGTTCATAGATGCTCTTACAAAATTTTCCAGAAGTAGCACCTGGGTGGTCAGTCCTATACAACACATTGCAGAGCAGATGGCACACTTTCAAATCTGTGAATGCCAGAACAAGTACAATATGTGTTTTTGCAATGACATCAAAAGTTAGAGAAATAGCACATTTTTGAGAAATAAGTAGTATTTTTAGTTCTTGCATGAGAATAAGACACTGATGATGTGACTCATGAATACAGTACACTCTCAGTTAACCGAAACTCAAGCAACCAGCAAAAAATATCAAAGAAATACAGTACAATTTTCATGTGTTGCACTTTGTCCCCCCGGTAGAAAAATAATTTAAATTTTTAGAGTTTTAGAAAGGAAGATGGGAATAAATTCCCTCTCTCCAAACCTGAGAACAGGTCAAACCAAACAAATAGTATAGGGTACTGCATTAGTCAGGCCTGTTTTTAATAGCACCTTTCAAACAACCAGAAACTACAGTTATCCAGCATCTACCAATCCCAGTGGGTGCCAGTTAACTGAGAGTTTACTGTACGGTGTTTGTCAGTATGAAAAATGTAAAAAGAGTGTTTTTTTTTCATTTTTATTTGCAGCAGAGCAGCCATTGTACATAGGATCATAGAATCATAGGAGGTTACTAGGCTATTGGCTCTGAGCCCTTATAAGCCTAGCCAAGAGTTTAGCCCATGTTTAGACAAGTCAGCACCCAAAGCCCCTGTCCAGCAGGGACACAGGTGGAATCCCATGAGTGTATTTTCTGTTTCCCATCCAGTTATCCAGGTTGCACTTAAAAAGGGATAATGAGGTACTCTGCGTAATGTGGAGAGGGAGTCTATTCCACATATGGGGGAGTCTCTGGGACACAAATCTGTCCTGCCATCCATTTCTAGACCAGGTTGAGGTTGCGCATGTGGGTTGCTCGAGTGGAGTTTGACTTGCAGATACGCAGCAGTCACATCAAGGCGGAGTCTGAGATTGCTTTGTATGGCAGACAGAGATCACCTGTGAGGAGTCTGTATGAAACTGGGTAGCAGGACAGGGCTTTTAGGCTATCTCTGTAGGGTAGGTGTTTGAGGCTCTGAATTTTCCTGGTGAGGAACCTCTGTGGTTTCTCCAGCTGCTGCATATGCTTTGTGAGGTACATGCCAAAGGGGGCATTGTACTCAATAATTGGCCTTATAAGGGAAGCATACAGGATCTTATGACCTCTTTGTCCCTGGATGAGATACCCTTACTTATGAGGTGGGCCATGTAGAAAGCTTTCCATATAATGGAAGCAACATGGTGGTCAAACATCAGGTTGCTATCAGTCTGGGTGCCCAACTTTTTCACTACTGATTGTGTACTTAGGACATTATTAATGTGAGAATATGTGGGGACGTCACTCTCCTCAAAGGGGATGATGATGCATTTTTTGGCATTCAGCTTGAGAGCATGTTTCTGGCACCAGTGATTTGTTTGGGTGATACCCTCTTGGAGGATGTCCACATCACTTGGGGAATTGATGACTGCTCCCAGCTTGCAGTCATCTGCAAACTTGGTCAGCCATAGCCCACTGGTTTTGTCCTGCACCTCAGAGAAGTATATCCTGAATAACAGAGACCCCAACACCGATCCCTGGGATACGCCACTCATTACAGGTCTACTGCTTGAGGTGGCTTCCTCTATTTTGCTTAGGTGGGTTCTATCAGTGAGTGAGTTTGCTACCCATCTGGTAACATATGGATTGATGCCTAGTTGAGAGAGTTTATTTACTATGCCTGAGTGGGGAATAGTGTTGAAGGCTTTGGCCAGGTCAAGATAGATGGTGTGCACCATCTTCCCCTCATTCATGGCTTTGGTGACTCTCTCAAGGAAGTCGACCAGATTTAACAGCCATGACCTCCCCTTGACAAAACCAAACTATGTGGGTTTGAGTGTTTGGAGGTTGCCAATGTCCCTGTTAATGAGGTCCATGATAATCTGTTTCATCGCCTTGCAGATTAGGCTAGTTAGGCTGATCAGTCTATAATTTATTGGATCAGTGGACGCTCCATCTTTGTGTTAAGGGATGACAGTGGCTGTCCTCCTCTCAGCTGGGAGAAAGCCGGTACTCAGGCTTTGGTTGAATAGGATGCCTAATGGTGCTGCAAATTCATGCCAGAGTTCATGTAGGATGCAGCCTGGAATGTTATCGGGTCCCGTGGAGGCTGTATTTTTTGCCTTTGAGAGGGCACTGATGTCCTGTTCCCTTGAGGTAAGGGGTGGGGGGGCAGGTACTGGGGATGTCCTGATTTACTGATGGGGGGACAGAGGGGGGAGATGTTTTCGCTGAATCTGTCAGCCAGTAGATTGGCTATATCTACAGCATTTGTGTATGTGGTGACCTTGACCACCAGTTCTGAACAGATCTGCGTGCTTCCTTTGAGATTTGCAGAGACATGAGAAGAAGACCTTGTAATTGTCTGTAGAAGATGTGGCCAATTTGGACTCGAAGTTGGCTTTAGAGGATTTCACTAGTGCTCTTATTTGCTTGTTCAGACTAAGGAGAGATTGCTTCCTATTGGGCACTTGCTCCTTCTTGGTCTTGGACAGCAATTTTTTCCTTTTGTTATATAATTTATTTATTGCAGATGTCCACCAGACAGGTTTACTCTTCCTTGCGGAGGATGATTTTGCCTGTCCGGTATTTCTGATTCCATGCATCTATATAAATGCTTGTATAGTACTTTGGTGTAGATTTGGACATTGGTGCCAATTCCTACAGTGGGGGAGGGGGCTGTGAAGCTGTTTATACCATCCCTCAGAAGGTTGTAATTAGCTTTCGAGAAGTTTTTTTGTTTGATCCTAGCTAGAGGGGGGTCAGGGGAGATGGTAACTTCAAAAGTGACTGCTTATGGTCAGATCTTACCAGGGAGGATAATACATAGGGGTGCTGCAGTGGCTACTCATGTTGGGTTAATACCAAGTCCAAGATATTATCAACTCTTGTGGGGGTATCGACTAGTTCTAAGACATTTGCGTTGATAAAATCGAGGAATCTCTGGGTATTTGTGTTCTGACATGAGTAGTTTTTCCAGTCTATGGTTGGGTAATTAAAGTCACCCAGGATCAGGGTAAAGGGTTGAATCTTGATAGATTTGAAGAGGTCCAGATGGGTGGAGTGGGCATTTTGAGTCAAATTTGGGGGCCTGTAGCTAGCTATAAATTAAATAGGGGTCTTGTCAATGGTTAACTGCACCTGGAGTGTCTCCTGTGTTTCATACTGTTTGACCAGCCTGGAGTTGTGTGTGTCTTTAATATATATTGAAAGTCCACCTCCTTTGGATTTGCTGCCCACATTTTGGGGTCTGAATGTATGATAGGATGAGTAACCAATTAAGGCTGGGGTGCTCTCCGCAGCTTTGAACCAGGTTTCTGTGACTGCACAAATGTCAGCATCTTCCAGGGTTAAGAATGCTTGCAATGAGTGCAGTTTCATGTTTAGACTCCTAAAAATTTCTGTTTTGTTGAGATTTTTATGTTTGTAGTATCGACCTCATGACTTTTCATGCCTGCTGGTAGTACGTAGGAGTACTTTCACTTCTGAAACCAGTTGAAAATTTCCCAGAAAAATATGTCATTATTCTTGGTTACAGAATGTACTTGAGGATTTCAGATATAATGACACACAAATATATCTTTATGTAATGTGTGTTATTGCATATGAGTAAATATTGGGGGAAGGCACAAACATAAATGCAATGCCAGAAACCTTCCCTATTCATGAGAAATCTGTCCATTTTTTTACTTCTGAAGTAGTGGCTATTACTTGGGCATGTTCTGTGTTCTCTGTCCTGAATAGAACTCATACAGCCACCCCAGTGGAAGCAGATTATGATACAACATGTCAGGCTGTCACTGTCATATGCTTGAGAAAACCTAGTTATGCTACCTATATAACAGGCAATATGTTATTTTCCTTTTAAGAGTACTTAGTAAATTTTCAGAAAGTTATACTTGGGCTCCAAGGTGTATGTTGTACCTAAGACTCGTTTTTTTCTTTTCCTAGGGATTAAAATGCAATTTGATATTGCTTATAAACCCACCACACTATTGCTTTTGGTGCATGGAATTTTTGTAATGGCATATGTTCAATCACAAACAAAATCTCTTTTTATGGAAAAATATACATAGTTTTTATTTCTGATGTCATGACCATTCAATCCAAATTTATTCTGAACATGCAAAAATACATATGTAACCAAGATGAAAATATTATATACAATGTGAAAAATGAAAATATACTGTTATATCACCTATATGTGAATATTGGAGCTTTTCTTCCCAGGCCTGTGATGAAAAAGAATATCTATCCCAGTCAGACTTTCCCAGTCAAGAAAGATAAATAGTAAATGCCTCAAATTCACCACCCTGAACAGAAGTCATATGTCCATCTCTTATGGAAATTGAGTGATTGCTGCGAAATGACTGTCCATGCTTGTTTATAAGAAGTACTATCTCAGTCCACCTTTGAAAGATTTTATTAAAACATCACTGAGTTTACATGTGCATAATTTGGTTATGAAATTCACTTCAAATTGTCATTCTGCTCTTCTGAATTTAAATGTATTTCTTTGTCAAAGGTGACCTCACCACACTGTGGTGCTGGGAGTTTTGATCATGGCATGTTCCCACTGCCAAATAAGTTCCTTTTTCTGGCTGTGTATATGATTGTTGCTTCTGCTGTGATGATGTCTTTCTTACTGTAGATATATTCTGGACATGTAATGTATTATCTACCCTGACAGAAGTTGTTCTTTATAATTCAGTATTCCAGTAATGACTCTTTGGATTCCTGCTTTGAAAAGTCCAAAGGCTAACCCACTTTCCAGAACTCTTGACCCTTCCGACACCAGGCTTGGCAGGTTCCCTCTGTACAAATGTCATAATGTTGGTGGTATAAAAGGATGTTGGCTGGTGTCACCTTCAAAACCTTCTTGCTATAGTTCACATAAACAGCTCAAGTCTCTGGTTGTGTTGTTAGTATGTCAGGTAGGTCTGCTTGCAGAGTTTCCAAATAAATTTCCCATTGGGGAAAGTCTTCTCCTCGTTGCTATTACTGTTTCTGTTGTAGTTCTGACAAATAATAATTGTAGATGTGTAGTTTCAGGTACAGGAAGCAGCTAACGCATAGAGATATTTGTAGTTTTGCTTATTTTGCATAGGTCTGGAGAGAAATGTGCCCAGTTGTCTCCATTATACTTTGTTTAACCAAATGACCTTAAATCACCATGAGGAATCTCTGCATAAATACTTCTCAAGGATGAGGATGTGTTTCTCGTGCTGCTTTATGTTGTCATCTGTCTGTTGTTCTTACAGCTTCCTTCAGAGGAAAATAAATCTTTGGAGAAGTATCCAAAGGGGAAGAGAAGCCAAGAGGCTGATGTCACTATGTTAAAATCTGAGAGGCTCTCTAGGCTCAAAGGCAATAGCATCTCTGAGGTGCCAGTGCAGCCACTGCATTATGCATCTGATTATCAGGTGTCTGGTTCTGCCAAGCTTCTGGTGCTACCCCTCAGGAGTCCACCACACCATCAGCCATCATTATGTCCTTAAGAGCTGAAATCTCCATGCTGTTGGCCCTGCAGCTTCTCCTCAGGCTTCTAGTTGGGACATCCACATTATCACCAGTGAAGAAGAGGGTATCATTGTAATGTCGTTTGTATGTGAAGAAGTTGAAGGAGACCAGATTGAGCTCTCGGGCATCTACCTGTGTACTGAGGCCTCCAAGGTGGACCCGTCTCTCACGCATAGACTTAAGACCTTTAAGACAAAAAGGGATGTTGGACAGCTGGTCTCAGCTAGGGCAAAAAATAGGCCTTCTCCCTTCCCCCATCCAGGCTTCCTCATAAGATGTCTTAGGGTTTCACTGATTTTCTAAAATCTAAACAACTGACTTCTGAAGAACACAGAAGTGTTAGTGGTACACTGCTAAAAGAAGGGAACTTTCTGCTTAGATAGGCAGAAATACCTCAGACTGGGAGATGAAAGAATTGGCTTATGTTAACCAGACATCTCCCATCTCATGCCTTCAGTTTGACACTTTTATCTTTAGCTTCACCACCTGAGGATGTCTCACCCAGGATACCCTTCATAGGATGAAGAAGCCCTTCAAATGGGAAGCAAAAGCATTCTCTCAGAAACAGGTCTAATACAAAAAAATTATTTCCCTGCCACCCCCAAAGTCTCTGGCCATTCCTGCATTTTGTAGAAGTCCTGGAGGATGCATTTTACTTTTTCTTGCAGTCTGACTGCCTGGTCCATGCTCAAAGAAAGCTAGACTACTTTTGTTAGGGGCTGTTTGTCACACATACACTAATAGAAGAACCCAGTTATTGATCAACAGTTGTGCCAATAAATTCCAGAGACAAATATTAAACTACCCATCAGCTACCTTGGCTTTTTGGGCCCCTACCTGCCAGTCTCTTTTACTAAAATTCCAGTAATCATTCCTTCGCCAGCTGAGATAGAAGGCGGAGACAGAGGACAAGGACCTGAAAGGAGAAATGCTTTAGCAGTGCAGTCTCAGTGCCCTGATTGCCAGACATTCTGTAAAAACATGGCTGTGATGCAGCTGATATATCCTGCAGGGTGGCTGTTAACATTGTCAGTGGTTAGGAAGCATGCCTGACTGAGGGCCATGTTAAAGTGAGTTTCCATCTGCAGGAAAGGAGGAATGCTATATAATCTAAGGAAATTTTTCATTCCCTATCTCCAAGGCATGTCAGAAATTACCCAAGTAAATGCTGGCCCTTCTTCCCTAAACAAGAAAAGCTGAACCACAAAAAGGCAAGCTAACTAGAAAGGAAAGCCTAGAGGGCCTTAGAGCCGTGATTCTGAGGGAACAACTATGACTCGGAAAAAACCTTGTCTCTCTCCCCATCTCAATGTAGTCTTTGCCCCCCCACACACACACACACACAACACATTCCCATCTCCCACAAAGATGAGGCAGACTTCTCTGGTCTTATTGCGAATCAGTAGGACTAGTGTATCCTGCAACTAATAAAGCAAGGCTACAGATTACATTTAAAAAATAAATAAATAAAAAAGAGGCATTTCACCTGTTCACAAAGGCCAACAACATGTAGTACTTCCATGGACACAAAATTTTGTATCCCAGGGAACCATGGAATCAATTCCAGAAAAAAAGACTAGGTTCTAATTTAGTACCAGGAAAAGGAAGAAGTTGGAAACCCATATTGAACCTTTCTAGTATTAACAAGTTCTTAAAAGTCCCAAAGCCCAAAATGATGTCTTTGTAGAGCCTTCTGCTTGCTTCATCCACAGGTCTACTCCTTTTACCACCTCACATCCTGGGTTCACTTTATAATCCCGAAATCCTGAAATATTGAATTTCAGAATCCCGAGATCATAAAGCCGAAATCTTAAAATCCCGAAACCCCAGAAGTGCAAATTTCAAAATCGCGACTCCTACACTAACCATACAACACACACATACACACACCTTCCCCCACACACAAACACACAAAAATACACTACATACAAGTTGCGCCCCCCCTCCCCCCCACTTAAATATAGTAACTCCAAGGTCATGCTACACAGACAAACACACAAAAACACCCCCATACAAGCTACATTCCCCTCGCGCACACACATCACAGTAACAAAACACACTGACACACGCTAAAGCCCCTAACCAAAACCCTTAAACGTAAATGCTTACCTATGATGTTTGGGAGGTCTCAAACACAAGGTGCAGGGTTTGAGTCTCAGGGCAGTTAGCCTAGTACTACACTATGAACTATGAACTATGAACTAATCTCCAGCTATCCATTCACACAGCACAACACCAGAAGCGCTAATTTAACATCTCCGGACTTCGTGATTTTGAAATTCACATTTCTGGGGTTACAGAGTTTTGAGCTTTTGGCTTTATAATCTCGGGATTCTGAAATTCGATATTTCAGAATTTCGGGATTATAAAGTGTTTCCCCACATCCTTGCCTTTTGGGTTGTCTGCTGCACCTGCGGTGTTTACAAGGTGCCTGGTTCCAGTAATTGCTCCTTTCAGGGGAAAGAGCTTTCTGTTTTATCCATATCTGGATGACTGCCTCATCCCAGTTACATCCCTGGAGGAGATCTTTCAGGTTCTACAAACAACAGTCAACTATTTCCAGTCCCTGAGACTATCTCTAGGTCTTCCAGTATCCCACATCTCATGCATGAGGCAAGATGTTCATCATATTGATCACTGCTGCAGTGGCCTTAGTTATATGGATTATAACAGATATAACAGCTGGCCAGCTTCTAAAGCGTCCGGGCATCTTCCACATGCCAGACTGCCAGACAGCTTGAAGTGCAGTGACTAAAAGACAAGTCTGGGTGCAAAGCCCTTCAAAGCTTTATTACTGTCGAACATTATGCTGCTCTGCGGCTTTTGAAGATTGATGGTCAGCTTTTACTATTCTTTTGCTGGGCAGATAAGTCACCTTTGGGGAAAAAAACTCCCATTTTCTTATTTGTGTTGCTGTTTTATCTCTTTCATCTTTTGGAAAGTTATTTTAAAGCTTTTAGGGTTGTGTTTCAACGGACTGTTATGAGACTGTAACATGCATTACATGCTTTTAAATGAAACACTTGATGTTAAGTTGTCCAATCTCGCTTTTGTACTTGCTGGATGGGATTGGCTCCAACTCGGCCACTTACTGTAGCTCGAGAGCTCTTTACTGGCTCAAGGATACCCCTTATCCTAGAATGCCCAGCGCCAGCTACCCAGATCTCATTTGCCGCTTTAGCTGCGAGGTTGTGATCAATACTGGCCAGGCTTAGTATAATTTTTTTGTCTCTTTTAAACTCAAATATTGTGCTTAAAATTTGATATAATTCTTCTTTGGTAGTAGTTTGTAATTTTCTTTTACTGTAAACCCCCTTATCTCATCCTTGTGCTTTACTTTTGTGCTGTGTTGGCCATCGCCCCTTAGTCGCTAGGCCTTCTGTTATTCCCTAAACTCGTTTAACTTAGAGAATTTCCCCCCACCCCTTAAGGACATCTGTTTAAGTTAGAGGTTCTCCTTTAAGGTCTTTATTAATTTTTAGTTTTTCTGTTGTAGTTTGACTTTTACTAAAATGTCTAAGGAAGTTAAAACCTCTGGTTTTAAAAAGTGTGACTCATGCTGTCAGAAGATGTCTCTGACAGATGGGCACACCAGTTGTGTTTATTGCTTGGGGGCTCTGCACCTGCAGGACTCTTGTGCTATTTGTCATGCCTTTAGTCCAAGGGTCTTGCAGGAGTGGAAAAGCAAGCTTATCCTCCATGGATTATTAAAACAGGATTCTCCAGCTAAAGCATCTCAGCCAGTGAAACCTTTGAAATCAGTCAAGCCGTCGGCTCCATGTTCGGAACCGACCTGTGAGCTTGACAAACCAAGTGTGTCGGTGCTGGCTGGCACCGACAAGGCTACCCCTCCGTCGGCTCCAACTGTTACTTTGGAGCCATCTCAGAGCCACACAAGAGCTATGTCTCCTTCTTTGGAGCCGATTCGCTCGGTGCCACAATCACCATTACTTCAAAGCAAGTCCAGTCATTGCTCATCTTCCCACTCCTCTCGATCCTCGAGGTTATCGGATCAGGATGTGGAGAGAGTGGTCAGTAGGTTGCTTAAGTTACAGGCCCTTGCTAAAATGCTTTCGAGCCCACCTCAGCAGGCTTCGGCTCCATCTGCTTTGATTTCGATTCCTCCTCCGACTATACTTAGTTTGGTGCCGGAGTTCATGGACGGATAGTGGTTCCTTAGGTGACATCATCATCTGCTCCGACATTGGCTCCAACGACCTCGATTCTTCCTCCCATCGAGGTATCTGGGCACCGAAGCTCTCTCGTCGGCTCTGAGGGGGGAAGTGGCATCGGACCCTTGTCCGACCCCTCTCCGTCTCGGAGTGTCGGCTCAGTTGAGCTCGGCTCCCACATCGACCTCGGAGCCATTGCCCTCAGCGCAGGGTGGTATTCCTGTCTCTTCAGAGCTGGAGCCCTCCTTGTGTCGAGACCGTGACGCTTTCAAGTTCATGCAGAGAGTGCTGTCCCCACAGGTGGCTCTACTGTCAGTTCCATCACATCTGTGCCCCTCGGTGCCTGTGACAACCTCTGCTCCTCCTCCAGCCCAAAAGCGTAGGGAACCTATGCCCCAGAACACCCCATTGAGTGAACCCTCTTCTTCCGAAGCCTTCCCAGAGCATTCTGAGCAGGCTCCCCAGAAGAAAAAGTGCAAGAGGAAGCACCTAGACTCCCCTGAGTCTGTCACCTCAGATACAGACCTGGATGAATCGGAGGGGTCCCCCTCTGAAGATGTTTCCTTTTTGGACATCCTTGAGATTCTCAGGCAGAGGAGTAGCTGGACTTCCCTAGCCCCCTCTGAGGATGAGTCTGTATATCTGGATGCATTTGGTTCCCAACCTTCCACCTCCTGGGTGTCTCCGCCTTTTGATCCACTCATGTCTGTATTGTCTCGAAAGGCTTGGTCAGCTCCAGATTCCATGGAACCTGTCCTGAGGAGAACCAATAAATTCATCACAGCTCCCCAAGACAAACACTTCTTATCTAAAGGTGTCCCAGTTGATGCCATGGTGGTAGTAGCAGCCACAAAGAGAGAGTTAGCTGAAACCTCCTCATTTGTCCATCCACCGAATAAAGACTCTCATACGATGGACAGATATGGGAAGTGAATGTTTTCATCAGCAACCTTCTCCCTTAGGTCCCTGAACTATCTTTCCCATTTTACTAGGCTTCAGAGGGATCTCCTAAAAGAGCTTGGAGATATCCTACAAGATCCCACAGCTGAGGGAGTTTCAGCCAAGGTAGCTACCCAATTTGCGACTCTTACTTCAATAGTCAACTCCTCCATGAGGCTTATTTCATACGCAGCCGATGGAGCAAGTAGAGCTGCAGGAACAGGAGTAGCTCTTAGGAGACATTCTTGGCTACGACTGTGTCAGTTTGCGGAACCTTTCAGAGCGTCCTTCACCAATACCCCCTTTGATGGCTCCTCTCTCTTTGGGCCTCAGGTGAAAGACACACTTACCAAGTGCCAGCAGGAAGGCAAGATGCTCTCTGATGTCGGGATCCATTTTTCCACTTTTGCCAGACCATACCCAAAAGGTCAAAAGGGTGGAAAGATGTGATTTCGAAAATCCCAGGGACTCTTGCCTGATGCACGTGGTGAATTTTACCCCCAGGGGCAGAGGGGGAAATAATAACCATGGCAGACGCCGCCCTCGTGTCAGAGGGAGTCCGCAAAATCAGAGTGACAGAGAACTCCCTAATCATCTTGATTACCTCCAACTTACTACTGCACACAAACTAATTTTTAAACCCACTGCTTGCCCTGCACTATCTAATATCTTGCCTTTCTACACTCCTCTCAGGCCCGTAAGATCAGGCCACCAAAATCTTCTTTCAGTACATAAACATAAACGACCCCCTGGCCACCTTCTACTTTCTTATACTATAGCAAAAAAATGGAACTTGCTTCCTCCCCTACTAAGAGTCACTACAAGCCATGAACAATTCATATCTCTTCTCCATTCTCACCTCTCCCAAAACTGGAAATGTAATTATATACTTCCTACCTAGATCCCATTACATCCCAGTTTCAATGTTCCCCCTCCTGTCCCTCTTCTTCCAACACTTTCCTCAGCTCCCCACCCTCTACTTCTTTATCTCCTTTTCCCCCTGTTTAAACTCTATGCAAATTCCTTTTATATCCTCTCCTCCCCACTGCCTATTCTTGCAACTGTATCTTTTACCATTTCCATAAGATGTATCTTTCACCTCAAACATGGCATCTCTTCTCCTTTAAATTCTTTGCACCTCCTTTTTCCTACACTTCTCCTCTGATTTACTTCATGTGCATTTCATATCTATGTATATTTTTTTTCTTCTATGCTAACAATACAATTGTATAAACATGTTATTTTTACTTGTTTGTAAATTAAGTGTGCAATGTTTTAGGAATACGGAGCTTTAAGTGTGCAATGTGTTTGTAATATGGAGCTTTTCTCCCCGGGCCTCCACTGAAAACAGGCTTTTGGGCCCAGTGGACTTCCCCGGTTATCAAACTGGAAATAAATAAATAAATACGTTCTCTTCCAAACCCTATCAGCATCCCTGAAGAGATGCCAGACTGCTCAACTCTGGAGGCAGTCGGGGGGAGGCTTTCATTGTACCCAACCGCCTGGCAAAATATTACAAAAGACAAATGGGTACTAGCCATTATATTCCGGAGGTTACAAGATTCCCTTACATCAACCCTCTTTGGTTTCAAAAAAATCCATCCCAGATGTTCCACCTAGTCTAAGTGATCAGGCAGTCACAGAAGTTTCAAGACTTCTAGAAAAAAGAGCCATCCAGGAAGTCCCCGCAGACCAAGTAGGATCCGGAACTTACTCAAGATTCTTTTTAGTGCCCAAAAAGACAGGGAACTGGAGACCAATTCTGGATCTCAGCAGGTTAAACACATCTGTACAAAAAGAAATGTTACGGATGGTAACACTGCAGTCCATTCTCCCCTTTCTGGGTCAGGACAATTGGATGTGCTCCACAGATCTTCAGGACGCGTACTATCATATAGGTTCATAGGTAGGTACTAGGCTATCGGCCCAAGGGCCTACGTAAGTCTAGCCAGCAAGGTACCATAACTTACGCCACCCAAGAAAGTTATTTTCCTGTGCCACTGTCCAGCAGAGACACAGAAGTGATCCCCGGGGTGTATTTCCTATTTCCCATCCACTCCTCAAGATTTTTCTTGATTTGCTAATGAAAAACTTTGCTTGACATAGATGGGTAGCTTGTTCCATAGTATAGGAAGTCTCTGGGACAGGAATCTATCCCTCCAGAGTGTCCTGTTTATTGTGGTGACAAGGTTTAGTTCCCTAGAGCGTGTAGCTTGGAAGGGTTGGGATTTCTTTAGGTGTAGCATGTCCAACAGCTCTGGGTTTGACATAGCTTTATATGTTAGGCAGAGATCACCTCGGAGTAGGCGATATGCTACGGAGTAAAGCTGGAGTTTTTTGAGGCGGTCAGTGTAGGGCATTTGTTTGAGGCCAGTAATCCTCTTTGTGAGGTACTTCTGTGGCCTTTCCAGCTGCTGCAGATGTCTTGTGAGGCACATTCCAAAAGGGGCGTTGTACTCTGTAATGGGTCTAATGAGTGACGAGTAGAGGGGAACAATGACCTCTTTTTTCCTGGATGCGAACCCTTTTATGATGAGGTGTGCCACATAGAAGTACTTCCTGACTACTGTGGCGATGTGACTATCAAAGGAGAGACTACTGTCCATCTGGTTCCCAAGGTCTCTTATCACGCATTCGGTGTTAAGTAGATTGCTGCCTATGTGGTAGTTCATGGGTATAGAGTTTTTACCAAAGGGGATAACACTGCACTTTTTGGTATTGAGCTTGAAGCCATGGCTCTGACACCAGGCATCTGTCTCATTGAGGCCCTTCTGTAGGATGTCCACATCATTTGGGGACTTGACTATGGCTCCTAGTTTGCAGTCATCTGCAAACTTCATCAGCCAGAGGCCTTCTGTGTTAGCCTGACAGATGGTCCAGGAGATTTCTACGCTTCCGGCTAGGGGCCAGTCATTACCAATTCAGAGCTCTGCCCTTTGGTCTCACCACAGCCCCCAGGGTGTTCACCAAATGCATGGCAGTAGTCACGGCTCACCTGAGACATCAATGATTCCATGTGTTTCCTTATCTGAACGATTGGCTCCTCACTGCTACCTAGGGTTGCCAGTTGTCTAGTTTTCCTACAAATTGTCCGGTTACAAATTTCATTCAAAACCGGACACGTGAAATCTGGGTTTTTTTGTGCCACTGCCACGGCCTCAAGCATTTCTCCTGCCATCTTTACTCTCTCTCTCCCCTACTTATTGCCTGCAGTCCCGGTGTGCTTTTTGGCTGTACAGGTGAGTCAGGTAGAGCACTAATCTCCCAGTGGCGGATTTAGGCATGGGCGCAGGGACATGCACTGGCCCCTTTTAAAACTTTTTTTTTTGGAAATAAAAAAAAATCAGGTAGGTGCATTTTTTCTGCACAATCCCATTTATTAACTGTCTGCGCTGGACTTTGAGATGACTGGAAAACCAAGTAAATAGTACCGTCCTCTAAAACAAGAGGTAATGGTTGTTCATCTCTGATTTTTGTAGTAATACTGTGATTAAATTGAGTGAATGAGAGGGTGTCTTTACCCTGAGGTTGGTGGAATTTGCTGTACATTGGTGGATTTCTTACTGCAGTATGCTCATTGAACTGGGGTTTGTTTTATATTGTGAAATCGACCAGGGTTCCATCTTAATTGTATGGCTTCCACTATGCTATGGGATTGAACATTCAACTTATTGTGTTTAATGATGCAGGGTTTTTAAGTTAATATCCTACCGATAGTATTCATTGCTGTTTTCTTGCTCTTGATTTTTTTTCCTCGGTGGTGTTGTAAAACTAATCTATTTATGTGAGCAGTCAGTCGTTTAGGTCCTAGTGCGCTCAGTATTTGGCATACCGGCATGACTATAAATGTTTGTAAATAAGGACAGAAGAAAAACATGTTTAATTAGTAACTGACAGCTGTCAAACCTCAGCTTTATTGTCAGGTTTGCTGAAGACAGCGTGCAGGGGTTTGGCAGCGGAAGTACACAATACACCAAAATATTATTGGAAACCTTATTCGTGTTAAAAATAAAGCTGTCAAAGAAATCGATATATTATTGGTAATTCCTGTAACATCTGCTAGTACCGCCCTCAAAACTGAGTGCACATTACTGGAGAAATAAAAACAGTCCTTAGGCATAGATGTTGTTCAGGCGCAATGTATAAGCCTTGCTTCTTCTTCTTTTTTTTTTTCAAATTAATTTTAAAGGGCAACATTTTGTCCATCACAAGGCCCGAAAGTACCAGCTTCAAATGTATAAATATTGAAGAGATACAGGTGAACCAACAAAGAAGATAACTGTGTACAGACCAATGCTTGCTTGCTATATTACTACATCTCCAGCTAAAGGTTTTTAATGTATATGCTGCTGTGTTTGGGGTACAGAGGGCTGCATATTTGTATTTTAAGGGGTTGGGGTGCTGCAGTACAGAGGATGTCCTCCTTTGGATGAGTTGCCTAGTAACTATGAACCTGTTTTTCAGTTTGCCACACATTCCATATTGCAGTATACCAGTTTACCATTTTTTTTTATGTAACATAGGCAGTTTATTCTTTGAGGGCAGCAGGCACTGAATTTGTAGATGAAACACTGAAATGTACAGTTGTTTTCTAGCAACAACCTCTTCATTAGTTTCAGATATCTTTAATTTGGAGTTTTTCAGATGACTTGTACTTCTGCAGAGATTGTGTATATTGACTGATACTGGTGGATTGTAATGATAGAAGTTTGAATGGCCTTTTATGGTTGAAATGTTCTGAATTGGGCAGTTTGTCATTATTGGTTTGTTATGTTTTGTTTCAGTGCTTACTGGAAAAAATGTTCAAAACTATAAATTTAAAACACACTTTAACAAGTGGTGCTGTATTATTCAAGATATATAATTCAATTATATATTATAATTAATAAAATCAGGAAGATGAATCACAAAACTTTTGCATGGCCCTAAAAATGTGTGCAAGGGGCCTATGGTTTGAAAACAGCCCAAAGGTAAACTTAACATGCCATTGTACGGATGCATTTTCTTTGTAAATTTCAATGCTTTTTCAGTGAATTCTGTTTCAAAGGTACAGAATCTTTAATGCTAAGTCTGTTTTCATTGTAAGACTATTGCTCTGTTTAGCAAATGTCTATCAGTGTTTGTGCTATAAAATTTGAAATAAAAGTTGTAAACTAAATCCAAATATCCATAGTCATTGTAGAAGTAAAGCATAAAACAGTATGCACACTGAGAGTGTTGAACAGTGTTTATGGCAACTGTGGAGAAATAGCCAAGTAATGGGACACTGGAATGGCTGTGTGTGTGTGTGGGGGGGGCTGCATGGGGAGGTCTCTAGGTTTGCATCCCCTGCAAAGAATCCTGCAGGCTCCCCTGTCTGCTTTATGCCTTGGACGCATAGTAATTCTGCTTGTCATAATTTTTCTGGTACCTCTTTTGGGAAAAAAAAAACATTGTTTTTATTTCTAAACTGTCAGTTTTCTACTTTTGTGAGCCAAAGCCTTACCATTTGCTTTGAATAACTGACCTAGTTGGGAATACAGTAAATATGCTGCATATGGGGTTACCGTGGTTAGAATAGGGGAAAATACACTTTACAAAACTATTTTGTGTTGAGTTTATAAAGGGAATTCTTTTGAATGAGTGTGTATACTATTTTTCTCAATGTTGAATTTTTTCTGCAAGATAATGTTTTATCTGTTTGAGGAATCGCTGCCTCTTACATTGATGTCTTTCCACACGTGATGTCAGAGCTTCTTAAGGTAATCTTTTCACAACCACCAAACCTATTGTCCCGCTTTCACCCCGTAGTCAACTAACCTGACTGTGCCCCCCCCCCCTTCTGCGACCTATCTGTTTTTTTCTGCATTATCCACAAATCAAATCAATTCTCTGGTAGTCAGGAAAACACTGTACAAACTCCAGTATTCTGTTTCACAAAAGGAAACAGACTATCAGTGTTTGTTAAATTGGCTGATTTATTACCCTTTTTTACAGAAAAGCATAGTAAATTGTCTGAAAGCAGACATCCGGAACAGAAAAAGAGGGGGTTCCCATCAGCTGATGTCTCCGTGATGTCACAAATTGGGCGGAGCATGGATGGGAGAGGGGGTGGGGATGGGTGGAGTTATGGGTGATGTGAGGGGCGTGACCTTAGTCCAGTTTTAGCCACAAAGAAAGCTGGCAACCCTACTGCTACCACCAGGCAACAACTTATAGAAGCATGAGATTACACCATCACATCCTGTGCTCAACTCGGCATCACAATAAACTTCGAAAATCTGCCTTGTTGCCCTGTCAATCTATTACATACATAGGAGCAGAGCTAAACACAAGAAAAATGATTGTAAAATTGCCTCAGGAAAGAGTTTCCATTATTCAAAAACAGGTATAACTTCTCTTGAGGAGCAAAAGAATTCAAGTCAAGTATGTTCTTCAAGTTCTAGGGTGCTTGGCAGCAGCCATTCTTCTAGTTCCTTTAGCATGCTTTCACATGAGAATCTTTCAGTGGCTTCTTTTCACACTATTGTCCTTCCAGGAATTACCCATGTCTCACACCATGCTAATTACGGACTCTTGCAAAAGACACCTTTCCTGGTGGATGGTCTCCCCACTAGTTTCTCAGGGTAGACCTTTCATGGAACCCCATCTGGTCACCACAGTGACCACAGACGCTTCCCTGATAGGGTGGGGGGGGCATTATCTAGGGAAAACAGTCCAAGGCACTTGGCAACCTCACGAGTACCACTTGCACGTAAACGCCCTGGAGATGTGAGCGGTGCTCCTAGCGTTGCAAGCTCTTCAATACTCTCTCCCTACTAGGACTATTGCAATACAGACGGACAGTATGTCAGTGGTTTAGTACATCAACAGACAGGGTGGAACCAGGTCTTGCCCCTTGTGCCGAGAGGCCCTCAGACTGTGGCAATGGGTGATTTCCTCCCAACATTTTCTGATAGCAATGCATATCTCTGGGACATCCAATGTAATAGCGGACAGGCTCTGCAGGGCTATCCTCATGCCTCACAAGTGATCTCTGAAACAGGAAATTGTGGATCATATTTTCCGCAAATGGGGCCAGCCTTGCTGCAATCTCTTTGCCTCTCCCCTCAACAACAAATGCAGCAGCTACTTCTCCCTTGTTCCTCCTCCAGGTCAGACACCCAGGGATGCTCTAGTCCACAATTGGCCTCAGGGACTCCTTTATGCATTTCCCCCCTTCCCCATAATTCCAAGGGTCATTCAGAAAGCAAAATCGTTGGGTTGCAAAATGATCCTCATTGCCCCCTATTGGCCTCAACAGATTTGGGTTCCGTTCCTTACCCCCACCTTCTAGCCCATCCTTGGATTCTGGACCCAGTACCAGACCTCTTGATTCATCAGTCAGGTGGGCTACACCAATCCCTCCAATCTCTCAAGCTCACGGCTTGGTTACTCCACTTCCAAGGCTAGCCAGGCTCCCCAATATCTCCCCAGCAGTGCAATATTATTGTTTCCTCCCATAAGACAAATACAAGGAATGTCTATGCTAGCAAATGGAAAAGATTCTTTACTGGGCAGAATCCAGGAATTTAGATCCTTTTACAGCTCCTGTACACGAGATTTTGGACTTCCTAGCAGAACTGTTTCATTCTGGTGCAGTGGCTGCTACCATCAGAGTACAACTGGCTGCCATTTCAAATTTTCATGTCAGAGTTTCTAACTCCAACATAATGTCTCACAAACTCTGTAAGGCCTTCATGAGGGGTACATCTCTACTTAGACCCCCAGTGAAAGAGCCACTTCCACCTCGGGATCTCAGTTTGATTCTTGCCTCCCTGATACTGCCACCCTTTGAACCAACAGCATCATGTTCCTTGAAGTTTCTCTCTTGGAAAATGTTTTTCTTGATTGATATTACTTCTGCCAGATGTGTTTCATAACTTCATGCACTATGCGTTCACCTTCCATACCTAGTTTTTCACAAAGACCGGGTTTCCCTGAGAACTAACCCATCTTTTCTACCTAAAGTTTGTTCAGACCACAATTTGAATCAATCCATTGAACTCCCTTTCTTTTTCCCTAATCATTCCAACAAGCCAGAATACAGATTACACCAATTGGATGTGCATAGACAACTGCGTTTATATCTCCATAGAACTAAAGAAATGAGAAAATCAGATCAGTTGTTCCTTTCATTTGCTAACAGCAAACAAGGCCTTCCAGTTTCTAAAGTAACATTGTTAAAATGGTTATCTGACACCATAGTCCATACCTACCACTTGCGATAAAAAGATCTTCCAACAAAACCCAAAGGTCATTCAACCAGGTCAGTAGCTATTTCAGTAGCATTTCAATCTAGATTGCCCATAGATTCAGTTTGTGCAGCAGCTACTTGGGCAGATCCTCATACATTAATTTCTCATTACAAAGTAGATGTGGTCTCCCGGGACAGAGCTTCCTTTGGTTCCACAGTTCTGAAGAGTCTGTTCCAATGAGCCACCCATGATTGAGGTGCCAGGGACGCTGTCCCATCCAGCAAGAACAAAAGCGAAATTGGACAACTTAACATAAAGAAGTTATCTACCTACCATAACATTCCATGTTAGTTGTCCTTCATCTCGCCTTCCTTCTTGCGTCCCTCCTTCCTTGAGGATTGAGAGGAGTTTCTCAGTGGTTTCACTGGCTAATTTGTTTTGTTATTAGTTGCTTCTCAACCAAACCATGATGATTAACTGTATATCCAGGTTTATTAATGGATTATCTTCTGTAATTATGTCTAGTGTGAGCTATCTCAAATGAGATCTAGGTAGCTGGCTTTGGGCATTCTGGGATAAGGGGTAGCCTCGACATCCACAGCCACTGTGGACTGGAGGTTATTATATCCTCAGTGACTGTTGGGGTCCCTTCAATGGGAAAGGGAAAGCCACTCTTGTTGGCCTTGGGAGAGGGAACAGGGAGGGGTTACCCTGTTGTGTTAGAATGTTGTGCCCATCACTGGGGAAGCTGCTGCTTTCTTAGAAGTACACTTGGCCCTATTTTTCTTGCCAAAAAGAAGCAGAAAAACAATAATGTATCTACTCCTCCTAAAAAAATTTTTGGATAGGAGTAGTTTACTAGGTCTGGGTCAAGGTATAATTCAGGCTGTTGATCCTTCTTGTAAAGTAGTTTCTGGTAAAGGATAGAGGAATACTTTTTTTTCTGAAGAGATTCAACATTCTTAAGCTGAACAGGAAGATGCAGGGATGGATACAATTTCTTTTTCCTCGGATTTCTGATTCAGACTGTTGGGGTTTCCCTCTGAGGCTATTGTTAGAATGTACTAGTGTTTTTGGTGGGAGAGCAATGAGGTTTCTCAGTCTGTCAGAAAATACTATGAGTTGTTACATTTACATTTTCCAGATCCTACACAAATTCCCCCTGATGTTCATCGTGTTTCACTGTTGCAGTCATTACACTTGGGTTATCCTGCTGGCAGGCTACCCGCAGTCGGCCAGAATTCCAAAGTCTAGGTCCGGCGTCGGTTGCTGTCACCTCTTCCCTGACATCAGTGCGCCAGGGGTATAAAAGATGCAGCTGACACCATTTTCTTCTGTCTTTCTTGCCACGCGGTGCTCGAAGCAAAAGCAGTTCGCAAGTGCTGGTCGGCCGACTCCTGAGATTTTCGAAATTGAATTTCAGAACCGAAGTCTTCAATAAAGCTAAGTATCCCATTGGGGAAACTTTTTCTTGCTCCAGACCGATGTCAGTAAAAGTTAACAATTGTATTTCTTGTGGGAAGCAAATACCTCATAAGGATTTTCACTCTTACTGTATTCCTTGCCTAGACCCTGACCACAACGTTGCTAGTTGTCGGTTTTGTGCTAGATTTAACCAACGCACTATTAAGCGTCGGTTCGATTTTGCTTTACATTACTTTGGCCGAAGGTTTAACTACATAATGCCGTCAGAACAACCGACGACCGGAATCCATAAGAAATGCAAAGACAAAGAAAAGGACAGGCATCTGAGGTCCAAAACTGACGACAATGCCTCTTCTAGGCCAGTCGCCAGTTCTCAGTGAGGCGCAGCCCCTAACACCCGCTACCTCAGAGCCACAGGCCGCCTCTGACTCCCACGTGGAGACAACTAGGCCTCTGGAAATGCAAGGTATTGGGCCTATGGAAACTATTCCCTCAGATGGGTCCAGAGCCGCTGAGCAGGCATCGGCTTCTGAGGGTGTTTTCAGACCTACACAGCTTAGTATCAAATCTACTTCAGCAGCCAAGGCAAAGTCTAAAACACCATTAAAGACAAAGAAATGAGTACAGCATTCTCCTGGACAGTCGTCCATGCCAAAGAAACAGATGCTTAAAATGGCCGAGGACCTAATTACTTTGATCATGGGTTCCCATCCCCCTCCTGACAAAAGGCCTAGGCAAGGCACTTACTATGACTCCTCTGACCAGGTTTCTATTTCCTCTGATTCCTCTTCGGAACAGGGATATTCTCTTCCTCCTTATGAGGACTCTGATGCTGAAGAATCTATCCCTTCAGCCTCTCCTCCTGAGGATTACTCTTTTGGGGAAACCCTGCACACCATGAGAGAGCATTTTCATTGGGAGAGCCAGGATTACTCAGAATCCAAGAAAAGGCTCAGAGATTTCTTGTACTGCCTCAGCACAGGCCCCTTGCTATCCCACCTGTACTAGATATTGTTGATGATGTTTTTTCTGAATCCAGTTTGTCTCCTGATTCTTTACCCCCTGCACCAGTCAAGCCAGATAGGTATTACAGGGTCCCAGACTCTCATAAATTTCTTTATAAAAACCCTGCTGCTGACTCAGAAACAATTTCTCAGAGTCCCAAGGGGGTCAAGGCTTCCACTGCAAAAAACCCTGTTCCCTCTGATAGGGATTCTAGAGCACTGGATAGATGGGGGGAAAAAAGTTTACACTTCTGCTACTTTAGCTGTAAGGGCTTTAAACTGCCAGTTTCACATGCTTAAATATCAACAATACCTAATGTCTTTGCTAAAACAGATGCTTACAAGATCAGAATGTCCTGACAATAAGGAAATGCAGGATTTATTGCATGCAGCTGAACAAGTGGGAAAGCATACTCTGCAATGTGGTTTTGATTCATTAGAGGCTTCTTGCAGAGCCGCTGTTACAGGCTCTGTTATTCGAAGGCATGCTTGGTTAAAAGAGCAAAGTTTACCAGATCATGTTAAAGCAAGATTAATGGATGCGCCATTACAGCATGATACTTTGTTTGGCGTTAAGGCAGAAGAGGTGTTAAAGAAAATGGAGGATAAAGCTAAATCAATGCAGACAGTAAAGGATTTCTTACAGGTTCAGCCACCTAGATTTAGCAGGAACTGGCCTTCTAAAAATTGGTCCTTTCCAGTGTCAGACAGGCCACAAAGAGGCAGATACAGACGCCCAAGAGGCAGATCTCAGCCCCAAGGCTCATACAGACCTAAACAATGGGGTGCTTCAGACCCCAAAGGCGAAGAAGACAAATCAAAACCTTATAGGAAACAGTCTCAATGACTTCCCTCTACAAAAGCCAAGCACTTACCTTTTGACAGCACCCTTAGGGGGAAAACTAGCACTTTTTTCATAAAACTGGCGCATGATCACCCAGGACAAATGGGTACTAAATATTGTTTCTCAGGGTTACAGGTTCCACTTTCACACCCTACCAAGGCCAAAAGGTATGCCAGACCTGCCACAAAACCAATGGGCAGAGGCACAAAAACAAATTTCTGCTCTCATGGACATGAGAGCTATTCAAAAAGTACCAAAGCAAGAACAGGGGCAAGGATTTTACTCCAGACTTTTCTTGGTACCTAGAAAGGACAAAGCCTGGAGACCAATACTGGACCTGTCAATTCTAAATACTTTCCTGGATATTCCAAAATTCAAAATGTTGACACTGCAGCAACTTCTACCCATGCTGGGCAAGAAGGCTTGGCTAGTTACTTTGGACCTCAAAGAGGCATACCTTCATGTCCCAATCAGACAATCTTGCAGAAGATACCTCAGATTCATAGCTGGCTCAATGCATTACCAATTCTTTGCACTGCTCTTTGGCTTATCTACTGTGCCCAAGGTCTTCACAAAATGCCTGGCACCAGTAATTGCATTTTGCAGACAAAAAGGAATTCAAATATAGCCCTACTTGGACGACTGCCTTATTCAAGCAGACAGCAAGGACATTCTACTACAGCATCTGGCGTTTGTAAAAGAATTACTAATTTGCCTAGGGTACACAGTAAACGAAAAGAAGTCAAAACTAGTGCCTTCTCAAGAGATAATGTCGTGGGTGCAAGCTTAAATACAACTGCTCAGATGGCTTATCTCACGCCAAACAAAGGTAACTGACTCATTACTTTCAAATGATGGCAACAAAGACCCAACTCCCTGCAAGAAAAATTCTGCAGGCTTTGGGCTTCATGGCATCCTACATTCTGCTAATTCCATATGCAAGACTGCATATGAGGAAGCTACAATGGTATCTAAAAAGTGTTTGGACCCAGCATTGCCACAGCCTGGAAACAATAATAACTCTTATTCTGTGCTTGCAACAGGAGTTTCAATGGTGGGCTCTGGCCTGTCACCACAACAAGGGTCAGCCTTTCATTTTACCCACAGCCAGGCAGACATTAACATCAGATGCATTGGATTATACCTGGGGGGCACACATGGCAGGAAAATGTATTCAGGGTACATGGCCCATGGACCAAATGCATCTTCACATCAATCAAAAAGAGATGCTAGCTGTACAGAATGCCCTGACAGCCTTCAAGGATCTACTACATCCAGGACAAGTACTACTAAAGACGGACAGTACTACAGTCATGTGGTACATAAACAAGCAAGGGGCACACATTCCTACTCCCTCTGCAGGCAAGCCATGACTTTGTGGAACACAGCACTGACCTATCAAGTACATCTGCAGACACAATTCCTAAGTACTCTGGCAGACGAACTAAGCAGAAACCTCATGGACCCTCAAGAGTGGCAACTAGATCCACAAGTCTTCAACATGATAACAAGGAAATGGGAATGCCCAGACATAGATCTATTTGCCTCCCCTCACAACTGCTGAATACAGAGATTCTGCACTAGGACTTATCATGCACAAGCATGGAAGGTGGATGCTCTATCATTCAGCTGGAAAATCCTGACAGTTTATGCCTTTCCTCCACTGCCTCTCCTCCCCAAGGTACTCCTAAAGGTCAGACAAGAGAAGCCAAAAATGATTCTGATTGCACCACACTGGCCACTCCAGCACTGGTACCCAATCCTAAAGAGCTTGTCTCAAGGCCCAGCCTGGACATTACCTCAAATTCCTCATCTTCTGACCCAACAGAACAATCAGGTCCTGCACAGCCAACTCAGAACCTTAAATCTGGCTGCATGGCGAAAAATATAACCACTCAGAACACACCTCTCTCTAAAGCAGTTATGGATGTCATTTTGGAAGCCAGGAGGCCCAACATCAGAAAATCGTATGCAGAAAAATGGAAGAGATTCTGTGCTTGGAATCAGGCACAAGGAATTGAACCACTTGTTCCAAATATTCCTCAGATTTTACAATACCTAACTGAGATGCTGGACAAAGGCCTATCCTTCTCATCAGTTAAGATTCATGCCTCTGCCATTTCAGCTCATTACAATACGGAACCACCTATTTTTTCACATCCACTGCTAAAGCAGTACCTTAGAGGGGCCAAAAACATAAGACTCCCAAGGAGAGCACCGATACCTACATGGGACCTCAATTTTGTCTTGGAAAAGCTCACACTGCCTCCTTTTGAGCCAGCCAATACAGCTGAAATACAATTCTTATCGTGGAAAACAGCTCTGCTTCTAGCAATAACTTCAGCAAGAAGAGTCTCAGAGTTACAGGCATTAATGGCAGTGGAACATTTTATCATCTTCCATCCGGACAGGGTTTCTCTAAGGACAAACCCAACATTTATGCCAAAGGTAGTATCCAGTGTGGCTCTTAACCAAACCATTCATTTACCTACTTTTTATCCCAATCCCCAGAATAAAGGAGAGAGACTTCTGCATTCTTTGGACATACACAGGCAGCTACGCTTCTACTTGGACAGAACTAAAGCTTTCAGAAAGACTGAGAAACTTTTAATGACATATGCTGCAGGATCACAAGGAAAGGCTATCTCAAAGCAGACTATTTCAAAATGGATAGGACACTACATTCGTTTCTGCTATGCACAGCATGGCAAATCAGTGCCTAAGGGTATTAGGCCACATTCGACCAGGGCAGCAGCCTTTCTCAGAGGAGTACCAATCAAGGACATTTTGGAGGCTGCAACTTGGAGTTCAGTGCACACTTTTACCAAGCACTACCACTTACCTCTTTACTCTAAATCCAGAGCAGGTTTTGCCACTGCAGTTCTGCAGGGCCTCATAGCCACTCCTAATTCTATTTAGACCCAGCCGCCGAACCTCAGCTTTGGGATTCAACCCAAGTGTAATGATTGCAACAGTGAAACATGATGAACATAGTACAGTTGTGTACCTACCATAAATGTAGATGTTCGAGTGTATTCACTGTTGCAGTCCAGGTTACCCACCCACCATCCCCCTTTTCTGGGACTTTTCTGTACTTTTCTATTCTATACAATCTATGTGGTGTATTTGCTTGTAGATGAAGGAAATGTTTATTTTAGTACATGCATGCTTCTTGGCATAATTTTTTAGCCTACCTACTTGGGGGCACCTGACATCTGGGGCAAGAAAAACTGAAGAAAATGGTGTCGGCTGCATCTTTTATACACCTGGGGCATTGACGTCAGGGAAGAGGCGACAGCAACCGACGCCGGACCTAGACTTTGAATACACTCGAACATCTACATTTATGATAAGTACACAACTGTACTTTCTGTCTGCTTTAGAGGATGTGTGTATTACTGCCTGCAATTTTCCTGATAGTCAGCCAGATGTGCCTAAAAAGCCAGATAGAACGTATAGAGTTACTTAGTTTTTTTAAAATACACTATTCCCAAACCTGATATATAGTTATATTTCTAGTTGATCCCACTGATGCTAAGCACATAGACAATTCCAATCCTATTCTTTCTGTTAAGGATGGGAACGTTATTGGTATGTGTGGGGAAAAGTGTATATTTCTGCAACTTTGTTTTTTCAGAATTTTAATTGTCAGACTTGCATATTAAAGTTTGTTCTGACTAGTTCATAGGTTCATAGGTTCATAGGTTCATACTAGGCTATCTGCCCGAGGGCATTTACAAGCCTAGCCTCCAGTTTTGTGCTTTTACGCCACCCCTTAGTATGGGGAACTATACCATTATTTTTTTTGCCTCTGTTGAGCAGTGACACTGAGGTAATCCTGGGGTATATCTAAATTATCATCCATCCATCCCATTAGATTTTTATTGAAATGAATCAGTGCTCTGCTCTGCTCTGCATATACCGGGATTTATTCCAGCATTAGGGAGTCTTGAGTGGATGAATCTCCCCCTCCCGCACGCCCTATTAATAGCTGTGGTCGCCGTCTTGTTCCTGCCTCACTCTTTGACAGATAGATCTTTTTTTTTGAGGAATATTATTCAAATCTGGGTTTGACATGGGTTTTGTATGGTTTGCAGGGGTCACCTCTGAGCAAGGTGCCAGACCAGCTAGCTGAAGAGAGTTCAGTCAGTCAGCATAGGACAGGAGTTTGAGACCCTTTGAGACTTTTATCCTTTTGGTGAGGAACTTTGTCTCCTGTCCAGCTGCTGCAAGTGTCGGGTCTTCCATTGGGCATTTGTACTTGTCATTGGATCATATGGTGATGAGGAGTGATGAGTATAGGAGACTAGAACCTCTCTTTGATTCAGATGAGAATCCTTTCCTCAGAGGTTCCTCTCTTCTTCTTTACTTTGAACTACTTTAACAATGACAGAACCAACTCAACCTGACTAGGGTCCTGGGGTCCCTGATCTGTGCATGTGTTTCTCTGTGCTTTGGATTGCCACCTATTTGCAGGGTAACCCATTTTTTCATTTTTTCATTTTATGATTTTTAACTTAGGCTTATTGGTTTCTATTAGATTATTTCTATGGCATTCTCCATTCATGTATCTGAGGATATCAGATGTGTTTTGTATATGGCACCCAGTTTGTTTGCAGTCATCTACGGCTTTTGTCAGCATCTTCCTCCTGTGTTTGCTTGTACTGTAAAAGTAGATGCCAAACAAGTGGAAAGTGGACTGAGCCCTGTGGTACACCCAGGACTGACAGCTTTGAGTCTGACATGCAGGCAGCACTTGAGCTGACCCTGACCCCAGTTCTCAGCCAGTTTGCAATCCTGTCCATCTTGGTGTTGTATGTTTAAACTGATGAGTTGATGGGATATACCCGTGAAGGGTGTGTTTTTCGCCTGGATACAGATCGGCCTAGGTAGTATCAAGCGCTTTTGTATGTCTTCTGGGTTTGGTTCTCAAAAACTCAAGAGAAAGCCTCAAGTAAGAGCCATGAAAAAGCCAGCAAAAAATGGAATTGAAAAAAGTCAAGGATCCATGATCTGCTATGAGCTTTATTTATATGTCCATATCCATGAAGATCATGGGCTTGCAGATAAGCTCCAGGGCTATCTGGCATTCATAATGGGCTTTTGTGGGCACAAGGCTGTGTGAAGTGGGACCAGTGTTGTGGGACCGGTGTCAGTGACGTATCCAGAGGGGTAAGACTATGATTAAAACAGCTGTCCTAGCTGTGGGTTTGCTTTCGCTGAGTTCGTAGACACAGGGACACGGGAGGCCACCAGGAAAGTATGAGGAATTTCTTTTCTGCAGTTTCTTCTTGTGAGGAAAAATCTGCTTTAAATAACTTAGTTTCTTCTATTGCAGAGATCGCTACTCATTGTTTACAGTATGAGTATGACATTGTTGATACTTCCAGGACTATGCACTGCTACTGTTCTGAGGAGGTTTGCATGGCTGCATTCTCAGATCCTCACAGATGTTAAAAATTTGATTTTCCATCAAACCTCTCTCATAATAAACAGGACCAAGATGCCTTCTTAAACCAGTTAAGTTTTCCTGAAATCAGTTCAGATTAACAAAAAAATGTTATCCTCCCTGATCTCCCAGCAAGAAATTATTATGACAATCAGCAAACTCAAACCCAACAAATCATCAGGTCCAGATGGTCTTAGGCCGAATTCTACAAAGCTTTCCCACAAAAATCATCTCTCTTTCTTCTCCATCTATTCAATCACATTACTTTCAACGGTATAAGTGATATAAATCTAAATGCATCCAAAACAATTTTCATACTTAAACCAAAACTCCGACCTCAAAAAACCCTTGAAATATAGCCCTAATAAATCTTGATATAAAAATATTTGCATCAATACTAGCAAACAGAATTAAACCAATCATTCCAAACATTGCTTCCTCTGAACAATCAGGTTTCATAATACACAGACAAACCTTTGATCATACCCTTACCCTGCACACCATGATCAATCTCTCTAGCCATACACGTACTCCAATCTACACCTTAGCTATTGATGCCTCAAAAGCATTCGATAGACTCAATGTAAACTTTTTGCTCAATATCTTGCCTCTCTTTAACATACCCAATAACTACATACAAGCTATCAAAACACTATACTCCAAGGCTCATACTTTCCTACAAATTAATAAACACCTATCTTCTCGAATTGACATTGAGAATTGTGCCAGACAAGGATGTCCTCTGTCCCCCTATCGTTTTAATTTATACATTGAACCCGTTTTTCTCAGTTCTCAGAAAACTTTCCACCATATCTCCAATATCTTTAACACTAAAATTGCCCTAGCTGCTTTTGCTGATGATCTAAATCTTTACTACCCACTACCTAATTCAGACCTCCAAAAACTACTATCCGCTATTGACACCCTTTCAACTTTCTCGAATTACAAACCAAACCTAAAGAAAACAAATCTCTTCTCTATTAACTCCCTCTGTCAGCTTCCCACATACTCCTTAGCAGCTAGTATTAAAACTAACAATTCATTAAAATATCTAGGAATATCCTTCCACCAAGATCCCAAGCAATCATGTACAAATAACATTATTAATCTCTGATCAAACATACAACATGATATGGGCAGATGGGGAAAACTTCAACTTTCATTCCTAGCTAAAATAGCCACAATCAAAATGAACCTTCTACCTAGATTTCTATATATATTCAATGCCTCCTATAGCATTATCAACCTAAAACTCTTCAAAACCATTCAGTCCACAATTTCCAAATTTATTTGGGTCCCCAAATCAGTCAGAATCAATTATAATAAATTGACATACCATAAAGACCATGGAGAGTTAGGGCTGCCGGACATTAAACTATACTATGATATCATAAACTGTTATAGACTAATAACAATAGCCGACCACGCCCCTTCACTACAGCAATGGTCTCCAGCCTGGGTCAAACTATTACACAACTGTATCAAAACACTGTCCATAAACCCCAGAGCCCTCCCTTTCCTTTACAATGAAAAATTAAAAAAATCTTAAAATACACCCAGTCATTAAACATAAAATCACTGTCATACAAAGGATGTTCAAATCATTAAACCTATATGATGCATTCACTTCCCTACAACCTATCCACCTTAACCCCAATCTCAAAGTGAATAACAGCATGATTAACCTAAACAATTATCCCCTCCTGGAGAAATTAGCCATCTCTGATATATTTCCCTTCAAGAACAATACTATCACTGAAATGAGAACACAATTAAAGCTCCCTAAAAGCTATACAATCATTTTAAGGCAAATTCGAGACCTTAGCCAATGCATCATAGACAATCCTGATATCAATGCAAATGACATTCAAACCTGTAAAACCATATGGAACCTCTTATCCTCAAACAAAAAAATGCTATCTAACTCCTACAAACTTATTCTATCAATCAAAATGCAAAAATAAGATATTTATTCTAGTTACTGGAAGGAAATCGATCCTTCAATCACAAGCGATCCAGCTTACCTCCAAGTTTATTCCCCTTAAAAACTTAATATACACAGATCATGATACGTCATAATGCATATCTCACACCAGTCATTATAAACAAAATATACTGAACCACCTCTCCATTCTGTTCCTATTGTAGTAATCACAAGGCTGATCTACTCCACATCTTCTGGAGCTGCAAGTGCACTTACAAGCTATGGTGCTCACTTAGAGTCCAACTAAAAAAATGGGCTATGAAAAGTGCACCTTATCTTGGAAGCTAGCTCTCCTTCATATCATCCCCGCAGGCCTGACTAAACTACAAACACAAATATTAATAACACTAGCTTCTTTACTTAAATACTACATTACATTACATTGGAAGGATAGAGCATCACTCACATGGGAGAGTTTCAAACAATTAGCTAACAAACACCAACTAGCTCACAAATATTTTTTGAACATATTCTAGCTTGAAGTTAGTATATATAATCAATGATGGAATTTTGGCATATGTGTAAATAGTTCTTACTGTTTTGCATTTATGTTTTATTATTCAGCAATGTAGTATCTGGTCATTTTACTACCTATTAATATTGTTAAGTTTTACTGTATATGTTTTCACACAAAAAAGGAAATAAAAAGATTTTATACAAAAATAAATTTGATTTTAAATTCACCATTGGATAGAGATTTAGTGTTTGCCCCCTCTGCTTCAGATGTGATCAAAAAGTGTGATGATCTAGGGAATCTCTAATATATTTCAGTCCTTCTTTTCCAAATTTTCCAATGGATTTTCTATCTCCACATCTTGTTTTGGCAAAAATCAGAATAAACAGTCTCAACAAAATACAAGTAAACATATATATAAAAAGAAATGGTGAGGGGTACCAAAGAGAAGTAAACTCCCAAAACCAACAACAGTCCAACAAGTGACCGTTCAAGAGACTTTGTGATCCCCTCACACCCTGGCCACTTTTTCTGCCAGAAAGTCTGAATCCCAGTTTTTATTTTTGGCAACAGATAGTTTCAGAAGAATGGGTTCTAAAATCATTCAACAAGGTTATCAATTGCAGTGGCTAGAAATTCCTCCTTTCCACAGCAGACTCTCTTGTTTCCTCAGGTTCTCCACCACATGCTGTTTCAGTGAGTGACAGAACCATTTCCTCCTTACCAGGTGGGGAAGGTTTTTTTTATTTAAGGCTGTTTCTAGTGCCAGAGACAGAAAATGCTTGGAGACCAGTTCTGGGTCTTTCTTTCCTAAACCTGTTTGTGATCGTGTCTAACTTCAAAATTATATCACTTCATAACCTGTTACCTCTTCTTCCTCTTATAAGTTTCTTGGTAACATTAGACTTAAAAGATGCTTGTCAGCAAGTCATTATTCATCCAGACTTCAGATGTCTTTAGTTCTCTGCCTTACCCTTAGAATTATCCGCGGAACCAAGAGTGTTCACAAAGTATTTAGCTCTATTTATACCTCATTGCATGCTACAGGGTATCCACATTTTCCCATAATTAAATGACAAGCTTATCTTTGCAGAGTCTTTTTCAAAATGTCAGGAATCTCTCTCTCTTGGGTAAGAGATCTCTTACACAAGCTGGGATTCCAAGAAAACATTCAAAAATCTTTCTTGACTCCTTCACCTAGGATTGTGTTCCTGGAATGTCAGAGACACCTTGGTTCAAAACGCTTTTTTTCCACAGAAAAGATAAATCTATATCTAGATCTATTTTTAAGGTTTTTCACTCGGACTTTGGTCACTAAGAGGAAGTGCCTCAGGAATTTGAGTCTTACGGCATTAATGATTTTCATGATACCCCTGGCAAGACTCCACATGAGAAAGATGCAGTGGTATCTGAAATCTGTTTGGTCCCAGCACCAACACCCTTTATTTTTTTCAAGTCCCAGTGCTGGGGGTTTGTCAGAAAATAAATCTTTTGATGGAAACAACAGGTATCCTTAAATCCAAGTCTCCCTTTCTCTTTTCCTTCTCCAAAGCAGTCATTCACCAGAGACACCTCAGAATTTGTTTGGGGAGCAGTTTCAGGAGGGATAAAAGTGCAAGGATGTGGGACACCAAAGACAGATGCAGGCACATAAATATCAAGGAGGTGTTTACCCTGAGCAAGACACTCAACTCTATGAACCATCTTTGGTCCCAGGGATCTGTTCAAGTGGTTACAGACAGTACCACAGGCATACGGTACATCAGCAAGCAAGGGGAGCGAGTTCATACACCCTTTGCAGACTAGCCATGGGATGTAGCTTCTGCCATACCAGAGGATAGGACCCAAACTCTGCACAGACCATAAAACAAACGTTTCATGTAACACTCTAAAGGTACACGGCCTGAACATTTCCTCTGGATTCCCCCATCCCATTTCCCAGTTGCCAGTGAAACATTTCCTTAAGGGAGTCTTACATTTGAGAACACCCATAAAGGGAGATCTCCCCACCATGGGACTTCAGATTTGCACAGGAGAATCTCAGGCACCCCCCCCCCAACCCCGATTAAAACAGATGCCTCCACCATATAGCATTTTTGTAATAGGAAACTGCCTTTCTTGTAGCCTTGATATTGGCTAGGCATATTTTAAACTTGCAGACTCTTATGTGGACAGGCTTATACAAAACCGTGACTTCTTCCTATCATCCCAAAATAAGTGGAGAAGGATTCTGCATTTCCTAGATGTTAACAGACCATGGAGATGCTGCCTGTAGTGAGCAAAGTATTACAGGAGATCTGACCAGCTTTTTATTTCATTTGCCAAATACATGGAAGGAAAGCTAAACAAGCAAACCATTTCTAAATAGATAGCTAATTGCATTATCTTCTACTATCAGTCCTAGGTCAAGTCTGTAACACCTGTGAGTCTTTCCAAGAGTCAGTACTGCAACACTGAAATATGAGGAACATAGCGTAGTTGCGATAGGAGCTTAGAATTCTTGATATTTAAATGTATTCACTGTTGCAGTACCAATGCCCTTCCCCTTTCCCACCTGTCAGTAGGGCACCTATGGTTCGGCTTGGGTACCTAGACTGGCTTTATTCTCATTTTTGCTGTTTACCACCTGTCCAGACAACTTCCTACTACAAGGGTTTAGCATCAGCCTGGAGAAACAGTTTTAGTGATCCTCTGGTTGGAGTTCTCCCACCTGGAAATAGGTTATCCCAGAGTCTATCATGCTGTGGCATCAAGGCACAAACCTGCACCTGCTGGGACACGAAAGATGCAAAGATGGTATAAGCTAACATCCATTTATGCCAGCAATTTTTCGACTTCCATGTTTTATTTATTTATTTAATTTATTTTCAGTTTGATTACCGGGGAAGTCCACTGGGCCATAAAGTGCCCGTTTTCAGTGGAGGCCCGGGGAGAAAAGCTCCGTAAGCAATACAGTACAATAAAGGTTACATTATGTTAAAGGTAAAATACATGTATAAAATTCTTACAGTCAGGAAATGCAAATGCATAAAATATACATCATACGACACAGTTAATAGATAATAGAGAACACAGTTTACAGGTATTTCGATTCAGTGCAACATGTTTCAACTGTCTGTAAGAATCTGAGGTTTCTTGCGTTTTTTTTTTTTTTGACAATGGCAATACTGATATTTACAATATTTACATACTAGGAGTCAAGTGAGAAATTGCTTAATCATTGAATGTCAGCTAAGTCTATTTTGGGAAAATAGAAATAAAAGCTTGAAGGTAGAGTGGAGCAAGGTGTATAGAGAGCTCAAAGGGAAATTCCCTAGAATTTATGTAGGTTGAAAGCAGGAACATTTCCGTTTGGATGACAGGTATAGGAAAAGTTGGGTCTTGAAGGATTCTGAGTTAGGTATAGTCCTAAATGAAGGAGGGAGAGAGTTCCATTTCTTACCTAGAGAAAAAGAGAAGTAGCTGGCCAGCGGGACATTTGGGTTTGTGGATGGAGATTAAGTTTTGGTGTTCAGATCTCAGAGATCTATTTGGGATGTATGGGGGAAGGATGTTTGTTAAGGCTGGGCATTTATCTGGGTAGAATATTAATTTGTGCGCAGTGGTTAGTTGGAGATAGTCTAGGTGGTTAGAGAGTTCTAGCCAGTTCAGAAATTGTAGGGTAAGGCAGTGGTGAGTTGAGGTTTTGGATTTAGTGGCAAATTTAGAGATCTTATTATAGCAAATTTCAAGTTTTGAGGTGTTGGAAGAAGACAAATTAGTTAGAAGAGGGGCTCCATATAGTAACGAAAGTAGAAGGTAGGTAGTTGCTAGGGTATGCCTAGAGGAGTTGGAGAGAAAGCAGTTATTCCTATAGAGCATACCTAACTTTTGGTGGGTTTTCTTTATGTTTTGTTGTATGTGGATATCGAATTTAAGGTGCTCGTCTATGGTAATGCCAAGAAGTTTTGCAGAAGGGACTACTTCTATAGCAGTGTTGGTTTGGCTTAGGACTTTGAAAGCATTTTTGTCAAAAGAGAAAGCCCTGGTGGGAGGGAAAAGTAGTATTTTAGATTTATTAGAGTTGAGGGAGAGATGGTTTTGGTGCATCCAGTTCTCTGTAGTGGAAAATGCTATTTGTGTTTTAGTCAGTAGTTCAGGAAGGTTAGAGGCGGCACAGACTAAGGTAGAGTCATCAGCGTATTGGATAACTGTTGTATCAGGGATGACAGTGTGAAGTTTATTAATGAAGATGTTGAAAAGCATGGGTCCGAGGATGGACCCCTGGGGAACGCCGGTAGGTGTAGGCAAGAAGGAGGAGGTAGAGTTCTTCCATCTGACAGCTTGAGATCTGTCTGATAGGTAACTGGAGAACCAGGATAGAGTAGTAGGGGAGAGATTAAGGTTGGCGAGATGATAGAGAAGGTGTTTATGGGAGATGGTGTCAAAAGCTTTAGTGAGATCTAGCAGTACTGTGGATACTAGTAGTCCAGAATCTCGGGCTTGATTGACAGTTTCTAGGAAGGATAGTAAGGCAGTTATGGTGCTGTGGCCAGGGCGGAAGCTGTGTTGGGTGGGTGTTAGGAGGTGATTCTGAATTAAGAAAGGCATAAGTTGGTGGTGGACACATTAGAGTCTTTGATATTGGAGAGAGATGGGCAATGGGACAGAAATCGGAAATATTGGTGTTTTTGTCTCCTTTGTAAAGAGGTAGAATGTAGGCTGAATGCCAAAGTTTGGGAACATATGACTCTTTTAAGGATCTGTTAATTAGGATGCTGATTGGGAGAGCAATGCCTTCAGCAACACATTTGAGGAAGGATGAGGGTATGTAGTCAGGGGCATTAGAGCATGGCTTTAGTTTGGATAACAGCCTTTTTATAAAAGTGGTTGAAGCAGGTTTGAGCTTGAAATTAAGAGGACAGTTATTAGGGTTGTTGGGTGCTGAGGAAAGAGAGTTGGATGGATTATTGTTTGGGAAAGATTTGGTTAGCTTAGCTATGGATTCTGTAAAGAATGTGTTGAAGTGAGAGCTCAGTTCTGTGTCAGTTATACTAGGGTTGGGGCAGGGATTATTCCTGGACCCTGGATGGAGAAGGGAATTAACTGATTTCCAGAATTGTTTTGGGCTCTTATTATATATGTTTTCATATGTGAGACTGAATTTGCTTGGCCTGGAGAGGGAAGGATGAAGAGCTCCAAAAGTTGGGCCAGCCATCAAGCTTCCACAGACAGGAATCCCAGAAGACAGTACTGGAACAGTGAATATAGTTAAATCATTTACACTTCTGATAAGTTCCTAACACAACCGTGCTTTGTACACCCACCCCTAATTAAAAATGTCTATAATGCAGTATCCAGGCCATCACTGTCAAATATCTGTGACACTGCCTATTTGTTACCTGTGTATAGCAGGCCATAAATCAGTACACTATTGGCTATCCTTAGCAAAACTTACAGAGAGTTATGCTTTTATACATTGGATTACTGGCACAGAATGCACCAGTCTGCTGTGCCCTAAAAAAATTAAAATGGCATTTAATGCTAAATCTAACCCCACCACATAGCCACTAACACTGCATGAGTGTATGTGTGTGTGCGTGTATAATGATATATATATATATATATATATATATATATATATCTATGGGTCTACCTGATTACTCCGAAAGCTGAGAAGAATGGCAGCGAGATAACAGACACAGAAAGATCGACAACAGAGAAGACCGACAGCTGAGAATCCCGATGCTGAGAACACTGACATGTTAAGGTAAGTGTGCAATAGGGACGAAAGTTAGGGTCAGGGTGTGGGTAAGGTAAGTGTGTGATAGTGATGGACGTTAGGGTAGGGTGCGGGTGAGGTAAGTGTGCGATAGTGACGGACATTAGGTTTAGGGGCGGGTTAAGTGAGTTAGGGTTAGGGTGCGGGTAAGGTAAGTGTGCGATAGTGACGGACATAAGGGTTAGGGGCGGATTAAGTGAGTTAGGGTTAGGGCGCGGGTAAGGTAAGTGTGCGATAGTGACGGTCCTTGGGGTTAGAGTTTGGGTTAAGGTTAGTGCATATATAATTGTGTATGTAAGGTTTAGTGTAGGTTTGTAAGGTTTTTGGTGTGCTTGTGTTGTGTGTGTTTTTTGGGAAAGTTATTTGTTTTGTTGATTGTCAGGATTGTGGTTTGTGGGGCATGTGAAGTTTCGTGTTTTTGAACTTTCGGTTTTGTCGTGTTGGTTATTTTGTTGTCTGTGTTTTGGCGTGTCTGTGTTATCAGGTAGACCGTATATATATATATATATATATATATATATATATATATATATATATATATATATATATATATATATATACACACACACGCACACACACATACATGTATACATATATATAATGTATGTATATATATATATATATATATATATAATGTATATATATACATACACACATATATGTATGTGTATATATATAGATATAGATATATATATATATATATATATATATATCTATAGATATATATATAGATATATATATATAGATATAATATAGATATATATATATATATATATATATATATATATATATATATATATATATACACACACACACACACACACACACACACACACGCAAGAAAACATGTCAAGGCAGATATATTCTAGATATGTACTGCATTCTCCACCCTAATACATACCTTTAACAGAAATTTAGTATAATGCAGTTTGACAGTCTGGCTTGTTCTCATGTCTGTGCTGATGTAATTTTTGAATTTAGTTCAGAATTATTCATGGTTTTCTTATTCTGTGTGATCTTCAATTGATAATAAAAAATATCACTTCTGGGGCAAATACTTAGTTTTTATAATACAGAATTTCACTATAGATATAATTGTATTGTAATTGTATGTATTACATATTTGCTTATGTGAGGAAAAAGAAAATGTGCACGTTTGTTGTCAGCTGAATGCAAACACTTTGATGTCAGTGATGCAGTGAAAGTATAATAATAAAATAATGGTTTTGAAGCCAGGGTACGTTCTGTGAACTCCTAAAATACCAAAAAAATCTAGTTTTAGCTTCCTTCATACGGACTGTATCTCTCCTCCTAGTGGATATGCAGCCTTTGACTTGGAAGAACTCTGTTTTCTACAAATAAAAGTTGTGATTTTTTTTGCAATTTTCAGTTCCCCCTTCCTCACACAAACACTAACACTGACAAACCAGATCAGTGATTGCTTAATTGTGATCGGATGGCAGCAATGGTCTTACATATTTTGTACAGAGACTACCTCCCACCCCTTAAGAATAAACAATTTTTGGCTGTATACAACATTAATTTGTTGCAGTTTGTTGCTCTGAGATGCTTTGATGACTAACAGCGATCAAGTAAATGTTATATGTCCTTCTAGTCATGTGCTGCAGTATTCATAACATGAGGGAGTCCACCTCCGGCTGACTTGTACATCCGACCGGTATGCAAAAGTCTGTCTCTACTGTGAGGTACATGCTACTTTGCACTTTATACAAAACTTACTCCGGTCATAAATTGACTTTGAGTTTAACAGACATCAGCACGTACTAGACCTCAGAACTTTTCTGCCGCCTGTCCAATCATTTGCTCCGATCAGTACTCATTAGACAAGTTGTGAACCTTGGTTCAAATAAGTACCCCATTGGGATTTTTTTATTGCAATCTTTGGCTACTGTGTACTGTTTTGATTACATGTCCGTTAGGAAAGGCAAGTGTCAGTGTGGAAGACAGGTCCCACATAAGGACTCTCACGACCTTTGTTTATTTTGCCTCATTCGGATTGCAACCATACTACCTGTGCTATTTGTAAGTCCTTTGTACCCAAGACCCTATGTAGTCACTTAGCTTCCCTCAACTTATAGCTTGAAAATCAGCATCTTAAGCATCTTGCCTGTAACATGGAAGCTACGTTGGGCCCTTCAGCCAAGCCTCAAGATGGTAAGGCCAAGAAGCATAGGCCTGATTTACCCTCTGTTCAGGATGTCTCTCCCAAGGCCGATGTTGGCCCAGAGACTGTTACGGAGTCTGTAGATTCTCTGTTAACAGATACCAGTGTGGAGACCGTGAAAGACCCTATCAGCATGTCTTCCAGGGAATTGCATATGTCCGACTTGGACATGGGGGGGGTGTCCATGGCTTGTTGTGATTGAGGGCCCACGTGGTATTACTGAGATCATAGTGCGAGAGGATGTTCCTACCAACATTGTAAAGTGTAGACCGAAATCTGGCCCATCCACTTTCCACCACATGGAGACTCCCAAAAAGAAAAAAATTAAGACTAAACATATTTCTCCAGCCCCTCAGGGACAGCCTGCAGATTGGCAGGCCTTCTCCCAAGGCCTGTTCAACACCTTTGTAGCTTTGAGGCAGTCCTCAGCTCTCTTTCTCCCTTCTCCTTCCAATCCTTTCTCTACCCCTCAAAAGAGGACTTCTGAGGAGTTTTCCTGAGATGATGAGGAATCGTCAGGGGATGAATCTTTGGCTTGCTCATCCCAAATTTCTCATCTATGGCGTATACCTCCCCAGAAGAGGAGTCTAATGGCACTGATTCCCCGGGTGAGAATATCTGATATCTTAAGATGAGGGAATTTCTCAAGTGGGATTGTTGTCGGGTATCAGACATCCAAAAAAGGTACTATGACCTGCTACATATGGACTGCCCTTCCCCATCTGCTATACCCCCAGTCCTGCCAGCATTCCTTGATGCCTTTGCTGCTGCTTCCATGTGCCCAGATTCTCAAGCTCCAGCATCCAAAAGGCCAGACAGATTTTTGCAATTTGCCAGAGGACTCCGAATTCGTATTTAAATGTCCATCTGCAGACCCTGCTACCATTTCAGTTTCTACAGACAAAGCATCCAAGATGCTACCTTCCACTTCCCTTTTCTGCACAGATAAGGAGAGCAAGGTCATGAAGAGTATAGGAAAAAAGGTTTATACTTCAGCTACTCTGGCCTTCAGGGCCATTAACTATTAGACCCATATGGCCAAGTATTCTTTGGCTTTTCTTTTGGATGCTGGCAAACTATTATTTGAGATTTCTGACTTTCCCACTAAGGCTAAGCTTTCCTCCATCCTAAACTCCTCAGTTTAGGTTACACGGCATTCCATAAAGTGTAGCTATAATGCTGTGGAGGCTTCAGCTAGAGCAGTTGCATCTGAGTCAGTCCTGAGGAGATATTCTTGGCTCAGACTGCAACCTTTGCCTGATGACATTAAGGCAAAAATCATGGATGCCCCTCTGGACAACAAGGCCTTCTTTGGTACATCAACTGTAGAACTTTTCAAATCTCTTCAGGAGAAGGGCAAAGAGTTGCAATACCTGAAGCATATCTTTGTCTCCCTGGTGCCCAGGTTCCAAAGAAACTATCCTACCAAGATCACCTTTGTTAGAAAGTTTGTAAGGCTCCCTATCTTCCAAAGTTAAGATGGACTCTAGGAAAAAAAAATTCCTTGAAATCTACCTCCTCTACTCCCACACAGAAACAGCCCTTACAGGCTAACCCAGGTAGTCTTTGATTACCTGTGTCCCAAGCCATCAGCACCTCTGTCCCTTCACCTCTCTCTTTCTCCCTGCTTAGAAATAGATAACTGAGGACTCTTGGATCATTTCCATCATCCTGCAATGATACTTTATGGTGTGAAAGACTCCTCCCCTTTCAGGGGTATTCCACAACCTCCAAAAGAACAACTAGAACCCTTTCCACAAATTATTTCCAACTTCCTTTCTCAGGGCACTATTCAGATGGTGCCCCCCCCCCCAAATAGGAAAAGGGTTCTACTCCAGTATGTTCCTGGTACCCAGGAAGGATGATCCTTGGATATCCATTGTGGACCTTTCCCATCTAAATACCTTTCTAAAAGTTCCCACATTTCATATGTTAACCTTACCTACCCTCCTCCCTCTTATCCTTCCTCAGGCATTTGTGGTGTCTGTGGACATCAAAGATGCCTTTTTTCCTATTCCCATTCATCTGTGGTTCGGGAAATATCTTTGCTTTGCTATTGCTTTATAACATATTCAATTCTGTGCCTTGTCCTTTGGTTTGTCTGTGGCCCTGAGGGTGTTCACAAAATGCTTAGCTCCTGTAATAGCCTTTTGCAGGCTATGGTCATTCACATTTTGCCATACCTAGATGACCTTCTCCTCCAGGCTCAGACTCCAGGCATCCTCCAGGTGAACCTCTCCTTCACAGTGTCACTGTTGGAGAGTCTAGGATTCACAGTCAGTTACCAGAAATCTTCTCTGGTTCCTTCCCAATATCACATCGTCTTTCTGGGCTCCAGGATCCAGTCAGACATGATGTTGGCTTCTTTACCCGCAGAAAAGGTCCTGTCCTTCACCTCCAACTTCCAGGATCTCCTGCCCCCACAATCCCTGACTGCCAGGGAGTTACTTCACCTCCTTGGGTTCATGGCATCCACAATTCCCATGATCCCCTTAGCCAAGTTGCACATGAGGAAATTTCAGTGGTTTTGAGAACAGTTTGGGTACAACACTCCCACCCTTTGGAGTTTGTTATCCCACTCCTGCCTTGTGTGAAAAAGGAATTACACTGGTGGACCCTGTGACAACCCACCACTGGACCAGTAATGAAGGAGCATTAATCCTCACCACTGTCAGTACTGGGGGATGTACACTGGGAGGATGACAAGTGCACACACAGTATTTCAAGATGCAGCTCTCTGCATCAAGTGCAATTTCCCTTAAGAGCACACAGAGATCACAGTCAATCCAGGGCTGGTTTTTCCCTCTTTCTCCAGATCCCCAATAGACTCCCCACTGGCACAGTTACAGAGTTGAGATCTCAGCTCAGTGGCCAAGAGAAGACCTCTCCAGCACCCTCTCTGTCCAACCAGTGCTTCGTGTACCTGCCCTAGTAGCTGACACACACACTCTTCGAGGTTTGATTTACACACACACACACACACACACACACACACACACACACACACCTGGGAAAGGCTGTCACAGGTTTACTAGCTATGGCCCCTTTTGCCCAGACAAAAAGGTAGTTTTCACTGTCACCAGCCAACTCCTTTTCAGCTACTTTAAGCCCCTTAACAAAGGGTATCCAATCCTACTGTGTAATATTAATTGTAATACAAATGGTAGTTTGACCATGAGCAAGGCTATTAGGAGTGGCCTACATTGTCACCAAATAAATATGCAAGTACTCTGAAAACTTAAATATCTCTACAAAGATCTGCCACAATGAAAGGTTTAAATATATTTAATAATAAATAATAGAATAACAAGAAAATACTCAGTATATATTCACAGTGACATCAGAGTTCAAAATCACAGGAAATATTTAAAACAACATTGCAGGACAGTCCCGGTTAAATAAAGAAAAACATCTAAACTATGCTTCACTATATTCCTGACTGAATCTGAGAAAATTACTATACCCTAGTTAACTTAAGAGCAAGTTGGATGTGGTGAATGGGTCTTCTAGTTGTTGATGTCAGGTCCAAGACAGACTACAGAATACTGTGTCTCTCTAAGAGACTTTTGAAATTAATACCTGAAATATTACTGCTGGAGTAGCTTGAAGAATGACATCATTTCTTGTCATCTGACTATATCCCAGGTGAAACCCACTGCTGGAAGCTAGCAGTATTTAGCATCCTCCTGTGAAAATACATAGAACTCAGATCTTTGGCAGATGCTGGAAGTCATAAATCACATCCCTTCACATTTCAAGACTCGTAATTATTTCACCTTAGAGACAGTACAGACAGCTCCATAGTTTTAGACATTGTGTCTCCTTGCTGCATTGAAACTGAAAGATATCATCTTTTATTGTGTAGCCGTAAAGTAATTTAATTTCAGCTATTTTTCTGAAGTTATGCTAGACTGAAGGTAACTTCCGGTGTTTCAGTTTCCACTGTTAAAAGATGTACATTTAAACATTTACAATAGTGCTTGTACATTTCTGTTCTATTCCATTCGGTCACACTGTGGCTACATTTTAAACAGCACTTCGCAAAAACCTTTTCAACATACATTTCTGTACCAGCAGTTTGATATACACATGATATACAGATGTTCTTCATGTTTCACTGTTGCAGTCATCACCTGTGGGTTATCCCTGCTGTGGTAGCCCTCGGCCGGCCAGAATACCAGAATCAGTGTTTTTCTGTGTCAGCTGCTGTTGCCTATAGACTGACATCAGGTCATTAGTGCTGTAAAGCAAGGCAGCCGATGCCATTACATCAGTCTTTCTTGCCATGGAGCCAGTAGCAGAAGCAGTTCGCAAGTGTGCCCGTCGGTCACTACTAGAGTTCGGATCACAGGTGAAAACGTCTAAATCTAAGTACCTTGTTGGAGATCTCTTTTTCTTGCACTAACTGATGTCTAAAAAAGTTAACAGTTGTCTCCCCTGTGGAAAGCAAATCCCACACCGAGACTTCCATTCTTAGTGTGTCATTTGTTTAGGCCCAGGCCACGACATAGCCCACTGTCAGTTCTGTGCCCTCTTTAATGCTAGAACTATTCATCGGAGAGCTCTTTTTGTAGATAGCTATTTTCGTCCTCCATCTTCTCATATGGTGTTGGTTATCCAACCTTCAGCAGAACCTCAGACAAAGCGTAAGGATAAGGATAGAGACAGGCCTCACTAGCCAAAGCCTTTCGACGACTCCTATGCTAAACAGGTCATCAGTACTTTGGAATTCAGTGAAGCGCTTTCGAAGCCCCTGATGCTCAATGCAGTTGCCATGCAGGCCTCTACTGAGACCTTTTCGGAGTCTGGTATGCCACAGAATTTTCTTCTTCATCTTCAGAGCCTTTGGCTGTCTCTGCCTCAGTTGGGTTTGGAGCCAGTAAGCAGGTACCGGCTTCTGAGGATGTCTTTTGCACTACCGATTCCAGTCAGAAACTGACGTCTTCTCACCCGACTACCGCTAATCTCAGACCGATGACTTTTCTTAGGCCTAGAAGCCAGGCCACCCCTAGGAAATCTTCCTCTAACCACCACCTTCTTCCTGCCCCTCCACCCCAGGCCCAGATGCAAAGATGGTGGAAGATCTTATTTCCCTTATCAGGGGCAGTCAGGCCTCTTCTTCTGAAAGAAAAAGACTCCCTTCTCCTGAATTATTGACAGAGCAAGATTCTGAGGAATCAGATTATTCAGACAATGAAGAGGATCAACAACCTCTTACTGCTTATGAGGATTCAGATGCAGAGGAATCCATCATTTCTGCCTCCCCTCCAGAAGACTTTTCTTTTAGGGAAACCCTCCATACCCTCAGGTAGCATTTCCAATGGGAATCTCAGGACTTCCCTCAGTCCAAGAAAAGGCTAAGCAAATTTCTAGACCTTCCTCAGCACAGACCCCTTGCCATCTCCCCTGTTTTAGATGTGGTGGATGTTGTTTTGCTTGAATCCAGTTTGGCTCTAGATGCCCTCCCTCCTGCTCCCACTAAACCTGACCAGTATTACAGAGTGCCAGGCACCCACAAATACCTGTACAGAAATCCTGCTGCAGACCCGGAGGTCATTACACAGGATCCCAAAAGAGCCAGGGCTAGTTCTGCAAAGAACCCTACTCCTTCTGATAAAGAGGCCAGAGCTCTGGCTAGATGGGGTAAAAAAGTATACACCTTTGCAACCTTCGCCATCAGAACTCTCAACTGTCATTTCCATATGTTAAAATATCAACAGTGCACACTGGAACTATTAAAGCAAAGATTTCTGCTTTTTCTGACTATGCCAATTCTAAGGAGTTAGATTTATTGCACACCACTTGTCAAGTTGCTAGGTAATCTTTACACTGTGGATATGATGCACTAGAAGTCTCTAGCAGGGCAGCAGTGTCTGGTCATTTGGACACATGCATGGTTGAAGGAACAACCTCTACCTGATCTTGTCAAGTCTAAGTTAATTGGTGCACCTTTGGACAAAGACTGCTTGTTTGGGGAAAAAGCAGAAGAGGTGCTTAAAAAAAGGAAGATAAAGCAAAATCTATGCAAACAGTAAAATATTTCTTTCAAGTTCAACCACCTAGATTCAACAGGAACTTTTCCTCTAAGCACTGGTCCTTTCCTGCCCCTAGCAGACAGGGGAAAGCTAAGCCCTGCACGGACAGGCCACCCAGGCCCCTACAGCAGGGACAACAGAGAACAAAGCAGTAGACCACATCCTCCTCTAAGGCAGGGTGTTCTAAGCCATCCCTCTGTGGCAAAAACTCTCAGTGACTCCCCAACCCCCCTCTGCGCTCCCTTCACCCAAAAGCTCGGAGGAAGGCTGTCCCTGTGCAAAGAAAATTGGCTGTCTGTAACCAAGGACAAATAAGTCTTAAAGATCATTTTTCAGGGATGCAAATTCACTTTCAACAAACTCCTGATTCCCAGAGGGTATGTAGACTTGCCTCCAATTCAGTGGGCAGATGCATTAAAACAATTCCAAACCCTCATATCCCAGGGGGCAGTAGAACCTGTTCCCACAGATCAAACAGGCAAAGGCTTTTATTCTAGGCTATTCCTTGTTCCCAGAAAGGAGGGCACTTGGCGCCCCATCCTGGATCTGTCCATTCTGAACACCTCCCTGCTGGTCCCCAAATTCAAAATGCTAACTTTGCAGCAGCTGCTGCCTATGCTGACAAAAAATGCCTGGTTAGTGACGCTGGACGTAAAAGATGCATATCTCCATATCCCTATAAGCGAGTCCTGCAGAAAATTCCTGTGTTTCAGAGCAAGCTCACAGCACTTTCAGATCTCCGCTTTTCCCTTTGGCTTACCTACTGCTCCCAGTGTTTTCACCAAATGCCTGGCCCCGGTCATAGCATTCTGCAGGCAGAAAAACATTCAGATTTATCCCTATCTGGATGACGGCCTCATCCAGGCTGAGAGTAAAGAAAAGCTCCTGCAGGACTTACTCTTTGACAAAACCCTTCTCAGTTCCTTGGAATTCTCCATCTCAACCTTTGCCTCACCACCAATGCTTCAGAAGTTGCTTGGGGTGCCCTCCTAGGGGGCAGGTGCACCCATGGACTTTGGGATGCCCAACATCTTCCCTTGCACATCAACACAGCTCAGATGGTGTAGTGGTACTTTTCTGTGATTGTAGTCCACAGCAGAAGGAAATGATTGCAGTACAGAAGGCTCTGACATCCTTCCAGCCTCATTTCAGGCCAGGGGTTCTTCTTGTTAAAACAGGCAACACCCATGAACCTATGGCTGAAACTCCCCAGGTAGGAAGGGGGGCCCCCTACTAAGCAAGCAGGTGCTGGCACAGAGGAGAGAAGACCAAAGACCAAGCACAAGAAAAGGAAATCGGGAAAAAAAAAAGAAAGGGTGTGCTGCTCCCCCAGCCCAGCTAGAAGGGCTCCTCTAGCCCCCCTCCCCTATCTCAATATCTAGTGGCATTTAAGTGGCATGGCCTCTCCTTCTCTGTCTTCTTCACTCTTCACATTTTTCTGCTCAGTTTAACACAGCACCCCCCAGACCCCCTCACCCTTTCATTCCTTTCATCCTAAGCAGTTGCCTCTCCTAAGGGCCTTCCACCCTGAAGGCCTCCCAAGACTGATCTTAACTTTGTTCTGGAAAACCCCTTGTTACCCCCCCCCCCCCCCCCCCCTGCTGCCAGCAGAGAACTGGAAATTCTTTTTGAAGAACTTTTCTTTTTGCTGCCCTTCTCACTTCCAGCCAGGGTTTGTTTGGTTTGCAGGCACTTCTTGCCTGGGAGCCATTTTTTCATTTTTCATTTTCATGTTTGGACTAACCCTCTCTTCTTTAACTTCCAAGGTGATGTCTTTGATCTCTCAGGTGATTCATCTGCCTACCTTCTTCCCCAACCCTCAAAACAAGGGGAAAAGAATTCTACACTCCCTGGATGTGCACAGGCAGCTCAGATGCTACCTGGACCATGCCAAACCCTTCAGAAAAACAGACCAACTTCTTGTCAGTTTTGCCTTAGGGGCAGAGGGGAAGCCCATCTCTAAATGGATATCACACTGTATCCATTTCTGTTACAGATTTCATGAGAAACCGTCTGTTTGCACTCATTCCACTAGGGCAGCCTCCACCTCGACAGCATTCCTTAGAGGAGTCCCCACCAGGGACATTTTGGAAGCTGGCACCTGGACCTCTATCCATGCCTTTAGAAAGCATTATCATTTTCCTCTTATCTCCAAGGCTAGGGCAGGGTTTGTATCTGCAGTGCTGCAGGGCCTCCTTACCCTTCCTAGGTGTCTTCACTATCCTGCCACCTTCTCTTCAGCTTTGGGAATCTTCCTACAGGTGATGACTGCAACAGTGAAACACGAAGAACATAGTACAGTTGTGTACACTTACCCTAAATGTAGATGTTCGAGTGTATTCACTGTTGCAGTCCTGGTTTCCCTCCCTCCTTCCCCCTTTCATCTTCTTTCTTTTGGGGGACCTAAGCTTCTTGGGGTGGTTGTTCACCACCATGTCTTCTGTGCCTTATCTCCTGGGGCTTCTATTTGGTTAGGGCAAGAAAAACTGATGTAGTGGTGTCAGCTGCCTTGCTTTATAGCACTGACAACCTGACATCAGTCTACAGGCGACAGCAGCTGATTAAGAAAAACATTGACACTGGTATTCAGGCCAGCCGAGAGCTACCACAGCAGGGATAACCCACAGTTGATGACTGCAACAGTGAACACACTCGAACATCTACATTGATGGTAAGTGTACACAACTGTACTTTCTAATACATTTGTAACACAAGCATCTTGCATAAATTATTTCCATATTCACCAATGACATAATTATTTACAAAATTCCAAAAAGCTAGCTGGGCTGGCAGTATCTCCTTTCGTCAGAGATCCAACAGGTGGCAAAGAATCCTGCTTTACCCTTAAAACCACCTCCTCCCACTCAGGACCTCTACATGGATGCATCAGACATGGGATGGAGAACAGCTCTGGACTCATGGAGGGTCAGAGATGTCTGGTCTCCAGCCCAGAAAATGGAGCACATCTATATAAAGGAGATAAGGACCCTGATTTTCCATCAATCAACATTCTATTAAGACTTTGACAATAAAAACCGTAATTCACGACCACCACTGCATTCTCCTTATCAGCCTTTATAATATAAATATCACTAGATCTGTGTGGCCTGGTGGGTTAATGCAATGGGCAGTAGGTGAGAGGGACCTGGGTTCAGAACTTGGCAGTGGTGTTCATTTTTTTTTTTTTTGGCATTTACTTCTCAGAAGTCAAGGCCAATGTCATTGGCCTCTGGCTGACTAAATTTGCAAATTAGGAGCTGTCATTGAATTTCATACTGACACAAATGTTCTCCGGGAGGGGCTGACACAGGCAAACAACTGGTGTCAGAGCCATGGACTAAAACTAAATGCCAGGAAATGCATAATAGTATCTTTTGGGAGTCATCCATCCCTGGTAACTATCACACACCCCTTTGAGTTGACCCAGTAGTCAGGGACATACAGACACACACACAGATAGTAATCTAGCCTTTGATCGTCATGTGTCTATAGTAATGAGGAAATCCTTCATTTATGTATTTATTTATTAATTTAACATTTCTTTACCGAGAAAGTCCGATTTGGAATGAAGCCAATTTTCAGGGAGAAATGCTCCAGACACATGTCATTCTATATTGCAGAACTTATAAACAAAGGTATGGCGTCTAAGTCCAAGGAAGTCATTTTTCCACTGTATTCGGCATTTATGAGACCTGCTATTGAGTATAATGCCCCCTTTGGTATGTACCTACCCAGGCATATCCAACAATTGAAATGTCCACAGAGGTTCCTCACTGAAAGAATACAGGGCATAAGCAAAATGTCCTATGCAGACCGCCTCAAGGCCCTATCCCTGTATTCTGTCTCCTACAGGCTTTTGAGAGGAGATCTATGCCTGGCATACAGGGCACTGTCAGACCCCACTCTGATGGACCTCTTGCATATTCACAAAACAAACAGCACCAGAATTACCCATTCTAATGACTTAAATCTTGCCTGTGATTTTAATAGGTCCTGCTGGAGAGATAGGTATGTATCCCAGAGACTATGTGTCCCATAGACTACAGCATCTATGGAACAGGCTCCCCATCCATGTGAAGAAGAGTTTCTCCTTAACCCAGTTCAAGTGCAACTTGGACAATTGAGTGGAAAACCGGAAATTCATCCATGGTATGGCACCTATGTCTCTAATGGACACAGGTAACCTGTAAATGGTTCATCTCCCAAACCCTGCTTACGCTTATCAAGGGTATCAGAACTTGTCTGAGATTTGGGATGCATGGCTAGGCTTAAAAAGGCCCTTGTGGTCATTAGCCTAGTAAACACCCCTGAACCTATGAACTATTATTGTTAACTCAAATAAAATCCTTCTTTCAGCATCAGTAATATTATATATATATTTTTTTTTTTTTGCTGCTCGGCAAATCTTGTACTTTATTTTCACAAGTTACCAGAAAAACATGCAGCTCAGGCATCAGAGGCAGATTAAAAGTGCTACATTTTTTAAAAGAAAAGTATTTTTTATGTCCATAACATCATTAAAAAACTTCTCAAGCAGAAGTTAATCTGATTGCTAATATTTTGGAAGATGAAGTTAATTTGATTGTTAGTTTTTGGGATGTTATTTTATTGAGTATATATTTTTTTTAATTCAACAATATTATTTATAGACAGATTAATGGAGTACCAAAGGGGCGGCTGTGGCCACCAGTTATGCAAATGTTTTTATGATGGGTTGGCAAAAGGAGTTTATTTATAATTCTAGATTTTTTAGTGATACTGTTATTTATTAAGTGTTTTATTGATGATGTCTGCATGTCTGCCTACCCTTTTAGCTTCCAAGTTGGAAGTTAAACTCTTCTTAAAAGGCGTCCTTCACATCAGACCACCAAGGAAACTGGTTCCCCCTCCTTGGATCTCAACTTTGTCTTAGAAAAGTCAGGAAGTAGTGCGTCTCTGCAACACTGCATTTGGAAAACAGTCCTTCTCGTGGCCATTACTTCTGCCAGAATGGTGTCTTGAGTTACAGGGACTCATGTCTTCCTCCCCCTTCACAGTTTTCCACAGAGATAGGGTTTCCTACACACTAACCCCTCATTTATGCCCAAGGTAGTTAATGAGTTATGTCTCAATCAGTCCATCAATCGTCCAACCTTTTTCCCTTCTCCTCAATCCTCTAGCGAGAGGATCCTACACACCTTAGATGTGCACAGGCAACTCAGATATAATTTGGATAAAACCAAACCAGTTTGAAAATCTGACCGCCTGTTTGATGTTCTTCGTGTTTCACTGTTGCAGTCATTACATTTGGGTAATCTGCTGGCAGGTTGCCCTCAGTCGGCCTGAATAACAAAGTCTTGGGTCCTGTGTCGGTTGCTGTCTCCTCTTCCATGAAATCGGGTCGTCAGGGGTATAAAACATGCAGCTGATGCCATTTTATTCAGTCTTTCTTGCTGCGGTGCCCAAAGCAGAAGCAGTTCGCAAGTGCCGGTCGGCCGACTCCTGAAATTTTCATATTCGAGTTTCAGAACCGAAGTCTTCAAACTAAAGCTAAGTACACCGTTGGGGAAAGTTTTTCTTGCTCCTTACTGATGTCAGTAAAAGTTAATAATTGCATTACTTGTGGGAAGCAAATACCTCATAAGGATTTTCATTTGTACTGCATTCCTTGCCTAGGCCCAGATCATAACGTGCCTTGCTGTCAGTTTTGTGCTAGATTTAACCAATGCACTATTAAGCGTCGGTTTAGTTTTGCTTCTAAATATTTTGAATTCAGGTTTAATTATCCTGAAATGTCATCAGTTAGCAATCCGACTACTGGAGTTCACAAAAAATGCAAAGAAAAAGACAGAGACAGCTGTCGAGTTCCAAAACCGACGATGAAGCTTCTCCTAAGCCAGTCGCCGGTTCGCCGGTACTCAGTGAGGCGCTTTCGCAGCCCCTGATACCCACTACTTTTGAGTCGCAGGCCTCTACCAAGACCCATTCGGAGTCCGGTATGCCGCGGGATTCTCAGAGTATTGAACCCATGGATGTCTCTCCCTTGGATGGGTCCGGAGCCGCTGACCAGGCACCAGCTTCTGAGGGTGTTTTCAGGCCTCAACATTTTTTATTAAACCAACACCAGCCTCAAAAACAAGGTCAAAAACATCTTCTCTATATCTAAAAAACTGACGCATGAGCCACGTGCTCAGGCCCCTATGCCTAAAAAACAGATGATCAAAATGGCTGAGAACTGGTTCCCAACCCGCCCCTGCTAAGAGGCCTAGGCACGGAACTGATTATGAATCTTCAGATCAGATTTCCATTTCTTCTGATCAGGAATTTTCTATTCCACCCTATGAAGATTCTGATGCAGAGGAATCCATCCCATTTGCATCTCCTCCTGAGGATTACTCTTTTGGAGAGACTTTGCATACCTTAAGGGAACATTTTCACTGGGAGAGTCAGGACTTCTCTGAATCAAAAAAGAGGCTTAGGGATTTCCTTCTTCTTCCTCCTCAGCGTAGGCCTTTGGAAATACCTCCTGTATTAGACATTGTTGATGATGTGTTTTTGGAATCAAGCATGGCTCCTGATTCCCTACCTCCGACTCCTAGTAAGCTAAACAGATATTACAGGGTTCCTGACTCCCACAAATTTCTATTAAAAAATCCTGCTGCTGATCCTGAGATTATTTCACAGGGTCTTAAGGGTGTAAAGGTCTCTACAGCCAAAAATCCTACACCCTCTGACAGAGATTTCAGGGCGTTGGATAGATGGGGAAAGATGTTTTATACGTCTGCTACCTTGGCTATCAGGGCCTTAAACTGCCAGTTTCATATGCTTAAATATCAACAGCATGTTATGGGCTTACTGAAACAGAAAATTATGTTGATGTCTGATTGTGTGGAAAATAGAGTTACAGGAATTATTGCATTCAGCAGAACAGGTTGGAAAGCATACTTTGCAATGTGGTTTTGATTCCTTGGAGGCCTCTTGCAGGGCCGCAGTTACTGGATCTCTGATTAGGAGGCATGCCTGGCTCAAGGAGCAAAATCTGCCTGATCATGTTAAAGCTAAATTGTTGGATGCCCCCTTGCAGCATGATACTCTGGTAATAAGGCAGAAGAGGTTTTAAAGAAAATGGAAGAAAAAGCTAAATCTATGCAAACTGTAAAAGATTTCTTGCAAGTGCAGCCACCCAGGTTCAGTAGACACTGGCTCACTAAAAATTGGTCCTTTCCAGTGTCCAACAGAGCCACTCAAGGCAAATCCAGGCGCTCAAAAGGCTCCAGATACCAATCACAGGATTCTTACAGGTCAAAGCAATGGGGGTGCCTCCACTTCCAAAGCTGGAGGAAACAAAGCACAACCCTACAGTAAGCAGTCTCAATGACTTTCCTCTACCATCACCAAGCACTTATCTTTTGGCAGCCCCCTTGGGGGGAAAACTAGCACTTCATGCTCAAAATTGGCAGTTAATTACCCAGGACAAGTGGGTATTAAACATAGTATCCCAGGGGTACAGATTTCATTTCCATACTTTGCCAATTCCAAACAGATGGCCAGAACTGCCACAAAATCAGTGGGCAGAGGCCCAGAAACAATGTCCCTCATGGATATGGGGGCCATTCATCCAGTACCAGAAAAGGAAAAAGGACAAGGTTTTTATTCAAGACTTTTCCTGGTACCCAGAAAAGACGATTCTTGGCATCCAATACTGGACTTATCGATTTTGAACACGTTCCTGGACATCCCAAAATTCAAAATGCTGATTTTACAATAGCTACTGCCTATGCTGGGCAGGAACACTTGGTTAGTGACTCCAGACTTAAAGGAGGCATACCTGCATATCCCAGTAAGGGAATCATGCAGAAGATACCTCTGCTTCAAAGCAGGTTTTTTGCATTACCAATTCTCTGCACTGCCCTTTGGCTTATCTACTGCGCCCAGGGTCTTTACAAAGTGCCTGGCACCAGTAATTGCATTCTGCAGACAAAGAAGCATACAAATTTATCCTTATTTGGACAACTGTCTCATTCAAGCAAAGGACAAAGACACTCGTCTTCAACATCTGGCATTTGTAAAAAGGCTTCTAACATGCCTTGGGTACACAATAAACAAAAAGAAATCCCAGCTGGTACCCTCTCAAAGAATTACATTCCTGGGTGCAAACTTGAATACAGCTGCCCAGATGGCTTAGCTTACGCCAGACAAACAAAGGCAACTGACAACATACTTCAAACAAATGGCAACAAAAACCCAGTTATCTGCAAGACAAATTCTGCAGGCTTTGGGGTTCATGGCATCCTGCATTCTACTAATTCCATATGCGAGACTGCATATGAGGTAACTTCAATGGTACCTAAAATGTTTATGGAGTCAACATTGTCACGGTCTGGAAACAATGATTCCTCTCATTCCCTGCCTACAACAGGAGTTTCTTTGTTGGGCAGAGACATGTCACCAAAACAAGGGACTGTCATTTACTCTACCCCCTGCCACCCAAACCCTAACTACAGATGCATCAGACTATGCTTGGGGGGGCCCACCTGGCGGGGAGATGCATTCAGGGCAAATGGAGCCCAAAACAAATGCATCTGCATATCAACCAGAAAGAGATGCTAGCTGTTCAGAATGCTCTGACAGCCTTCAAGGACTTACTTCTTCCAGGACAACTACTGATAAAGACGGACAACACCATGGTTATGTGGTACATAAGCAGGGGGTACACATTCCTACCCCCTTTGCAGACTAGCCATGGCATTGTGGAACACAGCTTTGACTTACAAATACATCTACAAGCACAATTCCTGCCAGGAAAACAAAATATTGTGGCAGACGACCTAAGCAGGAATCTTATGGACCCGCACGAATGGAAACTGGATCCACAAATCTTCATCATGTTAACACAGAAATGGGGTAGCGCTGACATAGATCTATTTGCCTATCCCCAAAATTATCAGTTGGACAAATTCTGCACAAGAACTCATCACAAAAAGGCATGGAAAGTGGATACCCTATCCTTCAGTTGGAAAAAGCTATCGGTCTGTGCCTTTCCCCCTCTGCCTCTTCTCTCCAGGGTCTTACTAAAAGTCAGACAAGAAAAACCAAAAATGGTCCTAGTTGCTCCGGACTCTCCTCGCCAGCACTGGTACCCACTTCTAAGGAATTTGTCTCAACTTCCTCCTTGGTACTTGCCTCAAATACCTCATCTACTGTTTCAGCAGAACAATCAAATTCTGCACACTCAGCTCCAGACTCTGAATCTTGCAGCATGGCTGATCATTTAATTATTCAAACAACACCTCTCAGTAAATCTGTGATGGATGTCATTTTGGAAGCCAGAAGCCCTAGTACTAGAAAATCTTATGCTGATAAATGGAAGAGATTCTGTGCTTGGGACCAAGCACAAAAAACAGACACAGCAATGCCCAATATTCCTCAGATTTTACAATATTTGACTGAGATGCTTGACAAGGGCCTATCTTTTTCTTCAGTAAAAATCCATGCCTCTGCCATCTCGGCTCATTACAACACAGAGCCCTCCCCTCTTTTCTCATCCTCTGCTTAAACAGTATCTTAGAGGGGCCAAAAATTTAAGGCCTCCCAGAAGATGATCAGCTCCTGCATGGGACCTCAACTTTGTGCTGGAAAAACTCACCCTGCCTCCTTTTGAACCAGCAGCTACTGCGGATATAACATTTCTGTCCTGGAAAACAGCTTTTCTCCTGGCAGTCACTTCAGCAAGAAGGGTTTCAGAACTACAGGCTCTCATATCTGTGGAGCCTTTTATTGTATTTTACCCAGACAGGGTGTCCCTCAGGACCAATCCTTCTTTTATGCCTAAGGTGGTATCCAGTGTGGCTCTTAACCAGACAATTCACCTGCCAGCATTTTACCCAAATCCACAGAACAAGGGGGAGCAGATTCTGCATTCATTGGACGTACACAGACAACTAAGATTCTACTTAAACAGGACCAAATCTCTAAGAAAGTCTGAGCAACTGCTGGTAGCATTTTGCTGCAGGGTCAGAGGGGAAGGCTATATCAAAGTACACTATTTCAAAGTGGATAAGCCACTGCATTCATTTCTTCTACTTGCACCATGGTAAACCTGTGCCCAAGGGGATCAGGTCACATTCCACCAGGGCTGCCTCTACCTCAGCAGCTTTTCTTGGAGGGGTTCCAACCAAAGACATTCTAGAGGCTGCTACTTGGAGCTCTGTTCATACCTTCACAAAGCATTATCATTTGCCTCTCTTCTCCAAATCCAGGGCAGGCTTTGCCACTGCAGTTCTGCAGGGCCTTATTGCTGCTCCTAATGCTGTTTGGTTGTATCCTCCCATCCATAGCTTTGGGATTCCACCCAAATGTAATGACTGCAACAGTGAAACATGAAGAACATAGTACAGTTGTGTACACTTGCCATAAATGTAGATGTTTGAGTGTGTTCACTGTTGCAGTCCAGGTTACCCACCCGCCATCCCCTTTTCCTATACATTTTCTTTCCTTCACTATATACTAAAGCCTTTGTGGTGTATTTGCTTTTAGAGGAAGGTAAAGTTATGTTGCTAAAAGTGCATTTACATATATTTCTGTTTATTTACATATATATATATATATATATATATATATATATTTTTTTTTTTTTTTTTTGCTCCCCATTTGGGGGGCACCTGACATCTGAAAAGATAAATTCTGATCGGAATTTACTCAGGATGTTTTTCAGTGCCAAAAAAGACAGGAGACTGCACACCAATTTTAGATCTCAGCATATTGAACAAATCAGTTCAAACCAAATTCCAGATGGTCATGGTGCAGTCCATTCTTCCGTTTTTTGGAAAAGGATGACTGAATGTGCTCTGTAGATCTACAGAATATATATTACCATATAAAAGTGGAGTAGTGATCCAGAAGATTCCTCTGCTTTTGGCTGGAAGCCAGTCAGTACCAGTTCAGAGTTCTGCCCTTTGGTCTTGCCACAGCCCCCAGGGTGTTCAGCAAATGTATGGCAGCAGTCCCAGCTCACTTGAGGCTGCAGGGATATTCTAAGTGTTTCCCTATCTAGACGACTGGCTCATTACCACCCTGACCAGGCATCAATTAATACTAGCAAGAGACCATATACTTTATACCTGCAATTCTCTGGGAATAACTGTAAACTACAAAAAATCGAAGTTGATCTCATCTCAGAAGTTTGAGTTCATAGGAGGACTTCTGAATACTCAAACTTCCACAGCTTCTCTTCCCCCTGCCAGACTTCACAAAATCAAAATTCAGGACCAGAGAATAATAAGCAGCAAGAAAGTGTCTGTCCGTTTAGTTCTACAAGCATTAGGCTCCATGGCAGCGACTATGTCTGGTTCCCCTAGCAAAACTCCACATGAGATTACTACAGTAGCTGCTAGCGTCTCAATGGGGGCAGTGTTGTATCAACGCATGTTGGACCTGATTTTGATCACCAACCTTTGCAGAATGGATTTAGCTTGGTAGATATGTTCCAAAGACATTCTTCTGGGCTGTCCATTTGCACCATCTCAACCCAAGGCCATACTGACCATGGACGCCTCCCAAATGGGTTGGGGGATTATTATCTGGGAAAGACTGTCCAAGGCACTTGGTCCTCCATGGAGGCCAACTTGCATATCAGTGTCTTAGAGTTAAGGGCAGTGCTTCTAGCATTGCAAGCATTTCATGCTGCTCTTCCCTTGGGGACTATTGCAATCCAAACAGACAATTTGTCAGTAGTTTGGTACATAAACAAACAGGGAGGAACCAAGTCTTATCCCCTCCGTCGGGAAGCGTTGAGTGTGTGGCAGTGGGCGATCTCTTCCAACCACTTTCTGTTAGCAGTGCATATTCTGGGGAGTTCCAGTGTGATAGCAGACAAACTGAGCAGAAGTATTTTGTTGCCTCTAGAATGGTCTCTCAGTCTGACTGTAGCGGGGAACATCTTCCGTCAGTGAGCAAGCCTTGCTGCTACATCTTTGTCTCTCCTCTAAACAACAAGTGCAACAACTGCTTTGCCCTAATCCCCCTTCTGGGGGAGTCACCAGCCTTCCAGACTTCTATATGCCTTTCCCCCCATTCCTCCAATTCCAAAATTCCTACAGAAAGCAAACAAGCTAAAGAGCAGAGTTATCCTCATTGCCCTTTTGGCCTCAACAGATATGGTTACCCTTTCTTTGTCCTTACCTGATTTGACAGCCTGGGATTCTGGACCCAGCTCCAGATCTGTTGTCCCATCCAGAGGGACTAATTCATCTGAACTTCATGAACCTCAAGCTGATAACTTGGTTTCTCCAATTCCATTAATAGCCAGGCTACCTTCACTTTCTTCCCAGGTGCATCTTATCCTTTTGGCTTCCCATAAGCCAACTACCTGCAGACTCTGTACTAGTAAATGGAAGAGGATTATCATTTGAGCTTATGCAAACAACCTTGATTCCTTTTCAGTGCCCATTGATAAAATTCTACAATTTTTTATCGTCTCTGTTGTGCTTCCCAATCTACAGTTAATAGCACAAATTTTCCGTAATGGCTTTGAAGGCTTGATTTTCCATAAGCTGTGAAACGCTTTTTTTGAAAGAGATGCTTTTATTAAAACCTTCCCACAAAGATCCTACCCCTCCATGAGACCTCAACTTAGTTTTACAGTCTATTGTCCGATCACCCTTTGAGCCATCAGCTGATTGTGATTTGAAGTTTTTATCCTGGAAAACTATTTTCTTGGTGGCAATAACTTTTGCCAGAAGAATTTCCGAGTTACAAGCTTTATCATGTAAATTGCCTTACTTGCTTTTTCACAAAGACAAAGTTTCACTGAGAACCAATCCTTCATTCTTGCCCAAGGTAGTGCTGAAGGCTAATATTAATCAGGGTATTAATTTACCAGTATTTTTCCCTAAATTTGCCAGTAAGGGTGAATATTGCTTATACTTGTTAGATGTGCACAGACAGTTACGTTTCTATCTACACAGAACAAAAAATTTAAGGAAGTGAGATCAATTATTTGTGTCTTTTTCAACTACAAGATTTGGTCAACCAGTGAACAAGGTGATGCTGGCCAGATGGCTCAAAGATTATTTTCCTTTCACTATAAATAAAGGTAATACAAATTTTCCTAGACTTGTAGAGGCACATTCAATTAGATCTGTGGCTACTTCAACAGATTTTCAATCTAGAGCTTCTTTGAATGATATTTGTGTAGTAGCAACATGGGCTTCCTCTCATACCTTTATTTCTCATTACAAATTTGATCTGGTCTCCAGGGGAAGAGCGCCTTTTGGTTCAGTGGTGCTCAGGAATATTCTTCCATGAGTCTTCCTTAGATCAAAGGTAGCTGGGGGACTCTGTCCCATGTGTCGAGGATAAAATGAAAATTGACATCATCAGGTAAAGAAGTTATGTACTCACTATAACATTCCATCTGTGTTGTCCATTATCCTCAGCTCCCCTCCTTCCTTCCCCCAGCATTGTCAGTTTTTTTTAGTGGAGCAGGTCATATCTTGGCCTACTAGGAATTTTTTGTTGTATTACACCAGCTATAATCTCTATGAAGGCTTTTATGTTTTCTTCTTCACTCTGTTTTTTTCTGTTTAAACTCGATCTGAGGTACTTGGGAGAGGAGCATTGAGGTTAAGGGTTGAGCTCTAGAGGTTTTGGTCTTCGCAAGCTGTACTAATGGCCGAGTTGAACTCATATGAGGAGAATAAATTAAAATGGACAATGCAGATGAGACGTTATGGTGAGTACATAACTTTTTTTATAGCTTAATCCAAGTGCATTAATCTAGGCATTTACCCTTGTAAAATAAGAGAAAATATTTTAATTCTACAAATAATATAATCATTGAACTTTTACATCCCACCCCCCCCACCCCAGTGGCCCAGGATCATACCATATTAACATTAAACCTGCTTTTCTCCAACCTTTATTCTCTTTTATATTGTAAAGCCTATATTACAACTAAATAGTACTTGTTTACTTTAATATCTTTAACACAACAGCAGTCACTGAAAATACTCCCCCACTTTTAAAATACTCCTGACTCACAGTACAAAAAACTGCTTTACTACATATAACATGCACTTTATATCCTGGAATGTTTTATGCACATACTAAAAAGACCAACAATTGGTTAACTTCCAGTTTCTTTTCCCCCCCTGTTACTGTCCATCCATACATTAATGACACAAAGTGCAATATATGATTTACAACCCACCTACTAGTTAAACAAAGTCCAGTCTTTTCAGCCTATTTTTCTTGCAAAGCCATATTTCACAAATGTCATTGATGCTTTATAATCTCCTATTTATTTTCTGCTGGTCTTCTTCCTGTTCATCATAGTCCGCCAATACCAGACTCTGGTTCAAGTCCCGATTCTTCTAGTCAGTTCCTGTGCTTTTTCTGGGATAAATTTGCTTCTCTTCTGCCTGGTGTCATCATCATCATCATCTTCTTTCAGCTGTTCCCGTTAGGGGTCACCAGAGCGGATCATCTGTTTCCATTTCTTCCTGTCCTCTGCATCTTGCTCTGTCACACCAACCACCTGCATGTCCTCTCTCACCACATCCATAAACCTTATCTTAGGCCTTCCTCTTTTCCTGTTACCTGGTAGCTTCATCCTTAGCAACTTTTTTCCAATATACTCAGCATCCCTCCTCAGCACATGTCCAAACCAGCATAATCTTGCCTCTCTGGCTTTGTCTCCAAACCTTCCAACCTGTAATGACCTTCTAATATACTTATTCCTAGTCATGTGCACCCTCGTCACACCCAGTGCAAATCTTAACATCTTTAACTCTGCCACATCCAGCTCTAACTCCTGCCTTTTTGTCAATGCCACTGTCTCCAACCCGTATATCATAGCTGGTCTTACTACCCTCTTGTAGACCTTCCCTTTAACTCTTACTGGTACTCGTCTTTCACAAATCACTCCTGACACACTTCTCTACCCACTCCATCCTGCCTGTACTGTATTCTTCCACACTCACCATTACTCTGAACTATTGATCCCAAGTATTTAAACTCATCCACCTTCGCCACCTCTAATCCTTGCATCCTCACCATTCCTCTATCCTCCCTCTTATTCACACACATATATTCTGTCTTAGTCCTGCTGACCTTCATTCCTCTTCTCTCTAGAGCATATCCCCATCTCTCCAGGATCTCTTCCACCTGTTCCCTACTCTCACTACAGATGACAATGTCATCTGCAAACATCATAGTCCACGGGGACTCCTGTCTGATCTCATCTGTCAACCTGTCCATCACCATTGCAAATAAGAAAGGGCTCAGAGCTGATCCTTGATGTAATCCCACCTCCACCTTAAACGCATCTGTCACTCCCACTGCAGACCTCACCGCTGTCACACTACCCTCGTACATATCCTGTACCACTCTTACATACTTCGCTGACACTCCCGACTTCCTCATACAATACCACAACTCTCTAGGCACCCTGTCATATGCTTTCTCTTAAGTCTACAAAAACACAGAGCAACTCCTTCTGACCTTCTCTGTACTTCTCCATCAACACTCTCAGAGCAAACATCGTAGTTTTCTTTCCTGGTATGAAACCATACTGCTGATCACTACAGTAAATAATCATTTTCCACAAACACATTGCTGTGTCTAGTTTATAATGCTTTTCCCTTCTGCCAAAATTTTGTCAGGACCAACTCCTTCTGTTGGTATGATTGCATATTTACTAATACAGGTCTTGGCTGCTTTCTCTTGGCCAGTTTTGAGTATGCACTCGATGTACCTTCTCACTTAAGAAATCCTTCTGTGGAATACAAGTCCAGTTGTTTATTTGGGCTTTCATAAAATTAATATAGTTTGTTCTTTCCACTTTTTCTGGTAAAGCCCAAAAAATAAAATCAGATTTTCCCTGCATGCTGTGTCTTCTAACTCTACCATTCTTTTCAAGCAGCTGTTCTTGAGCAGTCTCATACTCAACAAGCCTTTTCTTTGTTTCAGCCTCTGATTTTTGCAGTTTTATCAGTTTATCTGAATAACTAGTTAAAGCTTTGTGTTTTTTTTTCCAACATTTTGTTATTTCAGTTGATGTACTCCTTCAATGTTTCTCTTATTTTAATCACAAGAATGAATACATGTGATTATTTTCGTCCAAACTACTGAACGCCATCTTTTGTACCAAAGCTGAAGATCAAACTACTTTTTGCGGAACAGCTGCAGGATTCTTGCCAGCCACTGTTTTCTCTTCACAATTTTTGGTTTAATTTCTTTCAGTTCTCCAAATTTCTTCTTTGCTGGCATCTGTGCGGTGTACTTACTAGTCAGTAACTGACTTTTACTGAATCTTACAATATCACTGGCTCTTTTTTCTCAATTTCTTTTTTAAAAGTGGGATAACTGAAGTTAAGTTTTTGCTCACTGTGCAGCTATCTTGGAAGTCCAAGTAACAGAAAATATTTTGAGAACTAAGCCAACACTGGAATAGAGGAAAGAGAGTTTACAAATGGGGATTTTTGTAAGTAGGGGCAGTAAGTAGGCAAAAGGGAACTGGAATTTATTGGTGAAAATTAACAAAGGAACCAGTGTTTCAGGAGAAAGTAAATAGGGAGGTAAAAGTCATAGAGTGGGAGTAGGCCAAGCAGAACTTCTGACTGCAAGTTGGAGACTACCTTCCCTACTAGACTCCAGAAATGTTATAGTGGCGACAGCTTGGTCCTCTGTTCATAAGTTTACAAAGCTCTATATTCTGCATTCCTTTTCCACATCCAGAACTACCTTTTCTAAGACTATATTTTCCATGAGTTCCTGGATTCATAAATATTTTCTTGCTCCCTATTTTTTAAAGCTGTGGTAGTTTACCCACATAGCTTAGGCTGCTGCAACAGTGAACCCATGCTGAATATAGTGCAGTTGTGTAAGTGCATTTTTCCATAACAGTAGAAGTTCTAACTGATCACTGTCACAGTAGTCTCCCCACCCCCCAAGAATGCAGATGCATGTACTGTTTCTGTATATGTTTTGCCTTTGCCTAGAATAACCTCTGGCAGTGGTGGATTGGACCCTGGGCAGTTTCCAAACTGTGGTCCACCTCGTACACACACTTTTTTTTTTTTTTTGGATCATGTATAAATGTATATGGCCCTTTGGTCTCACCTTCATGATTGCTTTAAACCATAAAAGACTATTTGAATTACTGTCACTATAATATAGCAATATTGATACCCATCAATTACAGCAAATGGTAAGAAGATAAGTTGCTTTCTTCACAGACAGTCCAACCCAGCAGTTAAAGCCACTTTGCTTTTTTGCACAAACACTGATTGTGACAAAAAATAGTACTACTCAGCCTCTTAGTACAGGAGTCAGGATCAAAGTAAAAAAAATAATTAAAATAATGAGGGACAAATGACCAAAATCAGGGACAAAATTTAAATATTGCTCTTATATACTTAAAATGCATCCATCCATCCACGACCCCTTTTTCTCATTTTTTGCATATGAGGTTGGAGTGTCAGAGTTAAAAAGTTGCAAGAATAAGATGATGTTAAGTTGTCCCATCTCACCTTCGTTCTTGCTTTTTGGGTACGGAGCCGAGACTCGGCCTACTTCTATAGCTCAAGAGCTGTTTACTGGCTCGAGGCTAACCCTTATCCCAGAATGCCCAACGTCAGCTACCCAGATCTCGTTTGCTGCTTCACCTGCGAGATTGCTTTGTTACTGGCTCAGGCTTAGTATAGCCTTTTCTATTATTATTGTTGCTTATTCTTCAGGATTAAACAAGTTTTTGTCTACATAGTTCTTTGTATCCCCTTCTCTTGTGTGTTGTGCTTTGTTGACCGGCGCTCCATACTCACAGGCCTTTCTGTTTCCCCTGAACTCATTTAAATTAGAGAGTTCTCCCTTCCCCCACCCCCTTAGGACAGCCATTTAAGTTAGAGGCTCTCCTTTTTTCTTTTTTCTTAAAAAAAAAAAAAAAAAAAAAAAAAAAAAAGACTGCTTCTGTAGTTTAGTTGTTGAAAGATGTCTAAAGAGGTCAAAGTTTCTGGCTTCAAAAAGTGTGACTCATGCTTCCAGAAAATGTCTCTGACAGATGGGCACACTAGCTGTGTTTATTGTTTAGGGGCTGTGCACCTGCTGGACTCCTGCTCTATCTGTCATGCATTAAGTCCAAGGGTCCTGCAGGAGCGCAAAAACAAATTAATCCTTTGAGGATTATTGAAACCACAGTATTCCCCGGCTAAAGGTTCTCAGCCAGTGAAATCCTCTATGTCTGTCAGGCCATCAGCTCCATCTTTGGAACTGACCCTTGGGCTTGAACAACCAAGTTTGTCGGTGCCATCTAGCATTGACAAGACAACTCCTCCCTTGGCTCCAGCTACTATCTCGGAGCCACAAGCAAGCAAGGTCTCCTTCATTGGAGCCGATCTGCTCAGTGCCACAGTTACCCTTACTAGGAAGTGAACGCAGTCATCGCTCTTAATCCCACTCCTCTCGATCCTCTAGGTTATCGGATCAGGACGTGGAGAGAGTAGTCAGCAGGTTGCTTAAGTCAGAGGCCCTTGCGAAATTACTTTCCAGCCCACCTCAGCAGGTTGTGGCTCCATCCTCCTCCTCCGACTACACTTAGTTCGGAGTCGGAGACCATGGACGTGCTGACAGTAGAACCGACAGCACCGATCACCTCCTCTTTGGTTCCGACGTCCGCTCCGATCACCTCAATTGTGGTGTCCATCAAGGGATCTGGGCACCAAGGCTCTCTCTTCAGCTCCGAGGGGGTGAGTGGCATCGGACCCTTGTCCGGACCCACTCTCCTTCTCGGAGCTTCAGCACAGGTGAGCTCGGCTCCCACATCGGCCTCGGAGCCATCACCCTCGACACTGAGAAGGACTCCCATCTCTTTGGAGCCGGAGCTTTCTTTACCTTGGGGTCAGGATGCCTTTGATATCATGCGGAGTGTGCTGTCCTCTGAAACAAACCTACTATCAGCCCCATCGGCTCCATCCCTTGTGGTGTCTGTGCCAACCTCTGCTCCTCCAGCCCAGAAGCATAGGTAACCTATGCCCCAGGACACGTCATTGGGTGATCCCTCTTCTTCCGAGGCTTCCCCTGATCACTCAGAGCAGCCTCCCCGGAAGAAGTGCAAGAGGAAGCACCTAGACTCCCCTGAGTCTGTCACCTCAGATACAGACCTGGATGAATCGGAAGGGTCCCCCAGGTCCCCTTCAGAAGATGTTTCCATGTTAAGTTGTCTGTCTCGCCTTCATTCTTGCTGGTTGGGTTCGGAGCCGATCCTCGGCTCTGACTCGGCCATCTTCAAAAGCTCGAGAGCTGCTTACTGACACGAGGCCCCCCATATCCCCATGATGCCTGGCGCTAGATACCCAGATCTCGTTTGCTGCTTCTGCTATGATGTTGCGTTTACTGGCTCAGGTCGTATATTTTCTCTTTAGTCAATATATTTAGGACTTTTTTGTACTTTATTGAATATACGCTTATTGTCATAGCTTAGTAGGTTCTCTGGTAGTTTGTTAGTGTCCCCCCCCCCTTAAAAACTTGTTTGCTCCTTAGAGAGTTTTCCTCTCCCTCCCCCACTCCCGTTTACCTTTGGAAAGTAAGCCGTTGTAGTTAGAGGCTTATCATTGTTTTATTTTTTAAGGTAGACAAAGTTCATCAGAAATTGTGGTAGTTGTAGGTCTTATATTATATAGTGTGTGTGTGTGTGTGTGTGTGTGCTGTTAGGGTGTGGTAACGTGTGTGGTTTGTGTATTTTTTTCCAGTTACCTACTCTCTTTTATACTTGTTCTTTGTAATTGATTTTCCTTCACAGGAATGTCTAAAGACACAAAAGTGTCGGGATTCAAGAAGTGTGACTCATGCTGTCAGAAAATGTCTCTGACAGATGGTCACACTTCTTGTGTTTATTGCTTGGCCTCCCTACACCTGCAGGACTCTTGTTCGGTGTGTCACGTCTTTAGTCCAAGAGTCCTGCAGGGGCGTAGGAATAAGCTTATCCTTAGGGGTTTCCTTAAACCTTAAGTATCACCGGCCAAGACTCAGTCAGTGAAACCTTCTAGGCCATCAAAGCCATCAGCTCCCAGCTCGGAGCCATCGCCGAGTATGGCTTCTGCTTCAAGCACCTATCTCTACGTCAGCTTCAGCTCCGACCGGAGCCGAAGTACCTATCTCCCAGTCGGCCCCGACTCTTCCATCGGAACCATCAGGGAGTCGAAAACGCTCCAGGTCACCATCCTTGGAGTCAATACACTTGGCTCCAGGGCCACCCTCACTGCAATCTGAGCGTAGTCATCGGTCCCACTCTTCTTGGTTGTCTAGGTTATCTGACCATGATTTGGAGAGAGTGGTGAGCAGGCTTTTAAAGTCGCAGGCCCTGGCAAAAATGCTATCCAGCCTGGATCATCAGGACTCGGCTCTACCTGTTTCTCCGATAGTTCCTCCTTCGACTCACCCCTTGAGTTCGGAGCCGGAGCATGCTGTGGCTGGAACCGTGGGTCCGTTGGCGCTGATACCTCCCCTTTCGGTTCCGTCGTCGGCTCCGATCTCTTCCATGGTGCTGTCATTGGAGGGATCTGGGCACTGGGACTCCCTCGTCGGCTCCGAGGGGGTGAGTGGCATCGGACCCTTGTCCGACCCTGTTCTCCCTCTCAGAGCTTCGGCGCAGGTGAGTTCGGCTCCTACATCGGCTTCGGAGCCGTTTCTCTCGGTGCCGGGAAGGATTCTGGTCTCTTTGGAGCCGGAGCCTTCTCTGGTATCTGGAAGGGGCGCCTTCGAGGTCATGAGGAGTGTGCTGGCATCTGAGACAGGCTCACGGTCAGCCTCATCGGCTCCTCCCCCCATGGTGCCTGCTCCTGCCTCTGCCCCTCCTCCAGACCCCAAGCGTGGGAACAAGCTCAGGGCACCCCATTGGGTGTATCTTCCTCTTCGAGGCCTCCCTGCTCATTCAGAGGAGCCCCCTCGAAAGAGGAAATGCAAGAGGAAGCATGTTGACTCCCCTGAGTCTGTCACTTCAGATACTGACTTGGAGGAGTCGGAAGGGTCCCCGAGATTCCCCTCTGAGGACGTCTCCTTCTCAGACATCCTTGAAATCCTTAGGCAGAGAGGGAACTGGACTACCCTTAACCCTTCTGAGGATGAGTCAGTATTCCTGGACGCATTTGGTTCCCGACCCTCCACCTCCTGGGTGTCTCCGCCTTTCGATCCACTGAAGTCGGTGGTGGCTCGAAAGGCGTGGTCAGCTCCAGACTCAGTGGAACCAACTCTCCCCGTAGGCCCACAAAATTCATCACTGCCCCTCAAGACAAGCAATTTCTGACCAAGGGTGTTCCCATGGATGCTATGGTGGTAGCAGCGGCCACTAAAAAGTAATTGGCTGAAACTTCTTCGTCTGTCCATCCCCCTAATATGGAATCTAGGACAATGGACAGATATGGGAAGTGGATGTTTTCTTCAGCTACCTTTTCTATGAGGTCTCTGAACTATTTGTGCCATTTTACCCACCTTCAAAGGGATCTCCTTAAAGAGCTAGGAGATACCCTTCAAGATCCATCAGCTGTGGGGGCTCAGGCTAAGATTGCCTCCCAGCTGGCGACTCTAAACTCTGTAGTAAACTCCTCCATGCGGCTCATCTCTTATGCAGCCAATGGAGTGAGTAGGGCCGCAGGCACAGGTGTGGCTTTGAGGAGACACGCTTGGATGTGGTTATGCAAATTTGCGGAACCCTTCAAGACGTCTTTCACCAACACCCCCTTTGATGGTTCTGCTCTGTTTGGACCACAGGTGAAGGATACCCTTACCAGGTGTGAGCAGGAAGGCAAGACTCTCTCTGCCGTTGGAGTCCATTTTTCCACTCCTTCAAGACCGTATCCCAAGAGTCAGAAGAGTGGGAAGATGTGGTTCCGGAAATCCCAGGGAGCTGTGCCTGACGCATGTGGAGAGTTCCCCTCCAGGGTCAGAGGAGGGAACAACAATAGACGCCGCCCTAGGGGCAGGGGGGGGGGTCTGCAAAATCAGGGCCAAAGAGAATCCTTCTCTGACAAGCCCTTCCAGCATCTCCGAAGTGCTGCCCGACTGTCCACCTTCGGAGGCAGTCGGGGAAAGATTATCGCTGTACCCAAAAACCTGGCAAAGTATAACACAAGACAAATGGGTACTTTCTATCATATCCGAAGGCTACAAAATTCCCTTCTTTCGCACTCCACTCTTTTTCAATAAATCCCTTCCAGATGTTCCACCCAATCTAAGGGATCGAGCAGTTCAAGAAATTTCAAAACTGCTAAGAAAAAGAGTCATCCAGTCAGTCCCAGCAGACCAACAAGGATCCAGAACTTACTCAAGGTTCTTTTTGGTACCAAAAAAGACAGGGGACTGGAGACTCATTCTGGATCTCAGCAGACTAAACAGGTCTGTTCAAAGAACGACGTTCCGGATGGTCACGCTACAGTCCATTTTACCCTTTCTGGGTCAGAACAATTGGATGTGCTCCATAGATCTTCAGGACGCGTACTACCATATCAAAATGCACAGATGCTCCAGAAGATTCCTCATCTTCCGGCTGGGAGCCAGTCATTATCAGTTCAGAGCGCTGCCCTTTGGTCTCACCACAGCCCCCAGGGTGTTCACCAAATGTTTGGCAGTAGTCACCGCTCACTTGAGACGGCAAGGATTCCAGGTGTTTCCATATTTAGATGACTGGCTCCTTACTGCAACCACCAGGCATCACCTGCTGCTAGCCAGAGACTACACCATCCAAACGTGCTCTACTCTAGGCATCACAATAAATTTCGAAGTCTGCATTGTCGCTTTGTCAATCTATCGACTTTACAGGCACAAATTTAAACACAAAGGACATGTCAGCGACTCTCCCAGCAGACAGAGTGTTAGCCATTCGACAACATGTGCAAGTCTTATTAGGTTGCAAAAAGATTCAGGCCAGATTTGTCCTAAAAACATTGGGTCTCATGGGAGCATCTATAATACTAGTTCTCCTTGCACATTTTCACATGAGGATTCTTCAGTGGATGTTGTTCACACAATGGTCCTTCCAGCAACTCCCAATGTCTCACATGATAATGATCACACAGTCATGCAAAAACCAACTTGTTTGGTGGATGGTTTCCCCATCATTACACCAGGGCAGACCATTTGTTTTTCCTCCTCCAGTAGCTACGGTGACCATGGATGCCTCCCTGATCGGGTGGGGCATTTTCAGGGCAGAACAGTCCAAGGCACCTGGCAGCCTCATGAGTACCATCTGGATATCAATGTCTTGGAGATGAGAGCCATGCTTTTAGCGCTGCAAGCTCTTCAGAACTCTCTTCCCACCGGGACCATTGCAATTCAAACAGACAATAGGTCAGTGGTATGGTACATCAACAAGCAGGGTGGAACCAAGTTGTATCCCTTATGTCGAGAAGCACTCAGACTTTGGCAGTGGGCAATCTCTTCCCAATGGTTTCCGATAGCAGCACACATCCCTGGGAAGTCCAACGTTATAGCAGACAGGCTGAGCAGAGCAATTCTTGTGCCTCACGAGTGGTCTCTCAATCAGACTGTGGCAGACAAAATCTTGCGCAAATGGGGTCAGCCTTGCTTCGACCTTTTTGCCACCCCCTTCAACAGCAAGTGCGACAGTTTCTTCTCTCTCCTTCCTCTCCCCGGACACCTCCCCAGCGACGCTTTAGTTCACGATTGGCCCCGGGGACTTCTTTATGCATTCCCTCCATTTCCCCTGATTCCCAAACTAATTCAGAAAGCTACCACATTGGGATGCAAGATGATCCTCGTTGCCCCTTACTGGCCTTGACAAATTTGGATGTTCTTCATTCCACATTGCTGCAGTCCTAACTATTGGCTGTTCTTCCCTCTCCTAAGGTGGTTAGAGCCTCCCTGTTTCCAAGAAGGCTTGTTTCAGAGGGCCAAGTACTAGCTTCAGTGGGGGTTCCTATGTTTCTGTCTTGCCTTTTGCCTAGAAAGCTATGAATAGAAATGGCAGATGATTGATATATGATTAGGTAGGGTAGTTCTGATAAGAAGGAGGCCTAGGGGAACCTGAGTTTTTGGAGTTTGAGAATGTTAGGAAAGAGCATCCTGAGTCTTCGCTCTGAGAGAGTATCCTCTGCCTCCTATTCTGATTCTGATGTGGATGATTCTACTTCTCCTCCCTATCTTTTTCACATCCTGAAGATTTGCATTCCATGAGGACATTGAATTTTGTTTTTAAGAGATTTTAAATGGGAAGGTCAAGATTTCTCTGAATTCTTGAAGAGGCTTAACATGGGCTTTCTTTTTCCTCCTATAGGCCTTGTGCCCCTGTATGTTTTCTGGTTGTGGATCTGATTCTTTTCTGCCCCAGTTTCCTGAACCCTGACTCTAGATTGCCTGAGCTCATAAAGTATCTTTTAAGGTATGCAGGCAGACCCGATGGTTCTCTCATAAGTGTCTTTGACTCTTAGGGCAGGGGGCAAAAAGTTCTCTGGGCTCGAAGGCAGGAAGGCTTCTCTTGTGTTAAAAGAAAGTGTATACTTCATAAAAGAGGCAAGGGCTTTGGATAGATGTCACATGTTAAAATATCAAATTGTCTCCTTTCACAATTGAAGTCTAATTGTCAGTTTCTGGCATGTAAAATTGAGTGTAAGGGGAGTTGCAGGATTGAAGTCTAAGGTGGATGTAAGGAGTAGGCATTGAGCTGTGTTAATGGTTTGATGCTGTGCAGGCCTCCTCTTGTGGGATGGCCACTGTGCTGTGGAGCCTTAAGCTGCATGCAGTTGATGCTCTGGTTTAACTAGACACGTCTGGACAAAAGGATTTTGGATGCTCCTTAGGAAAAACATGTGTTTTGCAAGTTTATTGTGGAAATTGATTTTGTTGGAAAATAGAGTGGAAGCAGTTTTTAAAGAAAAATGGAAAGAGGACATAAGTGCAGCCTCCGAGTTTGGTTGTTTGTAGGCTAAGGATGGACAGCCCGAGGTTATGCCCCAGTCTAGGGGTGGGTCTAGACGTGGTGAGGGCAGCTGAGGGCAGGGTCTAGACAGTAGGAACAGACGGTACCTGCTCGGCTACTTCTGGTTGTTCACTAGCGATCAGCACAACCTGCTTCTGCCAATGACCCTACCAGGGTCAGGTTGTTTCACCTGTAGCTTTGAAGACCTTTCAGCTGCCAGTACATTCTCACCTGCTTAGCACCTTTGGGATGGCTTTTGAATATTTTTCAAACTTTTGATTATTTACCTTTACATCTGGTTTTGGATATCATTCACCAATGTTGTTGGTTGCCTCCTTATTTCTATATGCCTGTCATTCTCTGACCCCTTTATATGCCTCCTCATTCTCTAAGGATTCTGGCAAAGAATAAGGGCCTTTGTTTATTCTAGCCTGTTCTGGTACTGAAGAGGAACATGGCCCTAAAGGGCCTATATCTATCACTCTTATCTGGACATTCCAATCAAAAAGGGGTGGCGTTACAACAGCTTTTTACCTCTGTGGGCAAAGATCACTGTCACAAGGTTTGCAGTGTTCAAAACTTGCCTTCGCGCCTCGAGCTACTCCTTGCAGGAAGTATTCTCGTTGGATCCTTAAATTTTCGTCTCAGTTCTCTGCATCTGCTGGTGTATCTATAGCTATGTATTCACAAAGGTTCAAGGCTTACGCTTAATGCTTCATTCTAAAATTTAAATCCTTCTGGCCTAGACAGACTTTCTACAGGTGCTGGCTTTTCCCTCTCTTCCTAAAGGTGGTTAGCCTCCCCCCTTCTGTTTCCTTCTTTGAGAGAGAGAGGCAGGCCAAGTTTGGGGTGGGGGGGGTTTCTCTTGTTTTTCAGGGTCTTTGCCTAAGAAACATATAAAAAAAATGTTGCAATTTTGATGATTATGATTAGAGGTTCTGCCCCCCTCTGATGATAAAGCCTAGGGTGGAACCTGAGTTTGAGAAGTTTTTGAGAGTGTTAGGAGGCTTCTGAGTCTTGGATGAAGACTGCTTACCTTATTATCCTGGATTCTGATGTGGATGATTCTACTCCCCTTCAGCTTCTCCTCCAGAATTTTTTTTTTTTTTCAGAGAGAGACCATTCCATGAGATTTTCAAATTTGCAAATGAGAAGGTCAAGATTTCTCTGATTCCAGGAAGAGGCTTTTTTATTTTGCTTTTACCCTTAACTGGCCCTTAGCTATACCTCCTGTTCTGAAGATGTTTGGAAGATGTTTTTGCAGAGGCTTCCTGAATCCTTGATTCCATGCCTCCTGCCCCAGTTAAACCCGGATAGGTACTATCATGTGCCTGAGCTCAATGGTATCTTTTTAAGAGTCCTAGGGCAGACCAGGAAATCAAGGTCCAGGGGCCTGTGTGAAGGAGCTTCTGTTTAAAATCCTGTTCCTCCTCCTATGCTTTAGGCAAGCTTTGGGGATATGGGGGGGAAGAAAGTACTTGCTCCACTTTAGCCATGAGGGAAGTTCAATATTGAGTTTCAAATGTTAAAATATCAGAATTATCTCCTTTCACAATTGAAGTCTAAGGTGGATGCTCTGGCAGAAGGTATTGAGTGTAAGTTGCAGGGGATTTGGTTCATGTGTCTGAACAGGTGGGTAAGCATTCCTTGCAGTGTGGTTTTGATGCTGTGCAGCCCTCCTGAGGTGGCTGCCACTGGTTCTGTTCTTAAGTGGAACGCCTGGTTGAGATGGGAATTTAAAAGCTGAGCATGTTAAAACAAGGGATTTTGGATGCTTAAACACAGTCTGATGTGTTATGGATTTAGCCTGTGAAAGCAGTTTAAAGAAAATGGAGGACAAGGCTAAGTCTATGCAAACTGTTAACAGGGGGATTTTTGCAGGTTGATTGACCTAGTAGAGGTTGGCCTAGACTAAGTGGGGATATCCTCATTATGATTGATCAGTCAGAGTCTAGAGTTCCTAGGCAGTAGTAGAAGAGTGAGGGGCTTTTGGGCTCTGAACAGGAGTTCACCCACCTGCTCAGACTTTCAGTGAGGGGTAACAGTCCTTTCTTTAAACCTTTAAGAACCCAATACTTCACCTTTTCAGCTGCAGTGTTTGTTCTCACACCTTTTGGCACCTTTGGGAATCTTTCAAAAAGTTTTCAAAATTTATTGGGATTTATGGGTTTTTTTTAAGCATGTTTTGGATATCATTTTTTTGCCTCCTCTATTTATCCTTATAAAATGCCTCCTTGACGACAATCCTCTACATTCAAAGAAAATTCAGAAGCAAGGCTCTTACCAAGTCCTGTTAGGGGCCATTCCAGCCAGTTCCTGTGCCAGAAAGGTGCCAGAAATTTTATTCGATTTTCTTCTCGCCTCAGAGGGGTACGACGAAGGGAACCGTTTTGGATTTATCTATCCTATCTACTTTCAACACTTGGCCCAAGATCACCAAGTGGTTGGTGTTGGCGCAGCTTTTGCTTTACTTCTGGGGGGCAAAGATCACTGGATGGTTTTAGATCTCAAGTTTTGCTTACCTTCATGTGCCTATCCAGACTATTGCAGGAAGTATCTCTGCGTTCCGGCTGGAAATTTTCATTATCAGTTCTCTCGCTGCCCTTTAAGCTTATCTACTGCTGGAAGTATTCACAAAGGTTCTCTGGCCTGTGATAGGCTTACTTCAGGCTAAAAGGAACAAATCTTGGAAGCTGCAATGGTATCTCAAAAATGTATTGGAGGCAGCTACTTGGAGTTCAGTGCATACTTTCTCTAAGCATTATCACCTTCCTCTCTACTCTAAATCTAGGGCTGGTTTTTTTTGCACTATTTTTTTTTTGCATGTTGTTGTCAGCTCCTTTTCTTATGATTAGCCTCCAGCCTCTCTCCCTTTGCTCTTCTCTCTACCCACAGTTAGGAAACTGTACTTTCTTTTTCCTGCATCATCACCTTCTGGAGCAGCCCTGGACCCTGGACCCAATTCCAGAACTCCTGATCCATCATTCGGGCGGGCTGCACCAATCTCTTCAATCTCTCCAGCTCACTGCTTGGTTTCTCCACTTCCGACCTTAGCCAGGCTTCCCAACATCTCTCATTCGGTGCGTGAAATCATCTTATCCTCGCATAAGTTGACCCCTAGGAAAAGTTATGCTAGCAAGTGGAAACGTTTTTCCTTATGGGTAGAGAGCAGGAAGATAGATCCCTTTTCAGCCCCTGTGCACCATATTTTAGAATTTCTAGTAGAACTTTTTCGAACAGGATCCTCTTCTGCCACGATTAGAGTTCAGCTAGCTGCAATTTCAAACTTTCATACGGGCCTATCTGATTTCAGTATCATGTCCCATAAGTTTTGTAAAGCCTTTCGTAAAGGGACCACTCTACTCAGGCCCCCCCAGTAAGAGATCCCCCGCCTCTGTGGGATCTGAATTTGATTCTAGCTTCCCTGATACTGCCCCCCTTTGAACCGGCAGCTTCCTGTTCCTTGAAGTTTCTTTCTTGGAAAACCCTTCTTCTGATCACAGTTACGTCGGCCAGAAGAGTTTCTGAACTTCAGGCTCTTTGTGTTCGTCCTCCTTACCTAGGTTTTCACAATGATAGAGTTTCTCTTTGGACTATATCCCTTCCTTTCTTCCAAAGGTTACTTCTGACTATAATTTGAATCAGTCCATTGAACTACCTGTGTTCTTTCCAAATTATTCCAACAAGACAGAACACAAGTTACATCAGCTGGACGTCCATAGACAATTACGCTTTTACTTGCATAGAACCAGGCAAATCAGAAAATCAGACCAGTTGTTCCTGTCTTACGCTGAGGGAAAACAAGGCATACCGGTGTCAAAAGTCACCTTATCTTGGTGGTTGACTTCTACTATTACCTTTATATATCAGTTAAGAAATAAAGAGCTTCCTGCTAAACCCAAAGGTCACTTCCCCAGAGCTCTAGCTACTTCTGTGGCTTTTCAGGCCAGATTGCCAATGGAAACTATTTGTGCGGCAGCTACATGGGCTAATCCACATACCTTCATTTCACATTATAAACTGGATGTGGCTTTCAGAAGCAGAGCTGATTTTAGTTCCACTGTTCTGAAGAGTCTGTTCCGATGAGCCATCCAGGATTGAGGTGCTAGGGACGCTGTCCCAACCAGCAAGAATGAAGACGAGATAGACAACTTAACATTAAGAAGTTATGTACCTACCATAACGTTCCATGTTAGTTGTCTTCTGCTCGCCTTCTTTCATGCATCCCACCCTCCATCCCCCTATCCTGGTAGACCGAGAAGAGTACCTTAGGTTTGTTGATCACTGGCTGAGGCTTCTCTGGCTATTACTTCTGTCAGTCTCTCCAGTAGGTTCCTGTATCCTACTAAATTTACTGTATTATTATAATTGTTATTATTATGTCTGTAGTTAGGTTACCAAACAAGTCTGGGTATCTAGTGCCAGGCATCATGGGACATAGGGGGGGCCTCGAGCCAGTAAGCAGCTGTCGAGTTTTTGAAGATGGCCAAGTCAGAGCCGAGGATCGGCTCCGAACCCAACCAGCAAGAAAGAAGGCGAGAAGAAGACAACTAACATGGAACGTTATGGTAGGTACATAACTTCTTATTTTCGGACATCCTTGAAATGCTTAGGCAGAGGGGTGGCTGATCTTCTCTAGCCCCTACCAAGGATGAGTCTGTATACCCGGAGGCATTCGGTTCCCGACTCTCCACCTCCTGGGTGTCTCCACCTTTCGATCCACTCATGTCTGTAGTGGCTCAAAAGGCTTGGTCAGGTCCCTATTCGTGGAACCTACTCCGAGGAGACCAAATAAATTCATAACAGCTCCCCAGGACAAACAATTTCTCTCTAAAGGTATGCCAGTTGATGCCATGGTGGTAGCAGCAGCCACCAAGAAAGAGTTAGCAGAAACCTCTTCGTCTGTCCATTCACCAAAGAGTCTAGGACGATGGACAGATATGGGAAGCGAATGTTTTCATCAGCGACCTTCTCCATGAGGTCCCTGAATTATCTCTCTCATTTTACACGACTTCAAAGGGATCTCCTAAAAGAGCTTGGAGATGCCCTACAAGATCCTACAGCTGAGGGAGCATCAGCCAAAATATCTTCCCAACTTGCGACTCTTAATTCAATAGTCAACTCCTCCATGAGGCTTATTTCTGATGCAGCTGATGGAGCGAGCAGAGCCGCAGGTACAGGAGTGGTTCTCAGTAGACATGCTTGGCTGCAGCTGTGTCAGTTTGCGGAACCCTTTCGAGCGTCCTTCACAATGCTCCATTTAATGGCTCCTCGCTATTTGGGCCTCAGGTGAAAGACACTCTTACCAGGTGTGAGTAGTGTGAGCAGGAAGGCAAGACTCTCTCTCTGCCGTGGGAGTCCGTTTTTCCACTCCTAACAGACCTTATCCCAAAGGTCAGAGGGGTGGAAAGATGTGGTTTCAAAAATCCCAGGGACCCTTGCCTGACACACGTGGTGATTTTTTCCCCCAGGGGCAGAGGGGGAAACAACAACAATGGCAAATGCCACCCTCGTGGAAGAGGGGGACCGCAAAATCAGGGTGACAGAGAAACTTTCTCTGCCAAACTCTTCCAGCATCCCTGACTGGGTACCCGACTGCTCACCTCTGGAGGCAGTCGGGGGTAGACTTTTGCTGTACCCTGAAGCCTGGCAAAATATAACAAGAGACAGATGGGTACTACCTGTTATATCTGGAGGTTACAAATTTCCCTTCCATAAAACCCCCTCTAGAGTCAAAAAAGTCCATCCCAGATGTCCCACCCAATCTAAGGGATCAAGCAGTCATACAAGTCTCAAAACTGCTAGAAAAAAAGAGCCATTCAGGAAGTCCCCGCAGACCAACTAGGATCCGGAACTTACTCAAGATTCTTTATAGTACCAAAAAAGAATGGGCGATTTCCTCCCAACGATTTCTGACAGCAACGCACATCCCTGGGAAATCCAACGTTATAGCGGACAGGCTTAGTAGGGCTATCGTCATGCCTCATGAGTGGTCTCTGAATCAGGAAGTTGCGGATCTTATCTTCCGCAAATGGGGCCAGCCTTGCTGCGATCTGTTTGCCACTCCCCTCAACAACAAATGCAGCAGTTGCTTCTCCCTGCTTACTCCTCCAGGTCAAACACCCAGGGACCATGATTGGCCTCAGTGACCCTTTATGCATTTCCAAGACTCGTACAGAAAGCAAAATCGATGGGTTGCAAAATGATCCTCATTGCCCCCTATTGGCCTCGACAGATATGGTTTCCTTTCCTCCACTTCCACCTCCTAGACCAGCCTTGGATTCTGGACCAAGTGCCAGATTTTTTGATTCATTAGTCAGGCGGGTTACACCAATCCCTTCAGACTGTCAAGCTCACAGCTTGGTTACTCCAATTTCTACCTTAGCCAGGCTCCCAAGTATCTCCCCAGCAGTCCGTGATATTATTGTTTCCTCTCATAAGTCAACTAAGAGAAAGACTTATGCTAGCAAATGGAACAGATTTTCATACTGGGCAGAATCTAGAAACTTAGACCCCTTTTCAGCCCTAGTCCATCAAATTCTAGAATTTGTAGCAGAGCTTTTTCAGTCAGGTGCAGCTGCTGCTACCATCAGGGTACAACTGGCTGCCATATCTAATTTTCCTATCGGAATTCTTAATTCTAGCATAATGTCTCATAAGCTCTGCAAAGCCTTCATGAGATACATCTCTTCTTAGACCCCCAGTGAAGGATGCACCTCCTCCTTGGGATCTCAATTTAGTTTTGACTTCTTTAATTCTGCCTCCCTTTGAACCAGCAGCATCATGTCCCTTAAAATTTCTTTCTTGGAAAACACTTTTTCTGGTTGCTATTACCTCAGCTAGACATGTTTCAGAACTCCAAGCACTCTGTGTTCGTCCTCCATATATGGTGTTTCACAAAGATAAAGTTTCTCTAAGAACCAACCCATCCTTCATACCAAAAGTCTTTTCAGAAAACAATTTAAATCAATCCATTGATCTCCCCGTCTTCTTTCCCAATCATAGCAACAAGGCAGAATACAGTCTTCACCAACTGGATGTGCATAGACAATTATGTTTTTACCTCCATGGGACTAAAGAGCTAAGAAAGTTAGACCAGTTATTTCTCTCCTATGCTCACAATAAGCAAGGCCTTCCAGTTTCTAAGGTGACCTTATCAAAAAGGTCATTCTACTAGAGCATTAGCCACTTCTGTAGCCTTTCAGTCTAAATTACCAATAGACTCAATTTGTGCAGCTGCCACGTGGGCAAACCCTCATACCTTTATCTCTCATGACAGAGTGGATGTGGTTTCCTGGAGCAGGGCTTCCTTTGGTTCCACTGTTCTGAAGAGTCTGTTCCAATGAGCCACCCCGGGTCTTTAGGTGCTAGGGACGCTGTCCCAAACAGCAAGAATGAAGGCGAGATGGGACAACTTAACATAAAGAAGTTATGTGCTTACCATAACGTTCCATGTTAGTTGTCCTTCATCTCGCCTTCCTTCTTGCACCTTCCCCCTTCCTGGAGGATTGAGAGGCATTCACTATGGTTTCACTGGCTGATTTCCTTTTTCTTGGTTCACATGCCAGGTAAATTTTTGACAGTTTACTCTGATCTTTATTTTGGTAAATCAGTTTTTAGGTTACTGGTTAATTTATATGTCTAGTGTGCACTGTCACAAATGAGATCTGGGTAGCTTACGCTGGGCATTCTGGGATAAGGGTTAGCCTCGAGCAAGTAAACAGCTCTCAAGCTATAGTAGTAGGCCGAGTTGGAGCCAAGGATCGGCTCCAAACCCAAACAGCAAGAAGGAAGGCGAGATGAAGGACAACTCACATGGAACGTTATGGTAGGTATATAACTTCTTTTTCTTTGTGTTTCATTGTTGCAGTCATCATCTGTGGGTTATCCCTGCTGTGGTAGCCATTGGCCAGCCTGAATACCAAAGTCAACGTTTTTCTGTGTCAGCTGCTTTCGCTTGTAGACTGAAGTCAAGTCATCAGTGCTATAAAGCAAGGCAGCTGACACCATTACATCAGTCTTTCCTGACATCGACCCCGTAGCAGAAACAGTTCACAAGTGTGCCGGTCGGTCGCTACCAGAGCTCGGATCACAGCTGAAAATGTCTAAAGCTAAGTCCCCTATTGGGGACCCTTTTTTCTTGCACTAACTGATGTCCGAAAAAGTTAATTGTCTTGCCTGTGGAAAGAAGATCCCACATTGAGACTTCCATTCATACTGCATCACTTGTTTAGGCCCAGACCACGACGTCCCCCATTGCCGGTTCTCTGCCCTCTTTGTAGACAGGTATTTTCATCCTCCATCTTCACAAATGGCATCCGTCAGCCAACAATCTGTAGACATTCTGAAAAAGCACAGGGATAAAGATAGAGACCGACCACACAAACCTAAGCCTTCCGACTACTCTACCACTAAGCAGGTCGTCAGTTCTCCGGAATTCAGGGAGGCGCTTTGGCAGCCCCTGATGCCCGATACAATATCTACGCAGGCCTCTACCGAGGCCCTTTCGGAGTTTGGTGTGCCGCAGAAATTTTCTTCGTCTTCTGAGCCTTTGGTTGTCTCTGCCTTGGTTGGGTCCACAGCTGCGACACAGGCACCGGCTTCCGAGGAGGCCTTTCGCACTACCGATTCTAGACAAAAAACGATGTCTTCTCACTCGACTACAGTTTCTCTCAGACCGATGGATACTCTTAGGCCTAGAAGCAAGGCCACTCCTAGAAAATCTTTCTGTAGCCACCATCTTACTCCTGCTCCAGCACACCAAGCCCAAATTCTTAAGATGGTGAAGGATCTTATCTCCCTTTTCAGGGGCAGTCAGGCCACAGCTTCTAAAAGAAAAAGACACCCTTCTCCTGAACTAATGACAGAGCAGGATTCTGAGGAATCTGATTATTCATATTTTGAAGAGGAACAACAAACTCTGACTGTTTATGAGGATTCAGATGCAGAGGAATTCCTTCCTTCTGCCTCTCCACCAGAAGACCTTTCCTTTGGGGAAACCCTTCATACCCTCAGGGAACATTTACACTGGGAATCTCAGGACTTCCCTCAGTCTAAGAAAAGGCTAAGAGAGTTTCTAGACCTGCCCCAGCACAGACCCCTGGCCACCCACCCTATCCTAGAAATGGTGGATGATGTTTTCCATGAATCCAGCTTAGCCTGTGACGCCCTCCCACCTGCTCACAGTAAACCTGACAGATATTACAGAGTACCGGATTCTCACAAATACCTGTAGAAAAATCCTGCTGCAGACCCGGAGGTCATTACACAGGGACCTAAAGGAGCTAGGGCTAGTTCTGCAAAGAATCCTACTCCTTCTGACAAGAATGCCAGAGGCTCTAGACAGATGGGGTAAAAATGTTTACACCTCTGCAACCTTAGCTAGCAGAGCACTCAACTGTCATTTCCATATGTTAAAATATCAACAACACACTTTGGAACTATTAAAGCAAAACATTTCTACCTTTCCTGACTACCAATTCTAAAAAGTTAGCAGATTTACTGCACTCTACTTGTCAAGTGGAAAAACACTATTTACACTGTGGATATGACGCACTAGAAGCCTCTAGCAGGGCAGCAGTGTCTGGATCTGTCATTAGAAGACATGCTTAGTTGAAGTAACAACCTCTCCCTGATCATGTCAAGTCGAAATTAATTGATGCACCCTTGGATAAAGACTGCTTGTTTGGAGAAAAAGCAGAAGAGGTCCTTAAAAAGATGGAAGACAAAGCAAAATCTATGCAGACAGTAAAAGATTTCTTTCAGGTTCAACCTCCTAGATTCAGCAGGAATTTTCCCTCTAAGCACTGGTCTTTTCCTGCACCTAGCAGACAGGGTCAAGGTAAGCTCCACAGGGACAGATCACCCAGGTCCCTATCCCAGGGACAGCAGAGAACCAAACAGTGGACCTCTTCCGCCCCTAAGGCAGGGAGTTCTAAGCCATCCCTCTATGGCAAAAACTCTCAATGACTCCCACTCCCCCCTCTGCCCTCTTTTCACCCACCAAAAGCTAGGAGGAAGGCTGTCCCTCTGCAAAGAAAATTGGCTGTCTGTAACAAAGGACCAATGGGTCTTAAAGATAATTTTTTCAGGAATACAAGTTCACTTTCAATGACCTTCCAATTCCCAGAGGGTACCCAGACTTACCTCCAAATCAGTGGGCAGAGGCATTAAAACAAGTCCAAACTCTCATATCCCAGGGGGCAGTAGAACCTGTTCCCGCAGATCAAACAGGCAAAAACTTTTATTCCAGGCTATTCCTTGTTCCCAGAAAGGAGGGCAGTTGGCACCCCATCCTGGATCTATCCATTCTGAACACCTCCCTGGTGGTCCCCAAATTCAAAATGCTAACCTTGCAGCAGCTGCTGCCTATGCTGACAAAAAATGCCTGGTTAGTGATCCTAGACCTAAAAGATGCCTACCTCCACATCCCTATAAGGGAATCCTGCCGGAAATTCCTGCGCTTCAGAGCAGGCTCACAACACTTTAAGTTCTCTGTGTTTCCCTTTGACTTATCTACTATTCCCAGGATATTCACCAAATGTTTGGCCCCAGTCATAGCATTTTGCAGACAGAGAAATATATAGATTTACCCTTATCTGGACGACTGCCTCATTCAGGCAGAGTGCAAAGAAAAGCTGCTCCAGGACCTCTGCTTTTTCAAAACCCTCCTAATCTCCTTGGGGTTCACCATCAACGAGAAGAAATTAAAGCAAACACTCTCCAGGAGGATCATTTTCTTGGGGGCACTGCTTGTCCCAGCATCCCAAATGGCCTTCCTATCCCCAGAAAAGCAGAGCTTCCTTCCCCTCTACTTTACCCAGCTGGCATCCAAAAGTCACCTCATGGCGAAGAAGTTCCTTCAAGCCTTGGGGTACATGGCATCTTGCATCCTTTTAATTCCTCTGGCCAGGCTTCACATGAGGAATCTTCAGTGGTATCTAAAGAACCTTTGGTGTCAACACTCACAGGCTCTAGAGACCTCTCTCCCTCTGATCCCCTGTATAAGGGTCGAGTTTCTCTGGTGGGCAGGGGCCTGTGCCAAGAACAAGGTTCTCCCCTTCTTCCTCCGCTCTACCGGGCAGGCCATCACCACCGACACCTCAGACATTGTTTGGGATGCTCACTTAGCAGGCAGGTGCACACAAGGTCTTTGGGATGCCCAGCACCTTCTCTTACATATCAACCAGAAGGAAATGATGGCAGTACAAAAGGCTCTGACATCCTTCCAAACCCATCTTATGACAGGGGTTCTCCTTATCAAAACAGACAACAACACAGTAATGTGGTACATCAACAAACAGGGAAGGACCCAATCTTACTCTCTGTGCAGGCTAGCCATGAACCTGGCTGACTGCCTCCTCCATGGAATTACACCTAAAAGCCCAATACTTACCAGGAATCAACAACACCATGGCAGACCACTTAAGCAGAAACTTACTGGACCCCCACGAATGGCAGCTCCACAAAAAGATCTTTTTGCAAGTCACTCAGGAGTGGGAAAATCCAGAGGTGGATCTCTTTGCTTCGCACCTCAACCACCAGCTAAAGAAATTTTGTACCAGGCAGCCACAACCTAGCATGGAAGGTGGATGCCTTGTCCTTCCCCTGGAACTCCCTCTTCATGTATGCATTCCTTCCTCTGCCTCTTATTCCCAAGGTACTGATCAAGATAAGGGAGGAGAGACCAAAGGCCATCCTCATTGCTCCAGATTGGCCCAGACAGCATTGGTACCCCTTGCTGCACAGCCTGACATCACAGCCTCCCAGGCAGCTTCTCCTTATCCCAGACCTCTCGACTCAAGCAGGGAATGCTGCACCCAGACTTGCAGACTCTCAAACTATCAGCATGGCTAGTACTCTAAAGGCAAGCAAGGGGCACCTGCTAAGCAAACAGGTCCTACAGATTATCACAGAGGCCAGAAGGCCAAGCACCAGAAAATTTTATGCAGGGAAATGGAAAAGATTCTGCTCCTGAACACAGTCCAGAGGGGCCAGGTCCTCACAACCTTCTGTCCCTCTTATCCTGGACTATCTAGCAGAGTTACTTAGTAGTGGCCTCTCCTTCTCTTCTCTTAAAATCCATGCCTCAGCCATTTCAGATCATTTCGATACAGACCAGCCGCTGTTCTCACATCCTTTGATTAAACAATTCCTCAGAGGAGCTTCTAATATTAGACCTCCCAGAAGGCCACCCATGCCAGCCTAGGACCTCAATTATGTTTTGGAAAAAACAGCCTTACCACCCTTCAAACCAGCTGCTTCAGCAGAACTGAAATACCTCTCCTGGAAGAGTGCTTTCTTACTAGCTATCACCTCAGCCAGAAGGGTTTCAGAACTTCAGGCACTGATAGCCATTGAGCCCTTAATCATTTTCTATGCAGACAGGGTCTCCCTTAGGACTAAGCTCTCCTTTATGCCCAAGGTGGTATCTAGTGTGACTCTCAGCCAGGCCATTCATCTGCCCACCTTCTTCCCTAGCCCTCAAAACAAGGGGGAAATAATTCTGTACTCACTAGATGTGAACAGACAACTCGGATACTACCTGGACCATACTAAACCCTTTAGGAAAATGGACCAACTCCTTAACAGCTTTACCTCAGGGGCAGAGGGGAAGCCTATTTCTAAACAAACTGTTTCCAAATGGATATCATATGGTATCCATTTCTGCTACAGTTTACATGGGAAACAACCCCCTAAGTTGACTTGTACCCATTCCACTAGGGCAGCCTCCACTTCCACAACATTCCTCAGAGGAGTTCCCACCAGGGACATCTTGGAAGCTGCCAGCTGGACCTCGGTCCATACCTTTACAAAGCATTACCACCTTCCTCTTTTCTCTAAGGGTAGGGCAGGATTTACCTCTGCAGTTCTTGCTTACCCATGCCTAGGTCTCTAACTAATCCTTCCACCCCTCTCCTCAGCTTTGGGAATCCTCTCACAGGTGATGACTGCAACAGTCAAACATGAAGAACATAGTACAGTTTATTTATTTATTTATTTTACATTTGTTGACCGGGCTAGTCTAACTGGCTATATGTCCATTTTCAGTACAGGCCCGGGGAGAAAAGCTCCAAGCACTAGCAGTGACAAAGAATACAATATTTAGTAAATAGTCAAGTTACAGTACATTGTCTGTGTTGGCAAGAACAAAAATAGTAATAAGTCATTTAGTAGGTTGAAGTTAATATCAATAAGAGAGAGATAAACAAAGACAATAATATATATAATTTTTTTTTTTTTTTTTTTTTTTAAGATTACAAAGTAAGCATTGAAGAAATAGTATGGAAGAGAAGTGTAGAGAGAGCAAGAAGGGGAATAAGATGTCAGTCAGGGTTAGTTGTGTACACTTACCATAAATGTAGATGTTCGAGTGTATTCACTGCTGCAATCCTGGTATCCCTCCCTCCTTCCCCCTTATATCATCTTTCCTTAGGAAGACATAAGCTTCTTAGGATGGTTTTTAACCACCAGGACCACTTTACCATATTTCCTTGGGTTTCTGACTGGATAGGGCAAGAAAAACTTGTGTAATGGCGTCAGCTGCCTTGCTTTGTAGCACTGACGACCTGAAGTCAGTCTACAAGTGACAGCAGCTGATGCAGAAAAACAATGACTCTGGTATTCAGGCCGGCCGAGGACTACCACAGCAGGGATAACCCACAGGTGATGACTGCAAGAGTGAATACACTCGAACATCTACATTTGTGATGTGTACACAACTGTACTTTTTTGCACTACCATGCATTTTCTAAAGATGCAAAACCTTAAACTCCATTGTCTGTCATAGTTAACAACTGAAACCCTCAATGATTTTTTAGATAACCAAAATGTTTTGTGAGAAACAAACAAAAAATATATGAGGCAAAATAAATAGCATTCTCCAAAATTGAAGTTGTAGCCATCTTACTGTGTATGCATCATCTGATAATAATAATAAGAAGAAGAAGAAAGAAAAGAGAAAAATAACTCTTAGGTTCTTAGCACACAAATCTGGGACATTTGAAACCTATGTAATTTCAACTTAATTTCATATAATCTAATAGCAAGAAATATTCAAACTTCATTCACACCTCCCTAGTCCTGCAAAGCCAAATATTTTTAGCCGCGAACAGTCTCTACCCTCTCCACTCATCAGTTAAAGCCGCTTTGCTTTACATACCTCATCTGAATGATTTAAAAAAAATACTTTCAACCTCTTAGCTCAAGAATCAAAGACAAAGCCAACAACTGATGAAGTTCAAAAGACCTAAAATTGGAATAGATTTTAAATATTGCTTTTTATATACTTTGAAAGTTGCTAGAATTGCAGCTTTTGCTTTAGCATGCATTTCCATTGCTCACTCCTGACTTTATGTTATAAAGGAAGGGACTTGCTTTTTGTTCTTCTCTTGCCCAGAGTTCTCAATGTTCCACCACTAGAATGTGGAACATAACAGTGTAAGAAACTTCTCTGTGTGGAAGATTTTCAGTCCATGTATCTCTAGAATCACTGTATATTAATCAGATTAGACAATAGTAGTAGAAGTAGCAAACTTAAACTCATCGTAAGTCAAAAAAATAATAAAAAATCTATAATTTGAAATATTGTACAGAATTACTAAGTATTCGAAAGTAATCCAAGCAAGGAAGGCAGTCTGTTTCCAGTCGAAAATCCTTTATTAAGTACACAGACAAGCGAAGTAAAACAAGAATAGAGTAATAGTTTTCTCACAAGCTTTCTAAATATATATATATATATATATATATATATATATATATATATATATATATATATATACTTTTTACCAGGCAAGGGAGTGGTTTATTGTGCTGTAAAACAAAGTGTTATTGGTACAAGTGTTAAATTCACATCCCTCCCCCCATCAGTGTGACATTCGAGCTGGTCCTGCCCTACTTAGTAGCTGTCATAATAATATAACCCTTATGTGCTTTAAATAAAATTTATAATGATGTGGTACCTCTTATTTAACCAGATTATTAAATAGATTATTAAGTCTGTGATTTTATCCAAGGCAATATACTACATGGCTGGAAATATATCAACCGTAGTCCATTTGGCAATCAATACACTTTGCATGTAAAAATCAATTGTAAAAATCATATTCTATTTTCATAACCTATTGCTATCATAGATCACTTTCATCATTCTCGACTTCATGTACAAGAACCCTAAAAACTATCTATAAAAATATTATTGTATAATTAGTTTGTATTGTTATTACACATCATTTTGAATAAAGTGGAAAAAAGAGAACAAGAAAAAGAAAAAAAATAATAAGAAAAAATGTATGATGATGGAAACAAAATATACATTTAAATTAAAACTGATTTAAAATGGTATTTAAAACCAACTGGTAGAATAAAATAAAATTAGTCATGTAAACAATGTGGCAATTTTCTAAGTTCCAGTACACTTTTAATTGAACAGTAGTAGTTTAGTCCAGGCTTCCTAAAAGAGTTGAGCTTTAGTTGCCACATGAGTTCATGTTTCTCCAGAATATTCGGGATGTCTCCAAGATCACCCATGTCTATGCGATCCAGGATCTGGAACTTAAAACCTATGTGTCTTTTATGAAGAGAAAGGTGTTTGGCTTGTGCATTATTTTTACATCCAGAACGGATTTCTGACAGATGACATGAAATCCTACACTTAAGTTTATTTACAGTCTTGCTCACATAGAATGCATCACATTTATTGCACTGTGCCCTATACATTACTTTTGTAGTGTTACAGTCACCCCCTGCACTGGTCTTAATGATTTTCTTTAAATAAGGGCAATAAAAACTTTCACCTTGCTGTATAAATATACAAAATGTACAGTTAGTTTCACATCTTTTAGTGTTTCTCTCATATGGTCTAGGTTTAAATTCAACAAAACTTCTAATGTTCTTGGCCTTCCTATAAACAAAGGATGGGGTTTCACCTAAGATGTTAATCAGAAAAGGGTTTCCTGTGACAATGGCCCAGATGTTCATCGTGTTTCACTGTTGCAGTCTTACACTTGGGTTATCCTGCTGGCAGGCTACTCGCAGTCAGCCCGAATTCCAAAGTCCTGGTCCGGCGTCGGTTGCTGTCGCCTCTTCCCTGATGTCAGTGCGCCAAGGGTATATAAGATGCAGCCGACGCCATTTTCTTCAGTCTTTCTTGCCATGCTGTGCCCGAAGCAAAAGCAGTTCGCAAGTGCCGATCGGCCGACTCCTGAGATTTTTTAAATTGAATTTCAGATCCGAAGTCTTCAATAAAGCTAAGTACCCCGTTGGGGAAACTTTTTCTTGCTCCATACTGTTGTCAGTAAAAGTTAACAGTTGTATTTCTTGTGGGAAGCAAATACCTCATGAGGATTTTCATTCTTACTGTATTCCTTGCCTAGGCCCTGACCACGATGTTGCTAGTTGTCGGTTTTGTGCTAGATTCAACCAACGCACTATTAAGCGTCGGTTCGATTTTGCTTTACATTACTTTGGCCGAAGGTTTAACTATATAATGCCGTCAGAACAACCGATGACCAGAGTCCATAAAAAGCGCAAAGAAAAAGACAGGCATCCGAGGTCCAAAACCGATGACGAAGCCTCTTCTAGGCCAGTCGCCGGTGTTCAGTGAGGCGCTTTCACAGCCCCTGACACCCGCTACCTCAGAGCCACAGGCCGCCTCCGACTCCCACGTGGAGACAGCTAGGCCTCTGGAAACTCAAGGTATTGGGCCTATGGAAAATTCCCTCAGATGGGTCCGGAGCAGCTGAGCAGGCATTGGCTTCTGAGGGTGTTTTCAGACCTGCACAGCTTACTATCAAGACCACTTCAGCAGCCAAGGCAAAGTCTAAAACACCTTTAAAGACAAAGAAACAAGTACAGCATTCTCCTGGATAGTCATCCATGCCAAAGAAACAGATGCTCAAAATGGCCGAGGACCTAATTACTTTGATCAGGGGTTCCCATCCCCCTCCTGATAAAAGGCCTAGGCAAGACACTGACTAGGACTCCTCTGACCAGGTTTCTATTTCTTCTGATTCCTCTTCAGAACAGGCATATTCTCTTCCTCCCTATGAGGACTCTGATGCTGAAGAATCTATCCCTTCAGCCTCTCCTCCTGAGGACTACTCTTTTGGGGTAACCCTGCACACCATGAGGGAACATTTTCATTGGGAGAGCCAGGATTATTCTGACTCCAAGAAAAGGCTCAGAGACTTTCCTTTATTGCCTCAGCACAGGCCTCTTGCTATCCCTCCTGTACTAGATTTTGTTGATGATGTATTTTCTGAATCCAGTTTGACTCCTGATTCTTTACCCCCTGCACCAGTTAAGCCAGATAGGTACTACAGGGTTCCAGATTCTCATAAATTTCTTTATAAAACCCTGCTGCTGATCCAGAAACTATTTCTCAGGGTCCCAGAGGGGTCAAGGCTTCCACTGCAAAAAACTCTGTTCCCTCTGATAGGGATTCTAGAGCACTGGACAGGTGGGGGAAAAAGTTTACACCGCTGCTACTTTAGCTGTAAGGGCTTTAAACTGGCAGTTTCACATGCTTAAATATCAACAATACCTAATGTCTTTGCTAAAACAGAAAATACTTACAAGCTCTGAATGTCCTGAGAACAAGGAAATGCAGGATTTATTGCATGCAGCTGAACAAGTGGGAAAGCATACTTTGCAATGTGGCTTTGATTCATTAGAGGCTTCTTGCAGAGCCGCAGTTACAGGTTCTGTCATTCAAAGGCATGCTTGGTTAAAAGAACAGAGTTTACCTGATCATGTTAAAGCAAAATTATTGGATGCTCCATTACAGCATGATACTTTGTTTGGTGTTAAGGCAGAAGAGGTGTTAAAGAAAATGGAGGATAAAGCAAAATCAATGCAGACAGTAAAGTATTTCTTACAGGTTCAGCCACCTAGATTTAGCAGGAACTGGCCTTCTAAAAATTGGTCCTTTCCAGTGTCAGACAGGCCACAAAGAGGCAGATACAGACCCCCAAGAGGCAGATCTCAGCCCCAAGGCTCATACAGACCTAAACAATGAGGTGCTTCAGCCCCCAAAGGCGGAGAAGACAAATCACAACTTTATAGGAAACCGTCCCAATGACTTTCCTCTACAAATGCCAAGCCTTACATTTTGGCAGCACCCTTAGGGGGAAAACTGGCACTTTTCTCACAAAATTGGCACATGATCACCCAGGACAAATGGGTACTGAATATTGTTTCTCAGGGTTACAGGTTCCATTTTCACACCCTACCAAGGTCAAAAGGTATGCCAGACCTGCCACACAATCAATGGGCAGAGTCACAAAAACAAATTTCTGCTCTCATGGACATGAGGGCTATTCAAAAAGTACCACAGCAAGAGCAGGGTCAAGGTTTTTACTCAAGACTTTTCTTGGTACCCAGAAAGGACAAAGCCTGGAGACCAATACTGGACCTGTCTATTCTAAATACCTTCCTGGACATTCCAAAATTCAAAATGTTGACACTGCAGCAACTTCTACCCATGCTAGGCAAGAAGGCTTGGCTAGTTACTTTGGACCTCAAAGAGGTTTACCTGCATGTCCCAATCAGACAATCATGCAGAAGATACCTCAGATTCATAGCTGGCTCAATGCATTACCAATTCTCTGCACTGCCCTTTGGCTTATCTACTGCACCAGGGTCTTCACAAAATGCCTGGCACCAGTAATTGCATTTTGCAGACAAAAAGGAATCCAAATATATCCCTACTTGGACGACTGCCTTACTCAAGCAGAGAGCAAGGACATTCTACTAAAGCATCTGGCATTTGTAAAAAGATTACTAATTGGCCTAGGGTACACAGTAAACGAAAAGAAATCAAAACTAGTGCCCTCTCAAGAGATAATATTCCTGGGTGCAAGCTTAAATACATTTGCCCAGATAGCTTATCTCACGCCAGGCAAGCAAAGGCAACTGACTCATTACTTTCAAATGATGGCAACATAGACCCAGCTACCTGTAAGAAAAATTCTGCAGGCTGTGGGCTTCATGGCATCCTGCATCCTGCTAATTCCATATGCAAGACTGCATATGAGTAAGCTACAATGGTATCTATAAAGTGTTTGGACTCAACATTGCCACAGCCTGGAAACAATAATAACTCTAATTCCCTGCCTGCAACAGGAGTTTCGATGGTGGGCACTGGCCTGTCACCACAACAAGGGACAGCATTTCACTTTACCCACAACCAGGCAGACACTAACAACAGATGCATCGGATTATGCCTGGGGGCACACATGGCAGGAAAATGTATTCAGGGCACGTGTCCCGTGGACCACATGCATCTTCATATCAATCAAAAAGAGATGCTAGCTGTAAAGAATGCCCTGACAGCCTTCAAGGATCTACTACATCCAGGACAACTATTGCTAAAGACGGACATTACTATAGTTATGTGGTACATAAACAAGCAAGGGGCCACACATTCCTACCCCCTCTGCAGGCAGGCCATGACTTTGTGGAACACAGCACTGACCTATCAAGTACATCTGCAGGCACAATTCCTGCCTGGAAAGAAAAATACTCTGGCAGACGAACTAAGCAGAAACCTCATGGACCCTCATGAGTGGAAACTAGATCCACAAGTCTTCAGCATGATAACAAAGAAATGGGGATGCCCAGACATAGATCTATTTGCCTCCCCACACAACTGCCAACTACAGAGATTCTGCACAAGGACTTATCACTCACAAGCATGGAAAGTGGATGCTATATCATTCAGCTGGAAAACGCTAACAATTTATGCCTTTCCACCACTGCCTCTCCTCCCCAAGGTACTCCTAAAAGTCAGACAAGAGAAGCCAAAAATGATTCTGATTGCCCCAGACTGGCCACGCCAGCACTGGTACCCAATCCTAAAGAGCTTGTCTCTAGGCCCAGCCTGGACTTTACCTCAAATTCCTCATCTTCTGACTCAACAAAACAATCAGATCCTGCACAACCAACTCAGAACCTTAAATCTGGCTGCATGGCAAATAATATAGCCACTCAGAACACACCTCTCTCTAAAGCTGTTATGGATGTCATTTTGGAAGCCAGGAGGCCTAGCACCAGGAAATCTTATGCAGAAAAATGGAAGAGATTCTGTGCTTGGAACCAGGCACAAGGACTTGAACCACTTGTTCCAAATATTCCTCAGATTTTACAATACCTAACTGAGATGCTGGACAAAGACCTATCCTTCTCATCAATTAAGATCCATGCCTCTGCCATTTCAGCTCATTACAATATGGAACCTCCTATTTTCTCACATCCACTGCTAAGACAGTACCACAGAGGGGCAAAAAACATAAGACCCCAAAGGAGAGCACCGATACCTACATGGGACCTCAACTTTGTCTTGGAAAAGCTCACACTGCCTCCTTTTGAGCTAGCCAATACAGCTGGCATAGAATTCTTATCATGGAAAACTGCTGTGCTCCTAGCAATAACTTCAGCAAGAAGAGTCTCAGAGTTACAGGCATTAATGGCAGTGGAACCTTTTATCATTTTCCATCCGGACAGGGTTTCTCTAAGGACAAACCCAGCATTTATGCCAAAGGTAGTATCCAGTGTGGCTCTTAAATAAACCATTCATTTGCCAACATTTTATTCAAATTCCCAGAATAAAGGGGAGAGGCTTCTGCACTCTTTGGACATAAACAGGCAGTTATGCTTCTACTTGGACAAAACAAAAGCTTTCAGAAAAACTGAGCAACTGTTTGTAGCATATGCTGCAGGATCACAAGGAAAGGCTATTTCAAAATGCATAGGACACTGCATTCATTTCCGCTATGCACAGCATGGCAAATCAGTGCCTAAGAATATTAGGCCACATTCTACCAGGGCAGCAGCCACTTCAGCAGCCTTTCTCAGAGGAGTATCAACCAAGGAAATTTTGGAGGCTGCAACTTGGAGTTCAGTGCACACTTTTACCAAGCATTATCACTTACCTCTTTACTCTAAATCCAGAGCAGGCTTTGCCACTGCAGTTCTGCAGGGCCTCATAGCCACTCCTAATCCTATTTAGACCCAGCCGCCCTACCTCAGCTTTGGGATTCAACCCAAGTGTAATAACTGCAACAGTGAAACACGATGAACATAGTACAGTTGTGTACCTACCATAAATGTAGATGTTTGAGTGTATTCACTGTTGCAGTCCAGGTTACCCACCCACCATCCCCCTTTCTTTGCTGGGACTTATCTTTACTTCTCTATCCTATACAACCTGTGTGGTGTATTTACTTGTAGATGAAGGTATTGTTTTTTTTTTTTACTGTATATTTTTATAAGCAATATGTATTGCCTACCTTCTTGGGGGCACCTGACATCTGGGGCAAGAAAAACTGAAGAAAATGGCATCGGCTGCATCTTGTATACCCCTGGCGCACTGACGTCAGGGAAGAGGCGACAGCAACCAACGCCAGACCAGGACTTTGGAATCCGGGCCGACTGCGGGTAGCCTGCCAGCAGGATAACCTAAGTGTAATGACTGCAACAGTGAATACACTCGAACATCTACATTTATGGTAGGTACAACTGTACTTTTTCTTCAATAACATTTTTGATACTGTGATAATCCAAAGTGTATGTCAGGATGCAGCTATTTTTGCATTTGTTATTCTCTGTGGAATTTCTTAACATTCTCCTACTGGGGAGGTTGAGTGAAGGTGCTTCAGTCCTTTTCAGTGACCCGTGGTGGTGGTGCTGCGGCAGTGTTGTCATCTCACAGTAAGACACTGTCCGGTTCGATTCTCAGCTAGAGCGTCTTCTGCGTCGAGACATGCGTGAATGGGCGTACCTTCATTGAAGGTTGTGCGTCAGGCCTGGAAAGCCGGTACGTAAAAATCAACTGCCAATCATTAGCGGACTGGAGTTCTGCTGTGGCGACGCCTAACCGGGAAAAGCCGAAAGACACAAACAGTGGGTTCCAGGATGTTTTTTAACGTCTGACTTTCATAGCCTCTCACTAGAAAATCGTTCTCTAAGTTGTTCAGGTTTCTCAAAAATGGTTCCATCTCTGTGGTAATTCTAGCTAATCTATAGCCCTGAGACTTCTCTATATTATACTTGGTAGACTTTTACTGCGGAGTAATAAGTTTAACCCTCTGTTATTGTTGGTGTCCTTGGAAATGTGCATATATAAGAAAGTGGTTGAAGTATAGCTATTTGTTTTACAGCACAATAAACCACTCCCTTGCTTGATAAAAAGTATATATGTATATATATATATATATATATATATATATATATATATTTAGAAAGCTTGTGAGAACGCTGTTACTGTGTTTTTGTTTTGCTTAGATCCCTTGTCCGTGTACTTAATAAAGGATTTTCGACTGGAAACCGACTGCCTGCCTTGCTTGGATTACTTTTGAACACTTACTAATTCTGTACAATATTTTAAATTATATATATATATATATATATATATATATATATATATGTATATATATATATATATTTTTTTTACTTAAGACGAGTTTAAGTTCGCTATTTCTACTACTATTGTCTGATCTGATTAATATGCAGTGATTCTAGAGATATATGGACTGTAAATCGTCCACACAGAGAAGTTTCTTACACTGTTTTGTTTGTTTTTGAACCCACTATACTTGTTTAGTGGGTTGTTTGAGACTTCGGGGATACCACAGAGATCACTTTTCTTTTTTTTTTTTTTTTTTTAGAATGTGGAACGTACAAACAAAACATGAAACACTTACTAAAAGCTTCAGCTAGTATGCTCGTAACGTGATTAAAGTGCCCTTGATCATACTTAAAAAAATGTATTTTGATAAGGTAATGTAATTCAATATTATTTGCTATCATACTTTTGAATCTCTTTACTCAAGAATTCTGGACAAAGGCAAAAATAAAGGTTGAGGTGGGTAACAAAGAGCCAAAGTTTTTAAATAATTTTTTAAGAGAATTAGCAAACTAATAGAACAATTGGTGCTGTATCAACATACATTTTCTGAACAATAAAAAGTATGAAACTCTGTGTGGCATTACTGACTGCTTGTAATCCTCAGTGATTTGCAGGAAAGTCAAAACTTTTACAAGGGTCAGGGCAAAAATATAAAGCAAAATCGGGGCAGTTGAAATGTTTACTGGATAGTAGTTAAAAAAAAAAAAAAGAAAGAAATAGGAATGATCCAATGACTGTATGACAGACCTTTTCAGTATACAACATTGTTGGAACACTGACGTTTAAGACTCACAATGAGGGACGCTTCTCTTACTGTTAAAATTATGAATTCACCTGTCCATTTTATTGGGTTAATTGCAAGTCTGCAGTTGCAAAACCACAAACATAGGAGTGACTGCAGTCTTCATCTTTTTGTCATAAAACCATAATTTTAGGATGATTGGCAATCAGGGACATCCTGCAAAATCAAAAATAGCTTACACTTGCCTGCCACCTGAGACTATTACAGTTCCCTGCCATTGCTACTTGATGCTCCTGACACAGATTGCTTTCATCCTCCCTGAGCATCAGAGGAGGGTGAGTGAGCACATACTGCATGTGCCAAAAAGTAGTTTCAGCCTTCCTAATATAAATGGATACTCGCAATGACATTTGAATAGTTTATTTTAAAACAGCTTATAAAGCTGTGGAGAAACAGTTTATTCAGTACATAAATTAACCAAAATGTGCTGTCAGTGCTAAACATAATACAGTTGTAAGAAGCAATGCTGAATTAATTCCATGTTGTTGACTGCTGAAGTGGGCCCCTCTGAAGTCATGGGTCCTGGACAACTCCCTGAGTCATGTCTATTATAATCCGCCACTGAACACAGTAGTATAGAAATAATACATTGCAGTGTATTATATAACTATAGTAGCGAACATGTGGCATTTATAATATTTTGTCATTGCTTACTGCCTTCAGAGTACCAGTATAATGCAAATTAAACTGCATATGACCTGGAAAGATTGTTTCTCCTCCAGCAAACTGTGGCTTCGTATGTTTGATTTTTGCAATGGTTTCTCTTAATTAGTACTTTCTTTTTATAAACCTAGGTTATTGGACTACGTGATGTGTGATTATCGCTCAGAAAGATGGTGGACTCTGCTCACATCTATCTTGACAACAGCTCTGAAATGTGCTTACCTGATGGCTCAAGTGAAGGACTATATCACTTATTCCATGGAATTGCTAGGCAGAGGTATCCTTTAACAAAATACCTGGTCTCTTAAAGGTTTCTTCTCAAGTTTCACGTGTCATTATCAGAATTTATAAATGAAATTGGATTTTGCTTCTAAATTTATAATAATGTGTGTTTATTTTGTGTTCTGCATGTAAGGTATATCTGAGATGGAAAAACAAAGTAATTTCCATAGTTGTAGCTGCATTTCAGTTGTATAATCTTTGGTCTCCCCCATCAAGCTTTTTAACATAGGCGAGATGAGCACTTATTTTGTACGTCACAAAACGTTTATGCTTTATGTTCAGACATATCAAACTTCTACAGAAATTTCAGAAATGGTGGTGTTTGCTTGGTCTGTCATATAGAAATATGGTATTAAAATGCTGACAGCACACCTTGTTGTGTCTTCGTGTGATGGTAATGTTTTTCAACAAACGATGAATATTAGTGGGGATTAAAAAAAAGTTAGAAATGTAATGTTAACTTATAATGAATAAAAAGACTAAAATAATCGATATATATATATATATATATATATATATAAATATATATATATATACATACATATGTATATGTATATACGTGTGTGTGTATTTATATATATCTATGTATGTGTGTGTGTGTGTGTGTATATATATATATATATATATATATATATGTACCTACACATATACACACACACACATACACACACGCACACACACACACACATATATATATATATATATATATATATATATATATATATATATATATATATATATATAGATGTTTGAGCCTTGCAAGAGAGTAGTAAACTAGTAAATTAAATTATTAAATTGCTGGTAGAAAAGGTGTCATGTTTATCAGTGTAACTAAATCACCTAAAGGCAATTTTTACATGTCAGTGTAAGCATGGGCTATAGATGACTTGGCCACATTGATTAATGTTGATGTGATATCCCAACTTCATGTAAAAATGGGAAAAATGGTATTGATAATAATAACAGGGAAACAGTCTTAGATGTTCATCATTACATCACTATTGCAGTAATGTTGAATTACAGGATGTGTGATGCATCTTGCCAAGGGTACTATACATCTGGCCAGTCTACAGAAACTTAGGCATCTTCCTGTTCTGCCTTCCATCTGACCTATGGACCTGCTCATGAGACTACGTGCTGGTACTTAAGGGACGTATGGGCATGAAAATCCACCAAACATTTCTGTCATTAGTGTGTGGATGCAGACTTCATCTGAGTCATGTCCTGTCAGCCCCACAGCCTATTCCAGTTACTTTCGTTCCTCCTTTCCACATTCCTCTCTTTTAAACACCTTTATTGAATTACTACTTGTGACATAGGCAAATTTCCATTTATATAAAAGTAATTAAACTGTATTAACAAGTTCATATTTACAAACGTTATACTTCACATATATTGCTATATATCATATAACCTAAGCTCCATCTGTATTAAACCATCACTTACAACATAGGCAATCATACATTTATATAAATGAAAACAACCCACACAGACACAATCCTAGTTGCAAGCATTTTACATCACAAACCGTACTGGCACACTCCCATTTGCAAACATTATACATCACTTGTAACTAACCCAATCATTTCAAGTCAAACATTATATAGCTCGTTTAAGTCCTGCCATCTTCTAAACATCATTCTTCCACTGTATGTATTGTTTTTCTTATTTTGTTTGCTGCTACCCTTTTCTAAAGATCTCAATTCCAGTTGTTTTATCTCAGTTACTATATTTGCTGCTGCTAGTAAAGTTGGTTTAGACTTAGATTTTAATTTTCTAGTAAATGCTTTTTTGGCAGCAAACATAATTAGACACAGCAAGGCCTTACCATGTCTAGGCAATTCCGATTGTGTATCATAGTTCAGAAAAATCATTTCCCTCATCACACCCATCTGCCTACCCAGTATCTCCAACAGTGCATCCCGCAGGGAATCCTTAAATTCTGCCAACTCCCGCACCACATTTGCTGTCTACCTGAGGAAAAATTCTCTGAAGTCTACTTGAGGTATAAAAAAATGTCTGTGTAAACATTTCCAAGCAGAAATCCTAAATCATCTAGATTTTGTTGCAAATTTGAGGGACACACACATATATCCTCACATTGTTTCTTTGTGAATTGCTTATCCAATTTCTCTTCACAATCTTTTCTAGCCTCCTCTGATTGATTCTTTTAGTTGTCATGCAATATTTTATACGCTCTACTAATTATTCATTTTTTAATGGCAGCTTCTGTTCTAGATTCTAATAAAAACTCTACCAATACTTGTCTTTCATCATTTAGGAACCCCCTATTTCTTTCTCTTTGCCTATACTCTGATATCAATCCTTGATAGGGAAGGCAATTTCTAACCTGCAGTCCAAGTAAATTCTTGGCATCTTCCCATTCTATCTTCTTTTCCTCTCTAGTCATTTATAGATTCATAGGTAGGTACTAGGCTATTGGCCCTAGGGCCTATATAAGCCTAGCCAAAAGTACCCTGGCTTTCGCCACCCAAGAAAATTATTTTCCTGTGCCACTGTCTAGCAGAGCCACAGAAGTGATCCCCGGGGTGAATTTCCTATCTCCCATCCAATCATCAAGATTTTTCTTGAAGAGTGCTAATGAGGAGCTTTGTTTGATATAGATAGGTAGTTTGTTCCAGAGTATGGGAAGTCTCTGGGACAGGAATCTATCCCTTCAGCATATTCTGTTTATTGTGGTGACAAGTTTTAGGTCCCTAGAGCATGTAGCTCATAGGGATTGGGATTTCATAAATGGAGCATGTCTAAAAGCTCTGGGTTTGACATAGCTTTGTGTGTTAGGCAGAGATCGCCTCTGAGTAGGTGATATGCGACAGAGTAAAGCTGCAGTTTTTTGAGACGGTCTGCATAGGGCATCTGTTTGAGGCCAGTAATCCTCTTTGTGAGGTATTTATGCGGCCTTTACAGTTGTTGTACTCTATAATGGGTTTAATGAGTGATGAATAGAGGGGAACAATGACCTCTTTTTTCCTGGATGAGAAACCTTTTGTGATGAGGTGTGCCACGTAGAAGGATTTCCTGACTACTGTGGTGATGTGATTATCAAAGGAGAAACTACTGTCCACCTGTGTCCCTATCACACTTTCAGTGTTAAGTAGACTACCGCCTATGTGGTAGTTCAGGGGTACAGTTTTTAGCAAAAGGGATAACAGTGCAGTTTTTGGTATTGAGCTTGAGGCCATGGCTTTGACACCAGGCATCTGTCTCAGCGAGGCCCTTTTGTAGGATGTCCACATCTTTTGGAGTTTTGATTATGGCTCCTAGTTTGCAGTCATCTGCGAACTTCATTAGCCAAAGACCCTCCTGTGTTAGCCTGTACTTCAAACAGGAAAGGACCCAGGACTGAACCCTGTGGTACTCCACTTTTCACTGGTCTGAAGTTGGATTTGGAGTCTGCTACTTTCATAGTGTGGGTTCTGTCAGTGAGCCAGTTGGCAACCCATCTTGTGACATAGAGATTTATACCTAGTTTAGTGAGTTTATCTATAATTCCAGAGTGGGGGATGGTGTCAAAAGCCTTGGCGAGATCTAAATAGGCTGTGTGAACCACCTTACCCTCATATATGGCTTTGGTGATATTTGCTCCCAATACCTTGGTTTCTTTGCCAGTGTTCTCCAATAAATTCTAGCCCCCTCTTGCCTATTGTCTATTTCCCTAATTGCAATCATCCCTATTGGCAGAATCTCCTTTCTCCATTCCTATGTTGGCTTAGTTCTTAGGATACTTTCTGCTCCCTTATAGATGTAATATTCTGGATGATTATTGTTATTCTCCTTAAAGGCCTGCATTCAAAATCCCAGTCTCTCCTTGTTTATTGAGCTTCTCCCCTGTTTCATCATTATCCCTTTGAATTGCAGTTTTCTGCTTGTGCTGTATATAGGAGCCTTAACTGTGTAGCTCTGAAATAGCCCTTCAGATTAGGTAATCCCAATCCCAATGTTATACTGGAATAATCGACTTATCCCACTTGACTCTTGCTGTCTTTCCCTCCCAGATAAAGTCCTTCAGCTCTTTATTAATTGCTATCCATAATGTCTCCTGTGGTTGATAAAAATTTGCCTGACCTGTGTGTAAGATTAATGGGACTAAAAACATTTTAATTGCTTGTATCTTACTATCCATATCCATATAACAAAACTTCCATTTTCTCAGTTTTTGTATTATCTTTTGTCTAGTCTCTTCCTACATATCCTTAGCTGCCACAACAGAATAATTTTTAATCCATACTCCTAAATACTTCATTTTATCATATCCCCATAAATATGGATATTGCTGAACTAATTTGCATGTGGGTACATAATTTACCTCTGTTGCCTTTGTTTGGCTGCATTCATTTTGTATCCCGAAAATATTTGAAACTGTCTCAAAATGTTCCACAACACTGTAATGTCTATTTCTGGTTTTGTCAGGTATAAAATAATACCATCTGCGAATAGAGTCAGCTTTTCTTGACTACCATACCAATTTTATCCTTCAATTTCTAAGTCCCTTATTTGTTTTTGCCAGTGGTTCTAAATATAATGCAACTAACAAAGGGGAAAGAGGACACCACTGCCTGGTTCCTTTGCTCAAGCAGAAATTATCAGATAGGACCCTACCCACTTTACTTTTCACCTCTGATACCTTGTATATCCTCCTGATCAACCTTATAATTTCTTCAGGAAATGCAAATGCTTCCATTGCCCTGATCATAAAGTCCCAGCTTATTATGTCAAATGCTTGCTCTACATCAAGACCCACCAACAGCAGTGGTATTTCCTCACATTCTCCTCCCTTCTGGATGATCAATGTTCTGTTAATGTCATTTGTTTGCCTCCCCTCCACAAAACCACATTGATCCATATCTGTCAATATTAATATTACGTTTGCTATTATTTTAGCTGTTCTAGACACAAACACTTTATAGTCATGGTTTAGTATTGAAATGGGCCTGTATGAAGCTGAGTCTGTTGGATCTTTTCCCTCTTTAAGTGTTACAGCTACCACTGCTTTCCTCCAGTATGTTGGTACTTCTCCCCCTTTTAGAATACTGTTAAACAAAACATTCTAGATCTGCATCAGTTTTTTCCCTCCTAGCTTCCAATCTTCCACAGGAATACCATCTATTACTGGGAAATTTCCTGTAGATTGGTTATACATCACAATTTTTATCTCATCTCCTCCTATCCTAACCGTTAGTAACTGAACCTCATCTACTGCTAACGTTGGCATATTTAATTCTTCCATAAACATTTCTATTTGTATCTTTTCTTTATTGCCATATTTCTCTGCTTTATACAGACTTTCATAGAATTTCCTCTAATACCTCTACAGGATCTCTTTTTCCCTTCCTTGTTATAGGCTACCTAAGGTTGTCGACATCCCTTTCTACTTTCCTTTGCGTAAGTCACTGTGCTAAACGTTTTTGTGCTGTAGTGTTATCAAAAAAAGTTGCTTAACAGCAGTCTTTCTAAACTCTCTTTTATTATCGAGGTGTAACCCCTTATTTTCTGCTTAACATTTTGCAGTTGATCCTCTTCTTCTGTGAGTTTTCCCCTTTTGTGCAAAACTTTCAGTCCCTCTAAATATTTGTTTTTTACTTCTTAACTATAGCTTAATTTCTTTTATTTCCACCCTGTTTTTAAACTCCACCTTAATTTTATCCCACTTCGCCCTAGCTATATTTTCAGAAGTAATTTCTATCCTCTCGAATAGTTTCTGAATATTTTCAGCTACCCATTTTTTAATTCCTCTCTTTTCAGCAGAGAGGTAGGAAAAAGACAATTCTCATTTTTATTTCATTACTCTGTCTTTCTATTTTAGTTATTGGCACATGATCTGAAATAGTTATTGGCTGTATGTCAAGACTTAATTAAATGCACTTGTTCATGTAAAATGTAAATTCTGTCTAGCCTAGCCCAGTTTTTGATATCTTGGGGAATGATATATAAATTCACTCCGAACTCCTATTACTGAATTCACATTTTCCATGCCAAATATTTTCTTAAATTTCTTAAAAAAATCTACCCTCCTTTGTTATACTTTCCATTTTGGGCTCCCAGGCACATATTCACTGCTGTAAATCAAATTGTAGTCCGCACCTATAAGTAGTATTCCTTGCTGAAAATGGATTATTTCTCCCAGAATTTTCTTAAGCTCCATTATAGCAGTTTTAAATGAAATATAAATACATGCCAGTGTAATCCTCCTCCCTTGCCAGTAGCCCTCTTAGCACTGCAAATCTCCCATTACCTTTTTCATCCACTTCTATCAGTATTGGAACTCCTCTTGCAGTTAATATAAGTATTCCTCTTTTCCTTTGTCCCAGATATTCCACTAAATAACCATCCTGAAAATCTTTCTTTATCAAATGTTTGTGTTCACTTCTTTCCAAGTGTCTCCTGTAATATAACTATTTGCACTCTACATTTGTATTATAGTTCACTATTCTTTCTTTCTTTGAGACCTGTGATATTTAAAGACATTACAGAAAGCATCATTGTAGCAAAAAGTTATTATTCCCACCTTTTATGTTTAACACCTTTTGTGTTAAATGTCTAGTTCCAGCTTTTGTGTTATGTGCATACACTGCTTGACAGGTTGAACCTTTGTATAGTTGTTTCATGTCATATCCATTTGAGCCTATGTCACATTTTACAAAACTTTTTGTTTTATTGAAAGCCCTCAAAAAAACTCCGAGTACCCCCTAAAACCTATTAATTTAATACTAACACACACAACTATGTACATCTTCAAATACTGAAGTTTTACCCTCCTAATAGGAACAAATGTCACAAACTGACATCCATACTTACAGACTTGAGTTAACCCAAAAGAAAGGGTATCCTTACTAAGGCGCATGGTGCAGCATGTGCTTCTACTAAGTGCTAATCGGTTTTGTCATATCGTTGTAGCTCTGGAAAACTCCTGAATGCTTTCAGAGAACATTATCTCCTAGCCGGTTTCTCTTTTCTTTTTTCTCTCCAGCCAGTCACTCTTCACCAGACTATAACCAATTTCTCTTTATCAGATTGTTTCCATGGAGACATGAGGGCCAGATGTGGAATTTCTACTAAGCATACATTCATTTGCTAGAAAAAAAGCCTCATAATATTCTTTTTCAGTTACTTGCTTTCTCTTAAAACATGTTACTAAGTCAGTTTAAGACCCTAATCCAGTTATTCTCCCATGCCAGAATGAGAAAAAGCACATTAATTTTTCTTTTGGTGTGCTCTTTTAACCAGGCTTTTTCTACATTGCAGTGCCTACATTTCTTAAAATTGAAGGGAAGGGAGAAAGAAAGGAAAACAAAGAACAGCAACACCTATTTACAGTCCCCATTACACTTAAATTTAACTGGCAAAACTTACTTTATAGCATGCAGAGAAAACGTTACACCACAAAATAGTACTGTTAAGTAAAAACATGTTTTCTTTACTTACAGTTAACTTTCTCTCCTCTGTTCCCTCCCCAAAGCATGTCTCTGAACATTAATGACATGAAGTAGAGCATATACTTTAGAGTTCCCACAAGTCCAACACATTCTGAAAAAGTCCACTATTTCCAGATTTTCTTGTTCTGTCATATTCCGCAAATATAATTATTGCATTGTAATCCCACATTGTTACTGGTTTTATTACTGTTATCTCCATCTCCCAAAGCCTGTCTCTTTATTTCCATTGCACTCTCAATTCTTCTTGTCAACTCTCGTACTCTCTTCTTTCTCTCCAACAGTTTCATTTGAAACTAGAAAAGGTTTCACATGTGCCATCTCTCTGTGGTCTTTATTACCAGAAGAACAAGAAGCACAATCTCCTTCTGTTTCACAGCTCAGTTTTTTTTGGACAAACTTTTGTGTTTCCTTCTTAGCATGCACTTTATCAAAAAATGATTTTGTTCATTTTAGGAAGAATACCTTAAAGACGTGTGGGTACAGCAGTTTGACTCTCACACCTGCGTCTTGACATTCCCTGAATAGTGGAATGATTTACTCCTTTTCTGCCTGATGTTTAATGAGTAATCATTCTTCACAAACACACTGCTCTCTCCCACTGTTAGTATTTTGTCCTGCCATAATTTTGTCAGAATCAACTCTTTCTGCTGGTAGGATTGCATCTTTACTGTTAAAGGTGTAGGTTGCTTTCTCATAGCCAGGTTTGGAGCATACATATGATGTGCCCTTTCAATTAACAGCTCCTGCTGTGAATTACCAGTCAAGTTGCTTATTTGTGCTTTCATAAAATTAATGCAGTCTGTTGCTTCCACTTTCTTTGGTACAGATGAAAATCTCAGGTTTTCCCTATGTGCTCTGTCCTCTAACTTATTATTTTTTGAAATATGTCTTCCTGAGTAGTCTCATATTCAGCCAGCCCTTTTTTCATTTCAGACTCTGATTTTTGCAGCTTTATCACCTCATCTGAATATCTTTTTAAAGCTTCTTCATTTTTTCTAGCCTTTTTTGTTTGTGTTGATTTACTGCAATCAGTGTTTCATTTATTTTAACCAGGTCTTATTTCTTCTTGTAGGTTACTGGAAATCACATCTGGAGGTTGAATTGCCTTTTGCTGTACAGCTACAGAACTTTCCCAGATCAGTGTTTCTTCCTCACTTTTTGTAACTGCTTTTTTACAGATGCTCTGCATTTCTTTTTTCCTGGCATCCAGGCAGTACACTTACTAGCCATTTCTTGAAATTTACCCATAACTACAAAAGTATATGGTCTTCTTTATTGAGTTTCTGTTTTCATAGTGGGAGAGTTAGAGTTAAGCTGTTAATCATTGTACAGCCATCTTGGAAGTCCCTTTCCACATGTCTCTCTTATTGAAAATTATAATTTCATGTCATCAAAGAGAGGGAAATGTGACTACAGTCCCTTAAGGACTTTCTAAAGGCCATGTCCCAAAAAAAAGAAAAATGGAGTCTTCTTTCAAAGAACCATCTTTAGAACCTGAGTCTGAAGCTGTTGATTATCCTTTCCACTTTCATTCATCTACAGGCTGTGAGTCAGATCAGAAAATACTTTGTCTTCAGCCTAAATGCAAGAGCAGCTTTCCTTTACTGATACAGTTCATAAAGTGATGCATCATTTAATCTGGGATGGCAAATAAGTCTCAGAAGTACAGTAGAGATATTATGACATATTACATATGGACATTCCAAATTCTGCTATTCCACCTGTTTTTTTTTTTAATGTGTGTTTTTATCTGCTTCTCTGGCTTCTATATCCCAGACTCCTGCACCTAAGAAGCTAGACATGTTCTATAAAGTACCTGGCACCCATAAGTACTTGCGGAGAAAAAAAATCTTTCTCTGATCCTGCAATTATTTCTGTGGAATGAGATAAAGCTTCCCAGTTACTGCCTTCCACCAATGTCTTACCAAATGACAAGGATTGTAAAGCCTGGAGAACTATTGAAAGAAAGTATATACTTTTGCCACTTTGCTTGTATTCCATTAATTACTAGACCAGTATGATTGGATATAGGCTTTTTATTTTTGACAATATGGCTAAATTAATGTCAACCTAAGCTGACTGTGACACTAAGAGTTCTTTACAAAATATGCTCAGCTCTTGCCTCACAGATTGCTAGTCATTTCATCAAGTGTAGGTATGATGCATGCTGATGCATCATCAAGAGCAGCTGCTATTTGGACAGTTCTGAGATATTCCTGGCTTTGCCTCTACACTTTACCTGATTATGTTAAAGACAAATTATTGGATGCTTCTTTAAACAAGATATTTGTTTTATTATTTATCTGACATTTGTTTACCAGGAGAGTCTGACTGGGATAATATCCCATTTTCATCTGTCTCATCATGGATAAACTTTCTTTTAGGTTAACTCAATGTTGTAAGTGTGGCTGTCAGTTTGTAACATTTGATCCTGTTACGACAGTAAAACTTCAATATTTGAAGATGTACATAGTTTTGCATGTTATTATTAAGTTAATAGGCTCTAGGGGGTATTGGGGTTTTGTTTGAGGGCTTTCAATAAAACAAAAAGGTTTGTAAGATGTGACTTAGGCTCAAAGTGTTACAAGAAACAACTGCATAAATGATCAACCTGCAAACAGTGTATGCATGTAACACAAGAGATGGAACTAGGCAGTTAACAAAAAAGCTGTTATACCTAAATGGTGAGAATAATAACTTTTTAGTACAGTGATGCTTTCTGTAATGTCTTTAAATGCCAATGATCTAACAGGTAAATACAAAAAAGAAAGGGTAGTGAACTATATTAAAAAATGTAGAGTGCAAAGAGCTGTTATACAGGAGACACACTTAGAAAGAACTGAACACATGAATTTGCTAAACGTTTTCAGGATGGTTATTCAGCAGCATACTTGGGACAAAGGAAAAGAGGAGTACTTGCATGAGCTGCAAGAGGAGCTTCAGTAGTGATAGAAAAAGATTATGCAGATAATGGTAGATTGTATTATTAAGGGGCTACTGGCAAGGGAGGAGCTTTGCACTGGCATGTATTTGTATTCCACTTAAAACTGCTATAATGGAGCTTAAGAAAATTCTGGGAGAAATAATTGGCGTTCAGTAAGGAGCATTACTTATAGGTGGGGACTGGTATTTGATTTCCAGCAGTGAAGATGTGTCTGGGGGGCCTAGAAGGAAAAATATTGCAAAGGAGGGTAGGTTTTGAAGAAATTTATGAAAATGTTTAGCATGGAAGATGTGAATTCAGTACTAGGAGTATAGAGTTAATTTGCATATTATTCCCCAAGATAGAAAAACTGGGCTAGGTTAGACAGACTTTACATTTCACAGGAAAATGTGCATTTAATTCATAGGTTCATACTAGGCTATCTGCCCTAGGGCCTTTATAAGCCTAGCCAGAATGTGTTTGGCTTTCGCCACCCATTTTAAATTTATTTTGCTATGCACTTTTTCGAGTTTAGTATACTGTGCCTCTGTCTAACAGTGACACAGAAGTGATACCCAGGGTAAACCTACGATCTCCCATTCACTCATCAAGATTCCTCTTGAAGAGAGTCAATGAGGGACTCTGCCTAACCTGGACTGGGATTTTATTCCAGAGTAAAGGGAGCCTCTGGGTTATGAATCTGTCCCTCCAGCATGTCCTATTTATTTCAGTGCTGAGGTTCAAGTCTCTCGAGCGCGTAGCTCGATGGGATTTGGATTTTCAGAGGTGCAGCATGTCCATTAATTCCGGGTTGGACATGGCTTTATACGTCAGGCACAGATCGCCTCTGAACAGGCGGTATGCCACTGAGTAGAGCTGGAGTTTCTTTAACCGGGCAACATATGGCATCTGTTTGAGCCCTTTGATTCTCTTGGTGAGGTACTTCTGGGGTCTTTCCAGTTGCTGCAGGTGTCTGGTAAGGTACATCCCAAAAGGGGCATTGTACTCAATTATGGGCTTGATGAGTAAAGAGGCACGATGACCTCCCCTGATCTAAATGTGAATCCCTTCATGATTAGGTGGGCTATATAAAATGTTTTTCTAACCACTTTGGCCACGTGGTTGTCAAATGAGAGATTGCTATCAACTTGGGTCCCCAGGTCCCTAATTACTTCTTCTGTACTTAATGGATTACCACCTATGTGGTAATTTGTGGGCACTTTGTTTTTGCCAAAGGGATGACTATACACTTTTTGGCATTTAGCTTGATGCCATGGCTCTGGCACCAGTTGTCTGTTTCTATGAGGCCCTTTTGGAGGATGCTTGTGTCAGCTGGAGAGTCGATTATGGCGCCCAGTTTGCAGTCATCTGCGAACTTGGTCAGCCACAGTCCTTCCGTGTTGGCCTGTACCTCCGAGAAATATATACCGAACAAGAGAGGTCCCAGGACTGAGCCTTGTGGGACACCACTTGTAACTGGTTTGGAGTCTGACATGGCTCCAGCAATTCTAACCATGTGGGTTCTGTCCTTGAGCCAGTTTGCAGTCCATCTAGTGACATAGGGGTTTATATTTAAGCTGGTGAGCTTATCTATAATGCCCAAGTGGGGTATTGTATCGAAGGCTTTTGCGAGGTCCAGGTAGGCTGTGTGGACCACCTTCCCCTCATCAATGGCCTTGGTGACTGTTTCAAAGAAATCAACCAGGTTTAAGAGGCAGGATCTGCCCTTACCAAAGCCGAACTGGGTAGGATCCAGTTTCTGTAGGTCCCCAATATCTTTATTTATGAGGTCCATGATGATCCTTTCCATATCTTTGCAGACCAAGCTAGTCAGGCTTATGGGGCGATAGTTTCCAGGATCCGTTGAGGGCACCAACTTTATGGAGAGGGACCACTGTTGCTTTACGCCACTCTTTGGGCACATATCCTGTAGTAAGGCTGAGATTGACCAGTAGTTTTATGTTTGGGTTTAGCTCTTCTTGGAGTTCATGTAGGACGCAGCCCGGGACACCGTCTGGTCCCATTGATGCTGTGTTTTTTGCTTTGGAGAGGGCGGCTCTTACCTGAGCATCTGAGATGTCAGGGGGGCAGCACTCTGGGATAGATAGTTGCCCTTTTGGTGGGGGGGGGAGAAGTTTGCGCTGAACCTGTCAGCTAGGATGTTGGCAATGTCTGTGGGTTCAGTGTATTTTTTGTCATTTTGGACTAATTCTGAACATATCTGGGAATTACCACCCAGGTTCCTAACATAACTAAAGAAAGCCTTGTGATTATCCTTGGTGTCCTGTGCAATTTTTCTCTCGAAGCTGCCCTTAGACTATTTTATGAGTGCCCGTAGTTTTTTGCTAATACTGATCAGTGATGCCTTCCCTTTTTGGGATTTTGCTCTATCATTTAGTAGCTTCCTCCTTCTATTGTATAGTTTGTTTATGGCTGGGGTCCACCAGACAGGACGTCTGCCGTTGGAGAATTGGGTCTTGGTTTTATTTGGGATCGCATGATCCATGCATTCTTGAAGGTGTTCATAGAATGCATCTATAAAGGATTCTACGGTCTGGGCCGTATTTTCCACAGGCCTGGGGGCTTTGAAGGATTCCACCTCGGTTTTGAGGAGTGTGAAATTTGCTTTAGAGAAGTTTTTCACTGTGGTTTTCTGGGCAGGGGGTGGGGTCGGGATGTGAATATCCAGTGAGATTAGTTTATGGTCTGATCTTACCAGTGAGGGACCCACTTCTGGTCTGGAGCATAGAGTCCCCATGTTGGTGATGATCAGGTCCAGTATGTTTTCCCCTCTTGTGGGAGTGGTAACAAGTTGTTCCATAGCATTTGAGTTTATAAATTCTAGGAACCTTTGGGCTAGGGTGTTGGAGCTAGAGTAATGCTCCCAGTCTATGTTTGGGTAGTTGAAGTCACCCAATATAATGGTGTTTGGAGAGACCTTCATATTTTCCAGTGTTCTCAGAAAGGCCGAATAGGGTTCCTGGGTTTGGGAGGGTGGTCTGTAGCAGGCTATAAACTGGAAGGCAGTTTTACCCACTGTTAGTTGCACATGGATAGTCTCTGATGCTTTGTGCTTTGCCACCAACCTGGAGGTGTGGGTATCTAATTGAAGGTCTTGATACACACCCAGTAACTATTTCAGATCATGTGCCAATAATAACTAAAATAAAACACAGGGTAATGAAATAAAAATGAGATACTGGTGCTTTCCCACCTATCTGTTGAAAAGAGAAGAATTTAAGGAATGGGTAGTGGAAATTATTCAGGAATATTAGGAGAGAGAGAATTTTCTTCTGGAAATATAGCTAGGGAGTGGAATAAAATTAAAGTGGGTTTAAAAATAGGGTGGAAATAAAAGAAAGGGGAGATATGGTTAAGAAGTAGCAAGAATTTTTTTAGAGGGACTGACAAATGTTGAAGTATTGCAAAGTAGGGGGATTCTCACAGAACAAGAAGAGGAGCAACTGCAGAATGCCAAACAGAAAATAAGACATTACTTTGATAATATGCATGAGTTTAGAAAGATTGCCATTAAGCAACTGATGTGATGTTGTCAAGCTTGTCTTTATTCTCACTGATGGGGTCGGATCCAATCCGTTGGATCTGTCTCGGCCATTACATAAGCTCAAGGTCCTCATCCAAACTCATGGGCATTTTCCCTACCCATAATGCAACTATTCTATAACCTGAGATCTTGTTTGCCGCACAGCAAAGAGGTTCCTGTTTGCTAAGCTCTGGGCTAAGTAATGCTAAGCTCTGGGCTAAGTATTGCTAATCGTTTATTATTATTATCTGTTAGACCTTTGTTTTCTTAGTCATTTATCTTTTCTTTATTACTCTACCTTCTTTTTGCTAGTGTGAGCAATCCTAACCCAGTTTCCACCCGTTTACGTTAAAGGGGGAATATCGTCATCTGTTTTAGCTAGAGGATGATTTTCTGTCCCTTTCCTCCCTCCTTTAATTGTCTGTTTAAGTTGGAGGATGATTTTTGTGTGTACTGTTTAAAAAAAACTTTTTTCTCTTAGTATTTCCCACTGCCCTTCTCAATTTCTGCTTCAGCGTGTTTGGGTGTGTATGCATTTTCAGTTACTATGTCTCAAAACCAGGAAGGGAAACCATTAGGTTTCAAAAAGTGTGAAAAACGTGGGAAGAAGATGCCCCTTAGTAATTCTCACATTTTCTGTGTTTATTGCATGGGGCCTCTTCATCTCCATGAAACTTGCTCCATATGTCATGCTTTGAATCACAGAGTGCTTACAGAGTGTAAAAATAAGTTCATTTTAAAATATTTATTAAAAACCCCTTTTCTGGGGCTATTTCTTCAGAGTCATCAAAATCTCCAGACAAGACTTTAAAAAGGCCATCTTTGGCTCCAAAAGCTTTGTTGGAGTCGAGACCAAAACCCTCAATTGTCTGCTCCACCAGTATCTTTGGAGCAGATGGTCAGGTCTGGATCCAAGACTACCTCAGAGCCGACAGAAGCTTCTGCCCCAACGTTTTCTGCACCGACAGGGACTCCACATCAGAGCCGATTGCCTTTACTTGAACCAGTGCCTTCATGGCTCCCATTGCCATTATTAGCTAAATCTAGATCCCCATCTCTTTCTACTCGGTCTACCAAGAGCTTATCTGATGAGGACATGGATAGGGTTGTGCAGAGGTTGCTGAAGACTCCTGCACTGGCCAAACTCCTGTAGGATCCCAGCCCAAAGGAAATGGATCATATGCAGTCCAACTCCCTAGTAACTGTTCCTCCTCCAATCTGTCCTTCTGTTTCGGGGCTGAAAGACTCCAATCTCCAGGTTGTGTCTGTGTTGGCTCCAGGACCATCGGTTGCCTTGGAGCAGACATTTGCTCTGAGTGTTTCCTCCCATTCAGAGCAGGACACCTCTAGGAGCCGACACTCTCTGGTCGGATCCTCTGAGCCAGCTCAAATCTCTCCAGATCAGACTCTGCCTCTTGGGGCTTCAGCGTGGGTGAGTTCTGCTCCTACCTCAGGTTTTGGAGCTTCTGTCGCTGCTTACGTGGGTGCCTTCAGCTCTGATAACTTCTTTGTCGGATCCAGGGGAGTTCTCAGGGTGTAGGCAATCTGCCATCGAAGTTATGAGGAGGGTTTTGACTCCTACCCAAGTCTATGGTACATCCTTCATCAGATGTTCCTCCCTCTAAGAGCCAGTTGTCTTAGTCCTCTCAGGTAATCCTTCCACAGGATTGCAGAGACCCCAGGCCTCGGGTTGTCCACCACGAGACTCCCCCTTCTTCTGAAACCTTTCCAGAGCATCCCACTGAGGAGGTCCCTAGGAAGAGGACCTGCAGGAGGAAATATCTTGACTCCCCAGAGAAGTCTGTCACATCACATCAGCCATGGACCTCGATGAGGCAGAAGGGTTCCCAAGGTCACCTCCTGAAGATGTCTCCTTTAGAGACATCCTGGAATTATTAAAACAATGAGGTGACTGGCAGTCCACCCCCCTTTGGCTGAGGAGTCAGTTTACCTGAAGGCCTTTGGGTCTCTCTTGTCCTACTCTTGGGTGACTCCTCCTTCCAACGAACTTCTGAAATTAATCTCTAGGAAGGCCTGAGTGACCCCAGATTCCATAGAACCTACTCCTAGAAGACCAGACAAGTTCATTACTACCCGTAAGGATAAAGTGTTTCTGACTAAAGGAGTTGCATTTGATGCCATTGTCATGGTGGCGGCCACTAAAAAGGAGCTATCCGAGACCAGCTCCTCTAACCATATTCCTAATAAAACCTCTAGGACTATGGATAGATATGGGAAGTGAGTGTTTTTATCAGCGACCTTTGCCTTTTGGTCTCTGAACTACCTTACCCACTTCACTAGGCTACAGAGGGACCTGTTAAAGGAACTCACAGACTCCCCCAAAGGAGCTGTAGCTGAAGCAGTAGCAGATAAAGTTAATGCTCAGATCGCCAACCTCAGTTCTGTAGTAAACTCTTCCATGAGGCTCATGTAGTATAGAGCAGATGGAATGACTAGAGCTGCGGGTTCAGGTATTGCTCTTTGTAGACAGGACTGAATGCGCCTCTGTGACTTCACAGAGCCCTTTAAGTCTACCTTTGTTAAAGCCCCCTTGGACAGCCCCTCTTTTTTTGGCTAAAAGTGAAGGAAACATTCACCAGGTTTGAATAAGAAGGCAATACCTTATCTGCCGTTGAGTACATTTTTCTGCCCCCACCAGACCTTTTCCAAAGGGACAGAGGGATAGTGGGAAAATGCGGTTCAGAAAATCCCACAGGTCTTTCCATGGCACAGAAGGTGAAATTTCCACCAGGGGCATGGGGGGGGAACAATACTGATAAACACTGCTCTCACAGCAGAGAAGTCCCACTTAATCAGGGCTCCAGAGAATCTTTCTTTGGAGGGCCCTATCAGCACTCCTGAAGGAGTGCCCGACTGCTTGCCTGTGGAGGCAGTCAGGGGTCATTTGTCTCTGCGCCAAGAAATCTGGCAAAGCATTACACATGACAGCTGGGTGCAGAGTATAATATCCAGGGGATATTTCATTCTCTTTGCCTATCCTGCTCCTATGAGCACATCAGTTTCAGATATTCCACCCAGTCAAAAGGAACAGGCAACCTTGGAAATTCAAAAGTTGCTAAACAGAAGAGTCATCCAACAAGTCCCTGCAGACCAGAAAGGATCTGGAACTTACTCAAGATTCTTTTTAGTTCCAAAGAAAACAGGGGACCATCTTGGATCAGTCTGTGAAAAAGAGCAAGCTCCAGATGTTAACACTGCAGTTGATACTTCCACTCTTGGAAAAAGACAGTTGGATGTACTCCATAGACCTTCAAGATGCATACTACCACATTCTAATGAGCAGACGATCCAGAAGGTTTGTACGCTTATGGCTAGAAATCAGTCACTTCCAGTTTCGAGCTCTGCCCTTTAGTCTCACTTCAGCCCCCAGAGTGTTCACCAAATGCATGGCAGTATCAGCAGCTCTCCTGAGATCCAAAATATTCTGTTTGTTTCCATATCTGGATGTCTGGCTCATCTCCGCCCGACCAGGCATCTTCTTCAGAAAGCCAGGGACTACACCCTTCAACTTTATTCATCCCTTGGAATCACCATAAATTACGAAAAATCTGCTCTAGAGCCATGTCAATCCTTGTTTCTCATAGGAGCACAAATAAACACATCAATTATGTCAGCAAAACTTCCCCAAGAAAAAGAGTTCATGATCCTCAGTGTTATGTAAGGATGCTGATCAACAAGAGAAAGGCTTCTGCCAAACTAGTCCTACAGGTGCTAGGCAAAATGGCTGCTTCAGTTTTGCTAATACCACTAGCTTAACAACATATGAGAATCCTCCAGTGGCTAATTTTGACACAGCAGTCCTTTCGGTATCTTCCAGTGTCTCACAAGATTATACTAACCAACTCTTGCAAAAGGGACCTTTAATGGTGGCTCAACTCTCCCCTTGTCTGTCAAGGCTGTTCCTTTCTTCTCTCTCAGCCCAGAGTTACAGTGAGCACAGATACATCCCAGATGGGGGGGCATTATGTCGAGAACACAGTCCAAGGCACTTGGCAAGAACATGAGGTCCATTTGCACATAAATATTCTAGGGATGAGAGCGGTGCGCCTCGCATTGCAAGCATTTAAGAACTCTCTCCCTCTAGGTACAATAGCAGTTCAATCAGACAACATGTCTGTTGTCTGGTATATAAACAAACAAGGGGGAACCAGATCTTACCCCTTATATCGAGAAGCTCTGAGGGTCTGGCAATAGACAGAGTTCTCCAATCACTTTCTCATAGCAACGCAAATTATGGGGAACTCACATGTGATTGCAGACAAACTGAGCAGAGCCATTCTTTGGCCACACTAGTGGTCCCTCAGTCAGAAAGTGGCAGAAGACATTTTCCACAAATGGGGCCAGCCTTGCTGTGATCTCTTTGCGTCACCCATCACTGCCAAATGCAGCAACTATTTTGCCCTTATCCCCCAGCGGGGGAGTCAGCAAGGGATGCACTTGTTCTTGAATGGCCCCCGGGACTTATTTATGCTTTCCACCAATACCTCTGATTCTCAAATTTCTACCACAGTAATCATAATTGCCCCCATTGGCCTAGACAGACATGGTTCCTCTTTATCCAGGGTCCATGGATCCTGCATCCGGCTCCGGATCTACTGACATGTCCATCAGAAGAACTTTATCCCAGCCTACACAATCTCAAACTGATTGGCTGCTCCGCTTCCCATGATAGCCAGGTTTCCTCTGCTTTCTTCTCCAGTAAAACACATTTTGCTTTCTTCCCACAAGAATTCTACTTGGAAACTGTGCAAGAGTAAATGGCCAAGATTTGTGGCCTGGTCCAATCTTAATCACATAGATCCATTTACAGCTCCTTTGCATTCTATTCTAGAATTTTTAGCCAAATTATTAAGTGAGGGAGCTGCTGCAGCTACTCTTAGGATCCAGTTACCAGCAATTTCTAATTTTCACATTGGAGATAATGGTACCGCTATAATGTCAAACAGACTTTGTAAAGCATTCCTCAGAGGTACTTCCTTAATTCGCCCTCCAGACAGAAACCCTATTCCACCTTGGGACTTGAATTTCGTATTGTCAAAGCTGATCCACCCATCTTTCGAACCTGCTGCTACATATGATTTGAAGTAGTTATCATGGAAAATGCTTCATCTGATGATGTTAATCTTCACCCAGTCCTTCACAGTGCGTTCGGTTCCGTACCTCAGAACCGACTCAGCCACATCTTCCAGCTCCCACTCTCCAAACTCTTGAGCCAGGCACTACCTATAATGCTCCTCACAGAGATTACCTCAGATTTCATTTGCTGCTTCACAGACTAGACTCATCAGTTTCCTTCTCTCAAGCCTTGGCCTTTCAGTGAGTAATTGTTAAATTTTGTGATCCAAAGTAGTTTACTTCATTTGCTCTTCAGCCTGTCTGTTACGGATCCGTGTCTGATCCGAGATGGCAGTTTCACCAGCATCTGATCCAAGCTCCAAGCTTCTCCCCTTAACCATAATACCCCTCCATCTCCTTCCTTCCCCCTGATCTCATTTGCCGTGGCTTTGCCTAGCATCGTGGTCTTGGAGCTCCAGGCATGGTGCTTGCTTTAATAGTGTTTTTCTCAGAACTTTTGGGGTAAGAGTGAATTTTCTTGTTATATTAGGCCAGGGTTTCCCTTTCCTTTCCCTCCCCTTTCTCACGTTGCGTCTTGGAAAAACAAAAAAAGTTAGAGTTTTCCTTAACAGTGTGTGTGTGTGTGTGTTTGTGCGTGTGTGTGTGTGTGTGTGTGTGTGTGTGTGTGTGTGTGCGTGTGTGTGTACTTGGTATGAAAACTGTTGATTTCTTCTGCTTTATTTTTTGACATGGCTCAACAGAATAAGTCTGTCTTTAGAAAGTGTGCAGAGTGTGGCCATAAGTTATCCCCAGCAGAAGGCCACACTCTGTGGGTGGTATGTTTAGGGGTTGCACATCTGTCGACCGACTGTTCTATTTGTGTCTGTTTTATTCCGCATGCCTTGAAAGACCGTGAGGCCAAGCTGGTGATGAAGAAGGGACTGCTGTCTGCTTCAGGGGTGGCTGTCCTCGCTACTACTGCTGCAGTCACTGTGGTGACTGCTTCTGCTTCTTCCTCCTCCCAGGCTGGGACTCATCCTCCTCCCAGGCTGGGACTCATCCTCCTGTTCAGAGGCCTGTTGAAGGGGATTTGCTGAGAATAGAGAAAGACAAGGCTAGGAACAAGTCCTCGGACCAGACGGGTCTGTCGAGTCCTTCCCAGAAACTCCAGGCTGTTTCCAGGCCTAGTACTCCTCTTCACTGGTCGCTGAGGTTCTCACTGGAGCTGGAGGAGGCTAGACCTTCTATGTCAGCATCAGTGGCTTCTTCGCCACTCTCCACCAGATGTTTGAGTGAAGCGGAGATGGCCAAAATGATGAGAAGATTTGTTCGCACCCAGATCCAGATGGGGGTCTTGCCAGCCCCCTCGCCTTCTGGAGGGGGGGAGCTCGCTCCCTTTTTTCACTCCAATAACTCCTTCTCTGATCTGACCCCCGGTATCGGAATTTTCAGATCTGAGGAATCTCAGAGTCGAGGGGGCAGCGCCGATGGTACCTTGTACCGTGACACTGGCCATTACCCTGAGCACATCGGATCTGATGAGTTCGGACCCGAGCAGCTCTCAGAGCCATAGCCTGGGCGTCAGATCTGAAGCAGGGTTTCCATTGGCTCAGGCCATGTCAGGTTATGCCCCCCCCCTTCACCATCTCGGCACCTGTAGGCTCAGCTCCAATTCCCCCCATTGAGTCTGGGGAGGGCAGCTGCCTTACCGGTGGCCCAGGAGGCTTGTTCTCCTTTGGCATTCGATGTGGTGGAAAGGATGCTGTTGAGTGGTCGAGACCCCAGATTATTTCCTCGGATTCCGCCCCAGCTTCCTCGGCTGTGGATGCGATCTCAGCCATTTTGTCCACTCCGGGACAACCCGTGCCCGATGTGCACCAGACAGTTCCCTTTGCTGAACAGATGGTTTGCAAGTCCGCTTCGGATAGTCCCAGTGAAGAGGCTCCTCGCATACGGATGTGTAAAAGGAGGCACCTGGACTCCCCCCACAGAGTCCCTGACCAAGGACACCGACTTGGAGGAAGGGGAAGGCTCCCCCCAGATCACCCCCGATGATGTCTCCTTTGGGGAGACATCATGGAAATCCTGCACCAACGGGGGGGGTGTGGTCCACCCCCAAGCCTACCTCGGACGAGTTGGTGTTTCTGGAGGCCTTCAGGATGTGCCCATCTACTTCTTGGGTGTCCCCTCCCGCAGATCCATTGGTGGACCTTATCACCTCCTGGGCATGGACGGTACCAGACATCGTGGAGCCATTTCCGAAGTGCCAAGACAAGATCCTAAGTCCCCCCTCGGATGGACCTACTTGGAACAAAGGTTCCCCTGTAGACTTTATGGTGGTAGCAACAGCCATCAAGAAAGAACTAGCCCAAGAAAGTTGTACGGTCCATCCTCCCAAATGTGAGTCCAGGACGATGGATCACCTAGGGAATTGAGTATATGCCTCAGCTGCCTTTTGCATAAGGGTGCTGAATTACCTGGCACACGTTACCCGACTACAGTGCGACATGTTAAAGAGCTAGCTGAGTCGTCCCTGGAGTCCATATCGCTGGAGGATAAATGCACATTTTCCGCGCAGATGGTCACTCTAAAAGCCGTATCTAATACGTCCATGCATCTCCTATCGCATGCCACCGAGGGAGCGGCAAGGGAGGCTGAGTCGAGCGTTGCCATGAGGCATCACGCTTGGCTCAGGCTGTGTCAGTTTACAGAGCCCTTTAAGGCGTCATTTGCAAATGCCCCTTATGATGGTTCTTCCTTGTTTGGGAAGACCGTTCATGTGACATTGGTCCAGAGCAAAAAGGATGAGAAGACACTGTCTTCCATCGGGATCCACTTCTCTAACCCTCAAAGATCCTTCTCCAGGAATCAGCGAAGGCAAAAGAAGATGTGGTTCCAGAAGTCTGAGTATTCCCAGGATGCTCAGGACTCATCTTCCCCCAGAGGCAGGGGGGGTTTTCATAGACGCCGGCCCCAGAGGCAGAGGGTGTCTGAGGAACATGGGGTCTCGAGAACCGTTCTTGGACAGGCCCGCGCAGCAGCACTGAGGGGTTGCCTGACTGCTGTGCTCTGAAGGCAGTCTGGGGTTGTCTTTCGTTTCACCTAACAGCATGAGAGTCCATGTCAACAAACCGTTGGGTGCTTAGGATCATATCCAGAAGCTATTCTATCCCCTTTGTGGAATTCCCTCATCCACCAAAACACCTCTCAGATGTACCACCCACACAAAGGGAGGTAGCAGCGCTGGAGATAGGCTGCTAAAGAAACGATTCATCCAGCCCGTCCCCCATGACCAGTCCACATCAGGCATCTACTCCAGGTTCTTTTTGGTGCCAAAAAAGAACGGGAACCTAAGACCTATTCTGGATCTTTCCACCTCCAACCTGTCAGTTGCCAAGGAGAAGTTTTGGATGGTCACATTGCAATCCATCCTGCCTTATCTGCAGGAGAAAGATTGGATGTGCTTGATAGATCTCCAGGACGCGTACTACCATATAAAGATTCACAGACGCTCCAGGAGGTTCCTCTGCTTCTAGCTAGGAGCCAGTCATTATCAGTTTTGAGCCCTACCCTTCAGTCTCACCACAGCCCCCAGGCTGTTCATCAAGGTCATGACAGTTGTAGCGGCTCATCTGAGGTTTCAGGGGATACGATTGGCTCCTTGTTGCTCCCACCAAGCGTCTAGTTTGTCAAGCCAGAGACTACTTTTTGAAGCTGTCAGACCACCTGGGAATCACTATTAACACAGCAAAATCTTCTCTGATCCCAGTCCAGGTTATATAGTACATTGGATCAAGGATAGACACTCTGCAAATAAAGGATCTAATGTTGTTAATCTTCGTTCATTCCTTACTGATGGGTTATCAGTTCTGTCCTCGGAACTGAGTCGGCCAATATCAAGCTCACGTCAGCCAAAAACTCTTGAGCCAAGGTCGTGCCCAGAATGCTCTGTTCCCAGTTACCTCAGATCTCGTTGCCACATTGCTGAGCAGCCGTGTCAAGCCACTCTCTCAGATAATGGTACCGCTATAATGTCAAACAGACTTTGTAAAGCATTCCTCAGAGGTACTTCCTTAATTCGCCCTCCAGACAGAAACCCTATTCCACCTTGGGACTTGAATTTCGTATTGTCAGAGCTGATCCACCCACCTTTCAAACCTGCTGTTACATATGATTTGAAGTAGTTGTCATGGAAAATTCTTCATCTGATGTTAATCTTCACCTAGTCCTTCACAGTAGGTTCGGTTCCGTACCTCAGAACCGACTCAGCCACATCTTCCAGCTCCCACTCTCCAAACTCTTGAGCCAGGCACTACCTATAATGCTCCTCACAGAGATTACCTATTTCGTTTGCTGCTTCACAGACTAGATGCATCAGTTTCCTCCTCTCAAGCCTTGGCCTTTCAGTGAGTAATTGTTAAATTTTGTGATCCAAAGTAGTTTACTTCATTTGCTCTTCAGCCTGTCTGTTACGGGTCCATGTCTGATCCGAGATGGCAGTTTCACCAGCATCTGATCCAAGCTCCAAGCTTCTCCCCTTACCCATAATACCCCTCCATCTCCTTCCTTCCCCCAGATCTCGTTTGCCATGGCTTTGCCTAGCATTGTGGTCTTGGAGCTCCAGGCGTAGTGCTTGCTTTAATAGTGTTTTTCTCAGAACTTTTGGGGTAAGAGTGAATTTTCTTGTTATATTAGGCCAGGGTTTCCACTTCATTTCCCTCCCCTTCCTCGCATTGCGTTTTGGAAAAAAAAAAAAGTTAGAGTTTTTCTTAGCAGTGTGTGTGTGTGTGTGTGTGTGTGTGTGTGTGTGTGTGTGTGTGTGTGTGTGTGTGTGTGTGTGTGTGCGCGCGTACATGTGTGTGTCCTTGGTTTGAAAACTGTTGATTTCTTCTGCTTTATTTTTTGGCATGGCTGAACAGAATAAGTCTGTCTTTAGAAAGTGTGCAGAGTGTGGCCATAAGTTATTCCCAGCAGAAGGCCACACTCTGTGGGTGGTATGTTTAGGGGTCGCACATCTGTCGACCGACTGTTCTATTTGCGTGGGTTTTATCCCGCATGCCTTGAAAGACCGTGAGGCCAAGCTGGTGATGAAGAAGGGACTGCTGTCTGCTTCAGGGGTGGCTGTCCTCGCTACTACTGCTGCAGTCACTGTGGTGACTGCTTATGCTTCTTCCTCCTCCGAGGCTGGGACTCATCCTCCTGTTCAGGGGCCTGTTGAAGGGGATTTACTGAGAAAGGAGAAAGACAAGGCTTGGAAGAGATCCCCGGACCAGACGGCTCTGTCGAGTCCTTCCCAGAAACTCCAGGCTGTTTCTAGGCCTAGTACTCCTCGTCTCTGGTCGCTGAGGTTCTCACTGGAGCTGGTGGAGGCTAGACCTTCTATGTCAGCATCATTGGCTTCTTTGCCACTCTCCACCAGAAGTTTGAGTGAAATGGAGATGGCCAAAATGATGAGAAGATTTGTTCGCACCCAGATCCAGATGGGGGTCTTGCCAGCCGCCTCGCCTTCTGGAGGGGGGGAGCTCACTCCCTTTTTTCACTCCAATAACTCCTTCTCCGATCCGACCCCCGGTATCGGAGTTTTCAGATCCGAGGAATCTCGGAGTTGGGGGGCCAGTGCAGATGGTACCTTGTACATCGGATCTGATGAGTTCGGACCCGAGCAGCTCTCAGAGCCATAGCCTGGGTATCAAATCTGAAGCTGGTTTTCCATTGGCTCAGGCCATGTCAGCTTATGGTCCCCCTTCACCATCTCGGCACCTGCAGGCTCAGCTCCAATTTCCCCATTGAGTCTGGGGAGGGCAGCTGCCTTACCGGTGGCCCAGGAGGCTTGTTCTCCTTTGGCATTCGATGTGGTGGAAAGGGTGCTGTTGAGTGGTCGAGACCCCAGACTATTTCCTCGGATTCCACCCCAGCTTCCTCGGCTCTGGATGCGACCTCAGCCATTTTGTCCATTCCAGGACAGCCTGTGCCCGATGTGCACCAGACAGTTCCCCTTGCTGAACAGATGGTTTGCAAGTCCGCTTCGGACAGTCCCAGTTAAGAGGTTCCTCGCATACGGATGTGTAAAAGGAGGCACCTGGACTCCTCCACAGAGTCCCTGACTGAGGACACCAACTTGGAGGAAGGGGAAGGCTTCCCCAGATCACCCCTGATGATGTCTCATTTGGAGACATCATGGAAATCCTGCACCAACAGGGGGGGGGGGTGGTCCACCCCCAAGCCTACCTCGGACAAGTTGGTGTTTCTGGAGGCCTTCGGGATGTGCCCATCTACTTCTTGGGTGTCCCCTCCCGCAGATCCATTGGTGGACCTTATCACCTCTTGGGCATGGAAGGTACCGGACATCGTGGAGCCAATTCCGAAGTGCCAAGACAAGATCCTAAGTCCCCCCGCAGATAGACCTAGTTGGAACAAAGGGTCCCCTGTAGACTTTATGGTGGTAGCAACAGCCACCAAGAAAGAACTAGCCCAAGAAAGTTGTACGGTCCATCCTCCCAAATGTGTGTCCAGGACGATGGATCACCTAGGGAATCAGGTGTAGGGTGCTGAATTACCTGGCACACGTTACCCGACTACAGTGCGACCTTGTCAAAGAGCTAGCAGAGTCATCCCTGGAGTCCATATCGCCGGACGATAAGTGCAGATTTTCCACGTGGATGGCCACTCTAAAAGCGGTATCCAATACGTCCATGTGTCTCCTCTCGCATGCCACCAAAGGAGCGGCAAGGGCGGCTGGGTCGAACGTTGCCATGAGGCATCATGCTTGGCTCAGGCTGTGTCAGTTTACAGAGCCCTTTAAGGCGTCATTTGCAAATGCCCCTTATGATGGTTCTTCCTTGTTTGGGAAGACCGTTCATGAGACATTGGTCCAGAGCAAAAAGGATGGGAAGACACGTCTTCCATCGGGATCCACTTCTCTAACCCTCAAAGATCCTTCTCCAGGAGTCAGCGAAAGCAAAAGAAGATGTGCTTCCAGAAGTCCGAGTATTCCCGGGATGCTCAGGACTCCTCTTCCCCCAGAGGCAGAGGGGGTTTTGATAGACGCCGGCCCCAGAGGCAGAGGGTGTCTGAGGAACATGGGGTCTCGAGAACCATTCTCGGACAGGCCCGCGCAGCAGCACTGAGGAGTTGCCCGACTGCTGTGCTCTGAAGGCAGTCTGGGGTTGTCTTTTGTTGCACCTAACAGCATGAGAGTCCATGTGAACAAACCGTTGGGCGCTTCGGATCATATCCAGAAGCTATTCTATCCCCTTTGTGGAATTCCCCCTTCCAACAAAACACCTCTCAGATGTACCACCCGCACAAAGGGAGGTAGCAGCGCTCGAGATAGACAAGCTGCTAAAGAAACGAGTCATCCAGCCCGTCCCCCATGACCAGTCCACATCGGGCATCTACTCCAGGTTTTTTTTGGTGCCAAAAAGATGGGGGACCTAAGACCTATTCTGGATCTTTCCACCTTCAACCTGTCAGTTGCCAAGGAGAAGTTTTGGATGGTCACATTGCAATCCATCCTGCCTTATCTGCAAGAGAAAGACTAGATGTGCTTGATAGATCTCCAGGACCCGTACTACCATATAAAGATTCACAGATGCTCCAGGAGGTTCCTCCACTTCTAGCTAGGAGCCAGTCATTATCAGTTTCAAGCCCTACCCTTTGGTCTCACCACATGCCCCAGGCTGTTCATCAAGGTCATGACAGTTGTAGCGGCTCATCTGAGGCTTCAGAGGATACAGATCTTCCTGTACCTAGACGATTGGCTCCTTGTTGCTCCCACCAAGTGTCTAGTTTGTCAAGCCAGAGACTCCTTTTTGAAGCTGTCAGACCACCTGGGAATCACTATTAACACAGCAAAATCTTCTCTGATCCCAGTCCAGGTTCTATAGTACATTGGATCAAGGATAGACACTCTGCAAATGAAGGATCTGATGTTGTTAATCTTCATTCATTCCTTACTGAAGGGTTATCAATTCTGTCCTCGGAACCAAGCCGGCCAATATCAAGCTCACGTCAGCCAAAAACTCTCGAGCCATGGTCCTACCCAGAATGCTATGCTCCCTGTTACCTCAGATCTCGTTTGCCACATTGCTGAACAGCCGTGTCAAGCCACTCTCTCAGCTAAGTGTCTAATTTTTTGACAGTTTATATATTATTACTCAAAATTTTTCTCAAAAGTTTATTCTAATATTTTCCTACCCTATTGCACACTTTAGACTCTCTCCCTTTAGTCTTTTCCCTTTACTGCCCTCTTTTCTTACCTTGTGGTAATTCTCCATTACCATCATTGGTAATCCTTCCTTTTCTCTTTTTACCCTTTTCTTGGGTAGCCGTTATGTTTCCTTTTGCTACTGTGCTTCTTTTCCACACCATTTGTGTCCAATAAGAAAAGTTCTGTTGGTTTTAAGCAGTGCAAGGATTGCGGCTGTAAGTTACCGCTTTCCGATAGTCATGACGTATGTGTCTACTGTCGTAATGTCTCCCACTTGACTGTAGATTCTCCGTGTGGGATTCGTAAAAACTTCTCTACCAGGGCTCTCAACGAGAGGAAGAGTAAGTTATTTTTGAAAGGTCTCCTCATGTCTCCTTTCTCTGAGGCTGTTTCTGGGTCAGAGGGCTCACCTCCTCCTATTAAAACCCTGTGAGTGACATTCTTCCTCTTCTTCATTGAAGTTACTCCCTTCTTCTCCCTCTGGACATCGTAGGGAGTCGACTCACAAGAAGATGAAATTGATAACTACTCCGGTGCTGCCATCTGTGACCCTGTTGTCTCCAGGCTCGGCACTGCACCAAATGATTCTGACTACAGCCATGACTCCTTTATTGATACTGGCACCGAAGTTCCCGGTGCAGACAACTATGGTTCTGACAGTTCTGTCGCAACCCCTAATGGCACCGTCATTACAGGTTCAGTCCCCTTTGGCTCCATGTATGACTGTTCTGTACTCCACGACGCAGACTTTTTTGGCACCGATATGTACTTCGGTGCAGTCCTTCTCAGCACCGTCCTTATTGCTGGTACAGACTCTTTCCACTACGGCACTGTACCCTTCGGGGCAGACCTTTGCCTTTAAGGTGCAGATAGCTTCAGCTACTACGGTGCTAACATCTTCGGCTCAGACTTTTTTCCACACCATTTTCCTCATTGCAGACTTCATCGGCTCTGAGCTCTGCACCTACTGAATTAGCTAGGACCAAATATTCCCTTTCACTGGATCCTTTTGCTAGCAGTCAGTATAGTCCTTTCCTAGAAAGGCCAGAATCACCATCAGCCTTCTCCATGAGGTCAACCAAGAGTCTTTCTGAACAGGATGGGTTGCGGCTTGTTGACTAGTTGCTTGTGGACAGAGGTCTCTCTCAACCTTCATGTCCACGTTCCCTCATTCATGTGAGCGTATATTTCGTCAAACCCCAATGTATACTCCTCCTTAGACTTCCACTCAAGTCTCGAAGCCTATTACTCCAACAGCAGCTTCTCTCCCTCCAGTAGTGGATCTCACTTTGGAACCAGAGTCGTCCTTGTGGCTTTTGGTGCACTGGGCATCAGGCTCTTCTCAGGCCAGTGGCTGTGCCATTGGGGAGGGCATTCCTGGCTCCACGCCGATTTTTTTTTTTTTTCCTATGGCAACTTTCAGGGATGCTCTCTCTCTTATGGTTCACGGTCCTCTTGAGACTCTTGATCTGGGGGGCGGGCTTGTTGGGGCTGGGTGTAACCCCGGTTCTGAGGTTGCCGTGCTCTGTTCCGGGCTCCCATCCCTCCTTGGGTGGGCCAGCCTTCCAGGCCATGGAGAGTGCGCTTGCCTCCGCTCGCAAAGCTCATTTGTCGGAGTCCTCTCCCCCTTCTGTGCTGCAACTGCCACAAGCTTCAACTCCCACACACCGGGCACAAGAGCCTCAGGTCTCTCCTCCTCAGGAGACCCCCTCTTTGCAGTGTTCCCCTGAACTTCCCACTGAAGAAGAACCCCACAAAGCATTGTGTAAGAGGAAGCACTTGGACTCCACTGAGGAGTCATTGACTGAAGATACGGATTTTGATGATTGGAAAGGGTCCCCACGGAGGTGTCCTTTGGTGACATGCTCAAGATCATTAGACAGAGGGGTGACTGGAAGCCCTCTAATCCTTCCTTCGAGGAATCCATATTCCTGCAGGCTTTTCGTGCCCGGTCCCCTACCTCCTGGGTCACCTTGCCTGCCGATAAGCTCGTCCAGCTCATTGTGCAGCGTGCATGGAAAGCTCCTGCTACCATGGAAGTGATACCAAAGAGGCCAGATAAAATATCACCCCCAGCTGAGCACCCCCACTGGTTACAAGGTCTTCCAGTAGATGCTATGGTGGTGGCAGCTGCTACTAAGAAGGATTTGGCAGAGGAGAGTCAAACTGTCCATCCACCCAACAAGGAGTCCTGGGCGATTGACAGATTAGGGAAGCATGTATTTGCTTCATCGACCTTCGCTGTAAGGTCTTTGAATCTTATCAACTTGCTCTCTGAAACCTTGGCAGGAGCTGTTTCTGATGAAGTCCATGATAATGTGGCTTCTCAGCCACCCTAGAGGCCATTTCCAACTCTTCCATGCATTTTATTTCTGAAGCAATGAAAGGGGTGGCTAGAGCGGCAGGCGCAGGTATAGTCGCCAGACATGCTTGGATGTGCCTTTGTGACTTTGCAGACTCCTTTAAGGCTTCCTTCATGAATGCTCCCATAGAGGCCGCTTCTTTGTTTGGCCCTAAAGTCAAGGATACGCTGGCACTGTGCGAACAAGATGGCAAGACTTTGTCTGCCGTTGGTGTCAAGACACTCCACTCCTCAGCAATTCTACTCCAGAAATCAGAGGACCGGAAAGATCTGGCACAAGAAATCACAGGGTTCTTGCTGGGATGAACGTGCCGAGTTTTCCCTTTGAGGCAGAGGGGGAAACTCCAATGGAAGATGCCCCTTTTGGGGCAGAGGAGGTCCACGAAACCAGGGTTCCATGGATTCTTTCCCTGTTCAACCCCATCAGCGCTCCTGAAGCGTTGCCCGACTGTTCATCTCTAGAAGCAGTTGGGGGTAATTTCTCCTTGTACCCCACTGCCTGGCAAAAGATAACTGACTCTTGGGTACAACAGATTATATCCAGAGGCTGTCACATCCCCTTCCATCTTTGCCCAGTCTCATCAAGAGTATTACCCAACATTCCACACAGTCAAAGGGAAACAGCAGCACTCGACAGTCCCCCCCAGACCAGGTAAGATCTGGATTTTACTCAAGGTTCTTTTTAGTACCAAAAAAGACAGGGACTGGAGTCAATTCTGAATTTCAGTACACTAAAATTTGTAAATCAGAGAAATTCCAGATAGTCATGGTTCTGTCTATCCTTCCTGTTCTGGAAGAAGACGATTGGATGTGCTCTGTAGATCTTCAAAATGCGTATTACCACATAAATATGGACAAATGCTCAAGAAGATACCTATGGACAAATGCTCAAGAAGATACCTCCGCTTCCATATAGGAACCAATCACTACCAGTTTCGAGCCCTGCCCTTCGGTCTCTCTACAGCCCTCAGAGTGTTCACAAAATGCATGGCAATGGTTATCGCTCACTTGCGACTTCGAGGATTCCAGGCATTTCCATATCTAGACGACTGGCTCCTCACTGCCCCCACCAAACATCTACTGGAAGAAGCCCTGCAGTATACTCTCTTAACAGCCCGAAGCCCGGGTACAACTATAAACTGGGAGAAATCCAAAACAACCCTAACTCACTCTTTGGAATTTATAGGGGTACTGTTGGACACGAGAAATTGCACAGCATCCCTTCCAGAACACTTGACTTCAGAGAATAAGACAAGTTCAGCCGCTGCTCTGTTAACACAAATCTTCAGCTAGATCTGTACTTCAGCTATTGGGGTCAATGGCAGCTTTGATTACCATTGTTCCTCTAGCCAGATTCCACATGAGACTCCTTCAATGGCTACTTATCACTCAGTGGTATCCCCTACAACATCCTTTGTCTTTTCAATTAAGTGTAACTCAGAGATGCAAGCAATGGTCTCGCCCTTTCAACCTCCATCAACTGATAACCACGATGACCATGGATGCCTCCCAGATGGGGTGGGGGGGCTATGTCAGGGAAACTCTGTCCAAGACACCTGGTCGTAGACAACAGAGGCCCTTCTGCATATCAGTGTCTTGGAACTGAGGGCGGTGCTTCTAGCATTGCAAGCATTTCACTCCATCCTTCCATCAGGGACTATTACGATCAAATCAGACAGCATGTCAGTGGTCTGGTACGTTAACAAACAAGGGGGCACCACATCTTACCCATTATGCCGAGAGGCCTTGAGAATATGGCAATGGGTGATAGCTTACCTTTCTGATTGCAACACACATTCCCGGGAGCTCCAACGTGATAGCGGACAAATTGAGCAGGTGCATTCTACAGCCTCACGAGTGGTCCCTCAATCCTCTGATAGCGGCAAAAATCTGCTACTGCTGGAGCCAGCCTTGCTGTGACCTATTTGCCTCCCCAACCAACTACAAGTACAGCAACTACTTTGCCTGATACCCCCTCGGAGACGGTCACTAAGGGACGCTGTAGTCCACACTTTGCCCTCAGGTCTTCTTTATGCCTATCCTCCTCTCCCCGTCATCTCCTAATTTCTAAAGAAAGCATGACAGTTGAAGAGCAAAGTGATCCTCATTGCTCCATATTGGCCTCGACAACTCTGGTTTCTCTTCCTCTGGCCTCCCCTGCTAGATCAACCGTGGATCCTCAATCCATCCCGAATGTTGATCTCCCATCTGCAAGGTCTGATTCACACCAATCTAACAACCCTGAAACTGACAGCTGGGTTTCTCCACTTCCTATGATTGCCAGACATGAAAACCTTTCGTCCGCTGTGCGCAATATTCTTATTGCATCTCATAAATCGTCCACCAAACTAATCTATCTTAGCAAATGGAAGAGGTTATCTCTCTATGGGCAGCAAATAAACAAATAGACCCCTTGTCAGTCCCGGTCTCTGTGGTATTTGATTACTTATCACATCTTTTCCACTCAGGGGTGTTTACCTCTACTATCCGTGTACATTTATCTGTCATCTCAAATTTTCATATTGGTTTTCAAAATTCTTCACTTATGTCACACAGACTCTGTAAGAATTGGGGAGAACATGGTTTCTTTAGCATCCTCTAAACTTTGTAAATCCTGCTTCCCAAATTTTCAGAACAGGGGTGAACATAAATTGCACTTGTTAGACGTACATAGACAACTGAGATTTTACTTACACAGAACTAAGATCTTTCGCAAGTCCATCCAGTTATTTGTGTCTTACTCTTAACCCTTTCTGGGCAAACCAATATTCAGGGTAACTTTGGCTCGATGGATCTCTCATTGTATCCTTCAGGTATACAAAGACAAGGGTATGTCACCTCAGAGTCAAGTAAAAGCACATTCTACCAGATCCATGGCTACCTCGGCGGCTTTTTGGTCCAGGGTGTCTCTGGATGATATTTGTTCTGCGGCTACTTGGTCCTCATCTCATTCCTTCATTTCTCACTATAAACTGGACATGATATTCAGAGGGAGAGCATCCATTGGCTCTGTGGTGCTCCGGAATATCCATGAGGGCCGCCCAAGTGTTTAGTAGATGGGGACTCTGTCCCACAGGTTGAAGAGCAAATGAAGTAAACTACTTCAGATAAAGAAGTTATGTACGCACCATAATGTTCCATCTCAGTAGTTCTACTTCATTTGTTTTCAACCGTCCCTCCCTCCTCCCCCCAGACCTTATGGTTTATTACTCTGGTAGGTAGGAGAGAGCGCCACTGTGGCTCTCCTGTTCTTACTGGTAGGTTTCTATATAAACTGTTGTGATAAGGTCTTATTGGGTTGGGCTTAGGTGGATGGTGCAGCAAACTCAATCTGAGGGAAGGAAGGAGATGGAGGGGTATTATGGGTAAGGGGAGGAGCTTGGAGCTCGGCTCAGATGCTAGTGAAACTTCCATCTCGGATCCAATATGGATCCGTAATCCACAGGTTGAAGACAAATTAAGTAGAACTACTCAGATGGAACATTATGGTGAGTACATAACTTCTTTTTCTTAACTATCCTTATTTTTATTCTTATTTCCTTTAACTCTATCTACCCACTCGTCTAGGCTTATTTCTAAAAAAATCTTTAATCTGTTTTCTTCCTCCCGTGGTAGAACTTCTCTACCATTGTTGGTACTTCTTTTCTTTACCGTCAGGTAATTTTATTACCATTGCTGGCATTCTTTTCTATTTCCTTTCTTTCCTTAAAAAAAAAAAAAAAACTTTCTGCTTTTCCTGTGTCGCGCAACCTTAGCGATGTTTGTTATCAATTAAAAAAAGAAAAAAAGTTTGACCAGAAACAAATTTCACCTTTTAAAATCCTGAAACAGAGGGATGGCTGGTCAGCCTTCCTCAGAGGAATCAGTATACTTGGAGGCTTTTCATGCCCAGCCGTCCACTTCTTGGATCTCTCCACCCACTGACGATCTTATTAAACTGATTGCTCAGTGGGTGTGGAAAATGCCCGACTCCATAGAGCTAATCCCCAAGAGACCTGACCGGATATTGTCAGCACCTAAAGAGGAATCACGTTGGTCAAAGGGAATTCCTGTTGATGCCATGGTGATAGCAGCTGCCGCCAAGAGGGAACTCGCTGAAGAGAGTCCTACTATCCATCCTCCTAACAAGGAGTCTAGGACATTGGATAGATTTGAGAAGTGTGGTTATGCTTCAGTGACCTTCACTCTAAGTTCCTTGAACTATGTGGCACACTTTACCAGATTACAGAGAGATTTGATTAAAGAACTTTCAAATACTCTCTCAGGATCAGTGGCTGAAGAGGTCTGGGACAAAGTTTACTCTCAGCTTGCAACCCTAGATGTTATGTCCAACTCGTCCGTTAGGCTCATTGCTCATGCAGCTGAGGGGATGACCAGGGCAGCAGGTTCAGGTATAGCTATCAAAAGGCACTCCTGGATGCACTTGTATGACTTTGCGAAGCCATTTAAAGCATCATTTGTCAGTGTTCCTTTTGACGGATCCACCCTTTTTGGCCCAAAGTTTAAAGTCACTCTAGCCAGAAGTGAACAAGATGGTAAGAACCTATCTGCCGTAGGCATATATTTCACCACTACTCAGAGGTCTTATTCAAGGAACCAAAGGAGTGGGAGACTATGGTTTAGAAAATCCAAAGGGCTTTTCCAAGACTCGCGAGGTAAAGACTTCCCCTGGGGCAGAGGAAGAAGCAATGGTAGATGCCGCCCTAGGGGCAGAAATGGACCGCATAATCAGTGGTCGAGAGAATCCTTCTCTGGAACTTCCTATCAGCATCCCTGAAAGGGTACCCAATTGCCTACCTCTGGAGGCAGTCGGGGGGCAATTATCCCTGCACCTACTGACCTGGCAATTAATAACTTCAGGCAAATGGGTGCAGGGAATAATATCCAGAGGCAACCAAATTCCGCTATCTGCAAGTCCCAAATCCCAGAAAAAACTTCCAGATGTTCCACCCAATCAAAGGGAAGCAGCAGTCTTAGAAATTCAAAAACTGCTCAAAAAAAGTCATCCAAGAACTCCCACCAGACCAAACAGGATCCGGGGTTTACTCAAGATTCTTTTTAGTGCCCAAAGAAACAGGGGACTGAAGACCCATTTTGGATCTCAGCCACATCAACAAGGCAGTTCAACAGACCAGATTCCAGAAGGTCTCAGTACAATCCTTACTTCCTTTTTTGGAAAAAGGCAACTGGATGTGCTCTATAGACCTTCAAAATGTTTATTACCACATAAAAATGGAAAGCAGTTCCAGGAGGTTTCTATGCTTCTGGCTCGGAGCCAGTCATTTCCAGTTCTGAGGACGGAACCGATAAGCCATCAGTAATGAATGAACAAAGATCAGCAACACAGATGGAATGTTATTGTTAGACATAACTGCTTTTTTTTCTAACCCTGGAGAGAATTCGGAGCTTATGACTCCATGCGTCCCTGGTTATTCAATCACACCTCCCGTCAGCAGAGATGGTACTTCGAGCTTTGAGTTCAATGGCAGCCACTGTTACCCTTCTTCCCTGTGCTCGTCTTCATATGCGGGCTCTACAGTGGACGTTAGTGGTCCAATGGTCATGGTTAGATCTGCTGTTGACGCATCCTGTATGCATCAGCAGGGTTGGCAGGGAGTCCCCCCTCTGGTGGATACACTCTCTGAACTGGTCGCGGGACGTCCAATCATTGCAGCCCCTCCCCAAGCCACAGTGACCATGGATGCCCCCCGACTGGGGGGGGGGGTATTGCTTGGAAAGGACAGTCCAAGGCACATGGTCCCTGAACAAGACCAAGTTGCATATCAGTGTTCTAGAGATGAGGGCGGTCCTTTTGGCATTGCAGGCTCTTCATGCCTTTCTTCCTCCCTCTGGGAACAGTTGCAATGCAGTCAGACAATATGTCAGTAGTCTGGTACCTCAGTAAGCAGGGAGGAACCAGATGTTATCCCCTCTGTCATGATTCTATGAGAGTGTGGGAATGGGTGATCTCCACCAGCCGGTTTCTGGTAGCAACACACATTCCGGAACGGTCCAACATACTGGCGGAAAAACTGAGCAGGACTATTCTGATGCCTTACGAGTGGTCTCTGAATCTTTCAGTAGCAGAGCAGATCTTCCTTGAGTGGGATTGGCCTTGCTGCAATATCTTCGCATCTCCTTCCAACGTGAAATGCAGCGACTTCTTCGCTCTGAACCCCATGCAGGGGGAGTCCCCCAGAGAAGTCTTCTCTATGCTTACCCCGTTATCTCTTATTTCAAAGTTCCTCAAAAGAAGGCTTGCAGGCTGGAGAGCAAAGTGATCCTCATCGCCCTATTCTGGCCTCATCAGTTATGGTTTCCATTCCTCTGGTCTCATGTTCTTGCTCCTCCATGGATCAAAGAGCCAGTTCCAGATCTCATCTCTCACCCTCGGGGGTTACACATCCAAACCTGTACAGTCTAAAGCTCACTGCTTGGCTGCTCCAGTTCCCGTGATAGCTAGGAGTGTATCTTCAGTTAAGACTATTCTGGTGGCAGCTCACAAATCTTCTACCAGGAAGCTTTACTACAGTAAATGGAAGTGTTTTTCCATCTTGGCTTCTCAAAGGGATCTGGATTCTTTCACAGCTCCTGTCCCACCGGTGTTGGATTTCTTGGCATATAGATTTCATCAAGGTGCTAGCTATTCTACGGTGAAAGTTCAGTTGGCTGCCATTTCCAACTTTCATATTGGGGAGAACATGGTTTCTTTAGCATCTTCTAAACTTTGTAAATCCTGCTTCCCAAATTTTCAGAACAGGGGTGAACATAAATTGCACTTGTTAGACGTACATAGACAACTGAGATTTTACTTACACAGAACTAAGATCTTTCGCAAGTCCATCCAGTTATTTGTGTCTTACTCTTAACCCTTTCTGGGCAAACCAATATTCAGGGTAACTTTGGCTCGATGGATCTCTCATTGTATCCTTCAGGTATACAAAGACAAGGGTATGTCACCTCAGAGTCAAGTAAAAGTAACATCTCTACCAGATCCATGGCTACCACCGGCGGCTTTTGGTCCAGGAGTGTCTCTGGATGATATTTCTGCTCGCGGTTACTTCTGTCCTCATCTCATTCCTTCATTTCTCACTATAAACTGGACACATGATATTCAGAGGGAGAGCATCCATTGGCCTGTGGTGCCCGAATATCCTTCCATGAGGGCCGCCTGCTAAGTTTAGTAGGATGGGGACTCTGTCCCACAGGTTGAAGAGCAAATGAAGCAACTACTTTCAGATAAAGTTAGCAGGACAAGACCATAATGCCCATCTCAGTAGTTCTGTACTTATCGGCCTCAACCGCCCTCCTCCTCCCCAGACCTTTATGGTTTATTACTCTGGTAGGAGAGAGCGCCACCGCGGCTTCTGTTCTACTGCAGGTTTCCTGCGGCAAACTGTTGTGATAAGGTCTTATTGCCCGCTTAGGTGGATGGTGCAGCAACTCAATGGTTTAGAAAATCCAAAGGGCTTTTCCAAGACTCGTGAGGTAAAGCCTCCCCCTGGGGCAGAGGAGGAAGCAATGGTAGATGCCGCCCTAGGGGCAGAAATGGACCGCATAATCAGTGGTCCAGAGAATCCTTCTCTGGAAATTCCTATCAGCATCCCTGAAAGGGTACCCAATTACCTTCCTCTGGAGGCAGTCGGGGGGACAATTATCCCTGCACCTACCGACCTGGCAATTAATAACTTCAGGCAAATGGGTGCAGGGAATAATATCCAGAGGCAACCAAATTCCACTATCTGCAAGTCCCAAATCCCAGAAAAAACTTTCAGATGTTCCACCCAATCAAAGGGAAGCAGCAGTCTTAGAAATTCAAAAACTGCTCAAAAAAAGTCATCCAAGAACTCCCACCAGACCAAACAGGATCCGGGGTTTACTCAAGATTCTTTTTAGTGCCCAAAGAAACAGGGGACTGGAGACCCATTTTGGATCTCAGCCACATCAATAAGGCAGTTCAACAGACCAGATTCCAGAAGGTCTCAGTACAATCCTTACTTCCTTTTTTGGAAAAAGGCAACTGGATGTGCTCTATAGACCTTCAAAATGTTTATTACCACATAAAAATGGAAAGCAGTTCCAGGAGGTTTCTATGCTTCTGGCTCGGAGCCAGTCATTTCCAGTTCAGAGCACTGCCTTTTGGTCTCACCACAGCCCCAAGGGTGCTCATCAAATGCATGGCAGTGGTTGTAACTCACCTCAGACTGCAAGGATTTGGACTCTTCCATTATCTCGATGACTGGCTCTCCTCACCAAAAAATCCAGCCTTCAGCCCTCTCAGCAACTGGACTTCATTGGTGCTCAATTAAATGCTGTCTCGGGGATTGCTTCTCTCCCTCCAGAAAGACTACATAGTATCAGAGTTCAAGTCAGACAAAATCTCCGAGACAACAGGGTCCCAGCGAGACTTGTCCTTCAAACCTTAGGATCTATGGTGGCTTCAGTCACTCTGGTTCCTCTAGCGAGATTTCATATGCGAATCCTGCAGTAGTTACTAGCAACCCAATGGTCTCTGATGCACCAACCAACATCTCATCTAGTCTTGATTACCAACCATTGCAAACAAGACCTCAAATGGTAGCCTCACTCCAACCAGATTCTCTTGGGTCACCCATTCACCGTACCTCAGCCCCAAGCCATAGTGACCATGCTTCCCAGATTTTGGGGCATTATCCGGGAAAGACAGTCCAAGGCACTTGGTCACAACTGGAGGCCAATTTGCACATCAGTGTTATAGAAATGAGGGCAGTCCTCTTAACATTGCAAGCATTCCAAGATGCCCTCTTTCTAGAGACATTTGCAATTCAAATGGACAACGTGTCTGTAGTCTGGTATATCAACAGACAAGTAGGAACCATATCTTACACTCTGTGTCGAGAAGCACTCAGACTTTGGCAATGGGCGATTTCTTCCAACCGCTTTCTGATAGCATCCCACATTCCGGGAAGTTCCAACATGATAGTGGACAAATTGAGCAGAACTATTCTCATGGCTCACGAGTGACGAGTGATCCCTAAACCCTGTAGTGGCGGACAAGATTTTTTGCCATTGGGGCCAGTCTTGCTGTGACCTATTTGCTTCTCCCGTGAACATCAAGGGCAGAAGTTACTTCGTCCTATTCCCTCCTCTGGGGAACTCACCCAGAGACGTTCTTCTCCAAGTCTGGCCTCCCGATTTGTTATATGCTTTTCCCTCCGACTCCACTCATATCACACTTCCAAAAGTAAGCTAAAAGGACGGAGAATTCAATAATCCTCATTGCCTCCTTCTGGCCTCGACAAGTTTGGTTTCCGTTCCTCTGGCCTCATCTAATACGGAAACCATGGATTTTGGGCCCAGTTCCAGATCTGCTAACTCACCCAGAGGGCATGGTTCATCTGAATCTCCAACATCTCAAGCTCACTGTGTAGCTTCTCTAATTCCCATGATTGCCAAGCACCCTTTCCTTTCTTCCCGAGTCCAATGTATTATTATTGCTCATCACATCTACTAGAAAACTGTATCAAGGCAAGTGTGAAAAAATTACCAGATGGGCCTTGAATAATTGATTGGACCCTTATGCCAGCCCCATTCATGAAGTTCTGAACTTTCTAAACACAATTTTTCAATCTGTTTTTTCTGCATCTATGATAAAAGTTCACCTGGCAGCGATTTCAAATTTCCACTCAGGCTAGAATGACTCTCCATTAATGTCTCACAAGCTTTGCAAAGCTTTCTTGAAGGAACTCTTGCTACTAAAACCCCCATTTAAAGATTCAACTCTTCCATGGGATCTAACCACTGTTCTTCAAGCTGTTACAAAGACCCCCTTTGAACCATCAGCCTCTTGTGATTTGAAGTATTTATCGTGGAAGACATTATTTTTGGTGGCTATTACTTCTGCAAGAAGGGTTTCCAAATTGCAGGCCCTATCATGCAAATCACCCTACCTAATTTTTCATAAAGATAGAGTTGCACTGAGAACAAATCCACACTTTTTGCTGAAAGTTATCTCCAAATCCAATATTAATCAGTCACTAAAATTACCATTTTTTTCCCTAAGTTTTCTAACAAATGGGAATATGCCCTTTATTTGCTAGATGTGTACAGACAACTACGTTTTTACCTTCACAGAACAAAATAATTTAGAAAATCAGATCAGTTGTTTGTAGCATTCACTTCCCTCCTTATGGGCAATCTAGTTGCTAAGGTTACTTTAGCTAACTGGCTTAGAGACTGCGTTACATTCATCTATCATTCTGAAGGACTTCAACTTTCCAAACCAGGTTCAAGCCCATTCAACAAGAGCTGTGGCGACATCAGCAGTTTTTCATGCCAGAGCTTCTCTGGACGACATCTGCGCAGCAGCCACATGATCTTCTCATCATACCTTTATCACTCATTACAAATTAGATCAGGTCTCGAGGGGTTGAGCATCCTTTGGCTCTTTGATGCTTAGGAATATTCTTCCATGAGACCTTCCAAAGCTAAAGTAGCTGGGCATTCTGTCCCATTGTCAAGGATTGGGTGAGTATTAACATCAGATAGCAAAGTTATGTCTTACCATAACATTCCATCTGTGTTGTTGATCTTCACCAATCCTTGACGTACCCACCCAGCTTCCCTTATCCTAAGACTCTTAGCAGATTGGATTAGCCCTAAGCTAGTTTCTCAATAAAGGGCTCATATATGGCCTCTTTCTCCATATTATCTATAGTGAACCATAATTTGGTTGTTCTACACACTATTTATTTGGCAAACTCAATATGAGATATTCTCTGTCAGAAGCATTATGGGTAGTGCCTGGCTCGAGAGTTTGGAGAGCATGAGCTGGAAGATATGGCCGAGTCGGTTCCAAGGTTCGGAACCGAACCCACTGTCAAGGATTGGTGAAGATCATCAACACAGATGGAATGTTATGGTAAGACATAACTTCTTTTTTTAGTAGCTATAACTTAAGCAAGACGAGTTTCTGAGGTACAGGCATTATCCCCTAAGCATCTATACATAATTTTTCCTAAAGACAGAGTCACTCTGAGAACAAACCCTTCCTTTATACCTAAAGTGGTTTCTGAAACTAACCTCAACCAGTCTATTAAATTACCAGTGTTTTTCCCAAACTTCCAAAACAAAAGAGAGTGCACTCTGCACCTTTTAGGTGTTCATAGACAATTGTTCTTATTTGCACAGGACATCACAATTCAGATCAATTCTTTATCTCATATTCAGACATTAGGAAAGGCCAACCAGTTTCTAAGTTAACACTTTCCAATTGGCTATCATAATGTATATCTTTCATATACAATTCCAGTGAAAAAACTACCTCTAATCCTATTAGAGCTCATTCTACCAGGTCAGTTGGTACTTCAGCGGCTTTCCAAGCCAGATTGCCCTTAGACAATATCTGTGCTGCGGCAACATGGGCTAAGCCACATACTTTTATTATTCACTACAAGTTGGATTTTGCCTCTAGGAGTATAGCATCCTTTGGTTTTGTGATTCTGAGGAATATTCTCCCATGAGCCACCCAAGAATTAGGTAGCTAGGGACACGTTCCCATCAATGAGAATAAAAGTGAGATTGACAACATCACATAAAGACGTTATGTACTTACAATAACATTCCATGTGTAGTCCATCTCATCCTTTATTCGCACAACCCACCCATCATTCCGAGTAGCTCTTATTGGGTCTTTATAGGGCTCTGCAGCCTCTGAGGATATGTCTTATGTAATGTGTTATGTTGCATATTTTTTGTAATGTATACTTCTGGTCACTACTGGAGGGCAAACAAGATTTGAGGTTGTAGAACAGTTGCATTATGGGTAGGGAAAATGCCCATGAGCTTGGCTGAGGACCTTGAGCTTATGTAATAGCCAAGATGGATCAGACCCCATCATTAAGAATAAAGGACAACACACATGGAATGTTATGGTAAGTACATAACTTCTTTTTTTTTTGTAATAATTCTATAGAGTACAAAAAAATTGTAGCACAGTGACTCAGGCAGCAGAAAGTAAAAAGGGCTGTCGCCAAGCTTAGGGAGCCTATAACAAGGAAGATAAGAGATCCTGCAGAAGTATTAGAAATATTTTGGTAATTCTATAAAAAATCTGTATAAAGCAGGGAAATATGGAGATCAAGGAAGGGTACAAATGGAAATGTTTTTGGAAGAATTAAATATGCCAAGGTTAGAGGTAGACAAGGCTCAATTACTAATAGTTAGGGTAGGAGGAGACGAGATAAAAATGGTGATGTTTAACCAGTCTGCTGGAAAGTACCCAGGAATAGATGGTATTCCTGTAGATGTTTGGGAGATAGAAGGGGAAAAAAACTGATAAAAATCTGGAAGGTTTTGTTTAGCAGTATTTTAAGAGGAGGAGAAGTACCAACATCCTGGAAGAAAGTGGTGATAGCTATAATACCTGAAGAGGGTAAAGATCTATCATATCCAGTTTCATACAAACCCATTTCTATACTAAACCAGGACTATAAAGTGTTTGTCTACAATGGCTAAAAGAATGACAAAAGTGATGCCTAAATTGAGAGGTATGGATGAATGTAGTTTTGTGGAGGGGAGGCAAACATTTGATGTTGTTGTTGTCTTTCTGCTTTTCCCGGTTAGGGGTCGCCACAGCGGAACTCCAGTCTGCTAATGATTGGCAGTAGATTTTGACGAACACCAAGGTGCCAGCTCGATGTTCAACCTTCAATGAAGGCACGCCCATTTACGCATGTCTTTCGAACGCCCACCCAACCTCGGGGAGGACATGCAGACTCCACACAGAAAGCACTCCCCGCACTCCAACCGAGAAACGAACAGGAGAACCTCTTGCTGTGAGGTAACAACGCTACCGCTACACCACAGCGGATACAGGAGGCAAACATTTGATAACGTTAACAAAACATTGATGATCCAGAGGGATAGACAATGTAAGAAAATACCACTTTAGTTGATGGGTTTTGATGCAGCTAAAGCATTTGACATAGTAAGCCAGGACTTCATGAGCAGGGCAATGGAAGCATTTGCATTCCCTGATAAAATTATAAGGTTGATTAGGAGGATATATGAGGGATCAGAGGCAAAAATTAAAGTGAATGGTTTTATCTCTCTGATAATTTCTGCTTGATCAGAGAAACCAGGCAGGGTGTTCTCTTTCCCCTTTGATGTTTGCATTATATTTAGAACCATTGACAAAGAAGTAAGGGACTCAGACATTTAAGGATGTAATTGGTATAGTATTCAAGAAACGCTGGCTGTATTTCCAGATGATATTATTTTATACTTTATAAAACCAGAAAAGGACATTACGGTGGTGTGGATCATTTTGAGACAGTTTCAAATCTTTTCAGGATACAAAATTAATGAAGCTAAAACAAAGGCAATGGCAGTAAATTATGTACCCACATGCAAATTTGTTATGCAATATCCATGTTTATGGGGACATGGCAAAATGAAGTGTTTATAAGTATGGATTAAAAATGATTCCACTGAGGCAGCTAAGAATATGTGGGTTGAGACTAAACAAAAGATACAAAAAAATAAGAAACTGGAAGCTCTTTTTTATGGCTATGGATAGTAAGATACAAGCAATGAAAATGTTTTTAGTCCCTTTAACCTATTACACAGGTCAGGCATATTTTTATTACTCAGATGAGAAGTTGTGGATAGCAGTTAAGAGCTGAAGGATTTTATTTGGGAGCGGAAAGCTGCAAGAATCAAGTGGGATAAGGTGATTCTTCCAGTAGAACAAAGCGGACTGGGATTACCCAATTTTAAGGGATATTTCAGAGTTACACAGTTAAGGCTCCTGTACATAGCGCAAGTAGAAACCTGTAATTCAAAGTGGAAAGTGACGATGAACAGTGGGGACGTTCAAGCATCAAGAAGAGACTGGGATTTTGGATGCAAACCTTTGAGGAAAATAACAGTAATCACACAGAATATTATTTTCATAAAGTAACAGAAAGTATTCCAATAACTAAACAAACATGGGAATGGAGAAAGGAGCTTCTGCCTGTATGGATGACTGCAATTAGGAACACAGACAACAGGAAAGTGGGAACTGCAATTTATTGGAGAGAACTGGCAAAAGAACCAAGTTATTGGGAGCAAATAAGTAGAGAGGAAAAGGTACTAGAATGGGAAGATGATAATAATTTATTTGGACTGCAGGTTAAAGATTGCCTTCCCTATCAAGGATTGATATCACAGTATAGGCAAAGAGAAAGAAATAGGAGGTCCTGAACAAAAGACTAGCACTAGTAGATTTTTAGTAGAATCTAGAACAGAAGCTGCTGTTAGAAAATGAATAATTAGTAAAGCATATAAAATTGTATGATAACAGAGGTGGTTAGAAAGAATAGGGGAAAGAGACTGGATAAGCAATTCCCAAAGAAGCAATGGGGGATATATGTCTGCCTCCCAAATATGCAGTAAAGTCTAGAAGATTTAGGATGTTTGCTTGGAAATGTTTACATAGATATTTTTTCACCCCAATTAGCCTCCAGAGAATTTTTCTTCAAGTAGACAGCAAATGTTGGAGGCATGATAGGGAAGAAAGAGGTAGTTGTGTAATGGGTTGGCACACTTTATGATGGCTGCCAAAATTCAGTTACTAGAAAATGGAAATCTAAGTCTAAACCAACTGTACTAGAAGTAGTGAATATACTAACAGAAATAAAACAACTGGAATTGGGATATATAGAAAAGGGTAGGAGCAAATTACATAGAAAAAAAATGGGAATTGTGAGAATACATACAGGGGGAAATCTCCGGTCCCCTTAAAATAATAGCATTTTGTCCTTCCAATTCTGTCTGACCTGTTCCTTCAAGAGATTATAGAACTTATTCCCCCCATCAAAAAAGAAAAGGGTTCTACCTAAGGCTTTTTCTTGTCCTGAGAAAAGAAGGAACTTGGAGACCAGTAATAAATGTATCCACTCTGAATACTTATTTAAACATTCCAAAATTCAAGATGCTAATGCTCCAAACTCTTTTTCCTTTGGTCTTTCCCCAAGCTCCCATGATTACATTGGAACTGAAGGATGCATTTCTATGTATCCCTGTTCATCCAAAATTCTGAAAATTCTTAAGGTTCTGTTCTGGGCTGACACTTTCAGTTTGCTGCTTTACCTTTTGGGTTTTCCAAAGCACCAAGTTTTCACAAAGTGCCTAGCCCTTTCTATAGCTTTCTGCGGGTTGCAATGTACCCACAGTTATCTGTTTCTGGACATTTTTTTTGTTCATCCCACTTCACTTCTAAAGTTTCTCTTTGACTTAGTGTTCACTGTCAAACTCTTTCTCCACCTGCAGTTCACCCTAAACTTAAAACTATTCTGTAGCCTGCTCATTCTCTGGAATTTATTGCATGTCTTTTGAGTACTTCTAACATAATGGCTTTCTTGGCAGCCTACTTTCTATCCTTCAAGATTCTAAAGATGACCTCTACAAGAGAGATTCTGAGAGCTCTGGGGCTCATGACATCTGCAGTCCATATAGTTCCTTTTACCAGAGTCCACATAAGAAAATTTCTGTGCTGCCTAAAATCAAGTTGGGCACAACACTGCCGTCTTCTCTGTTTCCCAATTCCTCTCTTGCCTTTTTATGAAAAAGGAGTTGTGCTGGTTGGTCAATCAGATAAACATCAATTCAGGGGTCCCTTTTCTTATTCCCCCTTTAGAAGGTCTCAGCAGATAGCTTGGACCTTACCTGAGGGCATTTTCAATTGTCTTAGGTGTTCATTAAGACTGGTCCAAACAAGACAGGAACAGACATCAGAAAGGCATTTTGATTTATGGCACTCTCTTTATCCAGGCATCATTGGTTCTCCCTTGTTTTTAAGCTAGTCAAGAGCAGTCAGCACAGGTTACTCCATTTTTTTAATTTCTCAAAGTCTTTTGGGTTTCTAATACCCTGACAGGAATGGACCCCATTCCTAAGTCAAAGTATGCTTAAAGTTCATGAAACTGTTATTGTTTTAATCTTTGATGTCAGCCAGAAGTTCTCTTTGTAGCACCCGCAATGTGCCCAGTACTGACTCCTTCTGCAATTCGCATGGAGTTACATGAATTGGGAACATATCTAAGACCTGCTGCTCCTACTGCTATTGGAACTGTCTGGGTGTCTTTCTTCCACATTGCTCTTGTTTTTGCCTGCAAATCCTGATGTTTTATGACTTTCTGTCTCTGTACACAAGACATTCTAGACACAGGGCGTAGTGATTTCAGTGATCGATGCTACTTTTGTCTTCTTTTCATGGACCACTATGTCTGGTTCTCTCACATCTGTCTTTTGAACTGTTAGTCATGGGTGATCCCATGTGATGTAGACTTCATCATTTTCTTTGATGCTTTGTGGCTGTTTCCATTGTTTTTCAGCCACTTCAGTGCCATAATGTTTGCACAATCCCCAGTGCAACAATCTTCCCATATTATTATGCCTTTCAGTATACAGTCCTTGTGCCTATAGTATGTCACAACCAGCAATGAGGTGTGTTGTTTTACAAAAACCTATATTTGTCTGTTTCTCCCACATGTTCAGTGGACTTTGTAAACCATCTTGTACGTAGCCCACTGTCTTGGTCTGTCAATATTAACCTTTCATCTTTTGGTTTGAATTCATCTCTCCTTAACCATTCCTGCTTTCGATCCTGATCAACATGAGGGTCTTCCAAGACGTTTTTGTACTTGCAACTGTATTTATGCATTTTCACATTTCTTGCCTTCCTATCTGATTATTCACCTTATATTCTTTCTTTTGTATTTTTGGCACATTCAGTTGCTGCCTGATTTTTATCTACTTCTGGTTTGATTTCCATTCCTGCTTGATGCCGATATGCTTCTGCTAGACTAAGCAGGGAAGTCATCTTAGATTTTATTCTCCTCATGTTTCAAAACTTTCACCATGTTTGGGTATTGTGAGATCAGCAGATATATATGCATTCCCATGATTGCAGATCTATGCATGTAATCAATTTCAAGGAAGCCCATACCTCCTTCAGAATGGGGAATATATAATCTCGGTATGCACTGCTTTTTATAAATCATTTGATGAGTATGAAGCATCCTTCTCGTTTTCATATCTAATCTGTCCAACACCTTTTGGGCCCAGTCAATCACTCCAAAACTGTAAGTTAGAACAGGAAGACCAAATTGGTTTATGACTTGAATTTTGTTCCTAGTTGTCAGCCCTGTTTTCAGGATTAATTCAAGTCTTCTAAAATATTCCTTACTAAGTTTTATTTGCATTAGTTCATGTTTTATTGTTGATCCTTCATCAATAGCCAAATATTTATACACTCCCTCTTGCTCAAGTTCTTTCATGTCACATTCTTGTCCCAAACTGATGTTTTCTTGGTGCTGCAACTTTCCTGCTTTAAAGGTTGCTTTTGAACATTTATCAAGACCAAATGACATTCTTGTATCATCTGAAAAAGTTTTGACAATTTGCAGTTGTGCTTTCAGTTCATCATCTGATGAGCTATGCAGTTTTAAATCATTGACAAAGAGAAGATGAGAAGTCTTTACATTTTGTTCCCTAATCTGTTAAGCAGACTACATAATGGGTTAAGGGCAAGGCAAAAGAGCAGTGGTGACAGAGAGTCACTCTGGAATATCCCCATTTTGGATTTTTATCCCTAGAATAATAATTTGTCCTTTATCATGGTTTAACTGCAAAGTGGTTTGCCACTGTTTCATTGTCACTGTGATGTAGTGTATCAGTGTAGGATGCATCTTATACATTTTTAAGCACTCTTGGGATACTGTCAAATGCTTTCTTGTAGTCAATCCATTCCATACTTAGATTCTTCCACTTTTACAATTCTCCACTATGACTTTATTTAGCAATAGATGATCCTTTGTTCCATATGACTTCCTTTTATTACCATTTTGTTCTATTGCCATAATTGAGTTTTCTTTTAAATGACTGTAAACTCTGTCGGCATAATTTCCAGTGAATAGTTATATATCGTCAGAAGGCATGTTATTGGTGTATAATTTTTAGGATAACTTGCAGGCTCACTCTTAAGTGGGAGCATTATTTTTCTTGTTGTTAACCAGGCTGGTGCCTGTTCAGGGTGCGCATATAAATAGTTCTTACTCGTAGCTAAATCTTCATGTAAAGATGTTAATACTTTTAGCCAGAAGTTAGGTACTGCATCTGGGCCTGGGGTTTTCCAATTAGAGGCTTTTCTTAACTTTGTTTCAGTCTCTCAGGCTGTTACTTCATCCCATGTCATATCCTGTACCTTTGAACTTCGTTTCTTTACTTCTTCTGTCCAGTGAGCATCTTTGTTATGTTCCACAGGATCTTTATAAATACTTCTCCAAACCGTGTATCTATTTCTTCATTTTTGGGTGGTCTTTCAATTCCTTTTGCCTTGTTTCCCAATTCTCTTTTAAAAGTCTTTGGGGTCATCAATAAATTGCTTATTTTGTACTTTTCCTTTAAATTTATCTGCATATCTTCTAAGTTTTTCTGCCTGTGCGGAGATGTTTGGTTTGTTATTTGTGATAGTGTGTGATAGATCCTGATCTGTTCTAATACCGTGCGCTGTGTGCATATTTTTGTTGATCTGTTCCCTCTGCTATACTCTTCTAGCAGTGACACTTCTTGTATTAACTGATTTATACTTTTCTGTTAGATAATTCCATGAATGTATTCGATTTCTCCCCTTCCTTTTTACCCTGTGTTCTTGTGGTAGAACGTTATCTGTTATTAATTTAGCTGCACAGTAATATATCCTGTTTACTTCTGTTATATCACATTGATCTCTATTACTATGCTCATTTGTTTTACCAAACATGGATTCCAAGATGGCCGCCGACTAGTCTAGTCCTTACTCTCTGAGCTCCTCACAGCTATTTAACTTTTGGTTTTTTTTACAACTTTATATCAACCTTTTTCCTCAAATTTTTATACTAAAAGATTTTATAAATCTTTTTCTACGCATTTGGATTATTTTTTCTTCTGGACTTATTATCCTGGGATTTATTTTACCTCAGAACATTCTTGGTCTCTCTGCTGCTGGGACTCCTACTGCTCCAGTCTGTTCCTGGTTCCTGGTATCCTGTTGACTGCATTCCATTTCTGGGCATGGCTACAAAATCTGACTCCATGGAGACTCAGCCTACAAAGGCCAAATATTCTTCAATGCTCTCTCCTGAAAAAGATTCAGGTTCAAAAAGACTGAAATCATCTAGACAACCTACAGAAACTATTAATGTAAGTAATAAAGATTTAAATGGCTCAAATTTCCTTTTAGAAGAACTAAAAGTAGCATTAAAACCAATCCAAAGTGCTATACAAAACTTTTCAGAACAGTTTGCAGACTTTAGTAAATCTTTAAAGCAAATAAACGATAGTATTGTTACTATTGAAAATAAAATCTTAGCTTTGGAAGTTAAAACAGACTTATTGGAAAGTGACTTTAAATCTAGAGATAAAACTATTTCAGATTTACAAGCTAAAATATTGGATCTGGAAGCCAGGAGTGAAGAAATAACATCATTATTCGTGGTTTACCTGAATCTTATGACAATAAAAACTTGTTATCTGTGACTAAAAATATCTTTGAAACACTGTTAAATTGTGAAGCTTCTTCAAAATCTATAATTGTAGAGAGAGCACACAGAGCACTGCGTACAAAGCAATATTCTTCTACACCAAGGTTAATTTATACTAAGTTACTAAACTTTCAAGACACTTTCCAGATCCTAGAAACTGCTAAAACAAAGAAACAATTCATATGGAAGTCTCACAAACTATCATTTTCCCAAGATCTTCCTGCACAGATCAAATTAAATAGACAAAAACTAGCCCCTTATTGTGCTGACTTGATAAAAAGAGGGATTAGATTTCGAATGGCTTATCCTAATACCTTGTCTTTCACAGCTAATGACAAAAGATTTGTATGTTCAGATCCTAAAGATGCAAAAGACATATTTCTTAAAACATTTAAAAAGCTTCCTGACACTGTATCTTAATATTCTACTGTTAAAGAACTACAATAAGGTTTGATTTTTTCATGTCTTTACTCTGACAGTATTTGTGTTACATGATTTGTAATTCTGGTGTGACATAATTATATTAGCTTAAGAACTTGTCATGTAATTTACACATGATAGATTTGGTGTGACAGTGTGCAGTGACAGGATATATGCTTGTTAGATTTGTGTGGATTAATAGAAGCATTTAAATTGCTGTATTTACTTTTTTCTCTTTCTCTCACATATGCTTGCTGTGTAAATAGATAACTATGTTAATTTTACTACAAGCTTTTGAGTTACAGCCTTCTGTGTAAGCTAAATGATTTTTGGAGGGAAAAACATTCCATCTCAACATTCTAGCAAGAAAATCTTCCCTCAGAGTTCCAGCTGATGCTCTGCATGAACATGCACACTACAGTCTCTCTGAGATGGATGGTGATGTCATCATTTGTGAGGAAAGAAGGACAGTTTCAAATACACAAGTCTGCTTGTTTTCAACAAGTATTCAATAGCTAACTTTTTAATAGATCTGGCTATTATTTAAAGTGTTTTCTCTTCATAAATGAAGGTTGCTTTTTAAATTTAAACAGATTCATGTCACATAATATATTCAGTGACTTTTAGTGTGTCTGCATGACTTCAAAGCAAGCTGCTACTTTCATAAAGCAGAGTGAAAATGTTTCTGGAAACAAATGAACAGGTTAGTTTTATATATTAAAATTCTAAAGGATGTGTAAGGAAATGAACATATTTTCCTATTCAGAATATTTTTCATACGATATTTTATATTATACTGAAGTGTTTAATTTGACAAATGTTACAAAGTATACCTGTTCATATGAAAGTTTCATGTTCTTTCTATTCTCTGCTCTCTTTCTTCTCAGAGGCTGGATGTGATATTTATGATTAGTAGTTTATGTTTAAGAAAGCCTTTACTTATTTGAAAGGTTTGAAATAACTATCTTTAATATGATTAGCTGAATCTACCTGTATATATTTAAGCCCTTAGATTTACTGCATTTAGCTTGCTTGTTTCTGTTTTAATTAGATGTTCAAAATGTTTACTTTAAAAGCCTTGTCTTTTCATGCTGTTTTGCTATGTTACATCTATAGCTTAGAAGAATAGTATGGCTACATAACCTAACAGAGTCATTAGTAAAATATTCAAAAGTAGATTTAAAATTATATGTATGCACATTGTTGTACATTCAGTCCAATATATATGATGCTGTTTAAGTTACTATTTAATAATATAATTATACTTTATTCATGTATATTAACTAGTGTTAAAAACCTTACAGCTTATAATATTTCATTTTGAATAGTTCCTGTACTACTATTATCTAGTTAATAGATGCATCTCCAGACTGAATTGTTTTTCATTTTGAGATATGGTTGCTTGGTAGTTGTTTTTGATTTATTTGAACTATAACTAAATACTCATTCTACAGGTATTAGTGCTTTTATCATACTAATGGTCATGTTGATTAATGAAATTATCACTAAAGTACTAAAGAAGGTTCAGTAGATAGTGCATGACTATTATCTTTAGTTCAGTAATGCTATGCTTATTTACTTATATTATAATGTTACCAGTTGGTTTTGTTATACTTATATATGTTATCTTACATATCTTTCAGTTTTAATTGTATTACTTCTTATGATAGAGTGTTCTAGTTAAGCAGAGTGTGATTTATTTATTATTTACTTGTTTCTCTTTCTCTTGAAATACTTGAGGAAATACATTTAATCACTATAAATTTCAATTTAAGGATAGGAGCTTTAGATTAGTATTAGAAGTAGGGATTAAGCATGTTGGACGTCTTGAAATTAGTTAATTTTGTATATATTTTTAGTAGTATTACTCGGACTTTATGTTATGTTAGGCTTCCTTTGAGTAATTTGTATTCTAACTTGAGGTTATTATTATCTATAATTACAATGTTTTTTTATGTTCTTCTGCTCTTCCTTTATCACAGGGGATTGGTGGGTAGGCACTAGGGTTAGGATAAAGGTTATTATTATACATTTCATGGTTCTTAAAAAACTTTTTCTTTTTTTTCAACAAATGTTATTTGATGACTTGCTTGAATACTTAAAGACTGTTTTTTCTTTTATTTTTTTTCTTCTTCTTTTTAATGTTGTGTTGGATTTGCACCTTGAGTTCACTTTTATAGCATCAATAATGATTATACTTGTAGAATATGCCTGTTGACATAATTTTAGATTCTTGGAATGTTAGAGGCATTCAAGATAAAGCGAAAAAGTCACTATTATTTCATATGATCTTTAAATCACAGGCTAACATTTGTTTTATTCAAGAGACCCATATTTCACGTATTGATTGGAATAAAGAGTTTGTTTTACCAAACATCTGACGTTTTGGATTTTATTGACATGCTGCGGTCTATTTATTTAATTGATCTTAATATGTCTGTCTATCTCCATTAAATCAAGCAACTCCGATCTTGGCTCATTTTTGTCTAAACTGAGGGCACATTTTTTGTTCTCCATTTCCTGTGGGCATTCTGTAGAAAGTTCTATAGCATCTTCCTGTGGCACATTCTCTTCAATTTCATCTTTTGTCATCCGTTGCGCTATTATTTGGGAACCACTGGCCTATCACTCCCCAACATTGACTGAGTCAGAGTTGCCACAGATGTTCTTCGTGTTTCACTGTTGCAGTCATTACATTTGGGTTATCTCATTGCAGGTAGCCTTCAGTCTGCCTGATTAACAAAGTCTTGGGTCCTGCATCGGTTGTTGTCTCTTCTTCTATGATGTCAGGTCGTCAGGGGTATAAAACATGCAGCTGATGTCATTACATCAGTCTTTCTTGCCGTGCGGTGCCCGAAGCAGAAGTGGTTAGCAAGTGCCGGTCGGCTGACTCCTGAAATTTTCATTTTCGAGTTTTCAGAACCGAAGTCTTCAACTAAAAGCTAAGTACCCCGCTGGGGAAACTCTTTTTTGCTCTAAACTGATGTCAGTAAAAGTAAGTAATTGCATTTTTTGTGGAAAGCAAATACCTCATAAAGATTTTCATTCGTACTGTATTCCTTGCCTAGGCCTTAACCATGACGTACCTCGCTGTCGGTTTTGTGCCTTATTTAAACCACAAACTATCCGTCGTCGGTTTATTTGTGCTTCTGAATTTTTTGGTGCTCGGTTCAATTATCCTGATATGTCTTCGGTAAGCCATCCGACTACCGATATTCCGAAGAAATGCAAAGATAAAGACAGAGACAGGTCACCCTGTTGACTGGTACTCAGTGAGGTGCTTTCACAGCCCCTGATACCCGCTACTTCAGATTTGCAGGCCTCTACTGAGACCCATTCAGAGTCCGTTATGCTGCTAGATGCTTCAACTGTGGAACCTGTGGATGTCTCTACGTTGGATGGGTCTGGAGCCACTGTGCAGGCACCGGCTTCTGAGAGTGTATTCAGACCTACTGACTTGCATATTAAACCGGCGCCATCTTCTTCTTCAAGGCCTAAAACTCGTGCCATGCTTAGAAAACTGCCGCCCAGACCACATGGTCAGGCCTCTATGCCTAAAGAATAAATGATAAGAATGACTGAAGACTTTATTACTTTAATCAGGGGAAGCCAACCTTTCCTCTCTAAGAGACCTAGGACTGAGTTTGCTTATGATACTTCTGACCAGGATTCTGAAATTTCTGTTTCCTCCGATGACCAGGATTTACCCTTATCTACCTATGAGGATTCTGATGCTGAGGATTTTATTCCCTCTGCTTCCCCCCCAGAAGATTTCTCTTTTGGTGAAACCTTGCATACTCTCAGGGAGCTTTTTCATTGGGAAAGTCAGGATTTCTCTGATCCTAAAAAGAGGCTTAGGGATTTCTTACTCCTGCCCCAGCACAGGCCTTTAGCTGTACTGGACATTGTTGATGATGCCTTTTTGGAATCTAGCATGGCCCCTGACTCTTCACCTCCTGCTTCCAGAAAACCTGATAGATATTACAGGGTTCCTGACTCTCACAAGTTCCTTTTCAAAAATCCTACTGCGGATCCTGAAACCATTTTACAGGGACCCAAGGGCATTAAAGCTACTACTGCCAAAAATCCTACCCGCTCTGATAGAGACTCCAGGGTGCTGGATAGATGTGGTAAGAAGGTATACACTTCTGCAACTCTGGCCATTAGAGCCTTGAATTGCCAGTTTCATAGGTTAAAGTATCAGTTGCATATTATTGGATTGCTTAAACAGACAATGATGTTGACTCCTGATTGTGCTGAAAATAAAGATTTACAGGATTTTTATGCATTCTGCTGAACAAGTTGGTAAACATACATTGCAGTGTGGTTTTGATTCACTAGAGGCATCTAGCAGGGCTGCAGTAACTGGGTCTGTACTTAGAAGGCATGCTTGGCTTAAGGAGCAATCCTTGCCAGATCATGTTAAAGCGAAATTACTAGATGCTCCCTTAAATAAGGGCCACCTGTTTGGCAACAAGGCAGATGTTGTTCTTAAACAGATGGAGGAAAAAGCTAAATCTATGCAAACTGTTAAAGACTTTTTACAAGCACTCCCTCCAAGATTTAGTAGGCATTGGCCTTCTAAGAATTGGTCCTTTCCTGCCTCTTCCAGACCTTCTCAGTCCAAACCCAGGTCCAGCAGAGCACCCAGGCTTCAGTCCCAGAGGATGCACAGGACTAAGCAGTGGGGGACCTCCACTTCCAAATTTGGGAGTAATCAAACTCCCCCTACGTTAAACTGTCTGAATTACTTCTTTTTAAAACTTCCAAGCACTTCTCAACTGAGTGCCCCTTTGGGGGGAACGATTGCACTTCATGCAAAGAACTGGGGACTCATTACCCAGGACAAATGGGTTTTAAATATAGTGCCCCAAGGATAGAGATTTCACTTCCACATGTCGCCAACTCCAAGCGGTTGACCGGATCTACCTCCAAAGCAGTGGGCAGAGGCCCAGAAGCAAGTACTCTCCCTTTTAAGCATAGGGGCTATTCATTTGGTACCAGAAGAGAAAAAGGGACAAGGTTTCTACTTGAGATTATTCCTGGTACCCAGAAAAGACAATTCATGGCGTCCTATCCTGGACCTTCCTACTCTAAACACCTTTTTGGTGATTCCAAAATTCAAGATGCTGACTCTTCACCAGTTGCTTCCTATGTTAAGCAGAGATGCCTGGTTGGCAACACTAAATTTAAAGGAAGCATACCTGCACATCCCAACCTATACTTCAAAACAGGCTACACGCACTATCAGTTCTCTGCACTGCCCTTTGGCTTATCTACTGCGCTCAGGGTATTCACAAAGTGCCTAGCTCCAGTCATTGCATTTTGCAGGCAAAGAAATATTCAAATATACCAATACCTGGACGATTGTCTAATTCAGGCAGAAAACCAGGACATACTTTTGAATCATCTGGCTTTTGTACAGAGGGTGCTAACTTGTCTGTGGTACACCATAAATGAAAAGAAATCACACCTGGTACCCTGACAACAAATTATATTCCAGGGAGCAAGCCTGAATGCAACTTCCCAGATGGCTTTCCTCACACCAGAGAAACAAATTCACTTGACAACCTACTTCAAACAAGTGGACACAAAATCCCTGCTATCTGCAAGGCAAATACTACAAGCCTTGGGGTTCATGGCCTCCTGCATTCTTCTAATTCCATATGCAAGACTGCATATGAGGAAACTACAATGGTGTCTAAAAAGCCTATGGTGTCAACATTCTCAGGATCTAGAAGCAATGATTCCTATCATTCCTTGTCTACGCCTAGAGTTCCTTTAGTGAGCCGAGGCCTGCCACCAAAACAAGGAACTACCATTCACACTACCCCCTGCTGCCCAAACCCTAACAACAGACGCATCAGACTATGCATGGAGGGCGCACCTGGCAGGGAAGTGCATTCAGGGCAAATGGAACCCAATTCAAATTCACCTTCACATCAGTCATAAAGAAATGTTAGCTGTACAGAATGCTCTGACAGCCTTCAAGGACCACATTCTTCCAGGACAATTAATGGTAAAGACGGACAACACCACTGTTATGTACTACATAAACAAGCAGGGGGGTACACATTCTTACCCCCTCTGCAGACTAGCCATGGCATTGTGGAACACAGCCTTGAGCTACCAAGCACATCTACAAGCTCAATTCCTGCCAGGAAAACTAAATACACTGGCAGATGGACTAAGCAGAACCTTCATGGACCCACACGAGTGGAAACTGGAACCAAGGATTTTCAACATGTTGACAAGCAAGTGGGGGAGCCCAGATATAGACCTATTTGCCTCCCACCAGGAATGTCAATTGGAAAAAATATTGTGCAAGGACTCCCCACAGACAGGCTTGGAAGGTGGATACTCTGTCCTTCAGAGGGAAAAACCTATCAGTTTATGTCTTTCCTCCTCTGCCTCTGCTCTCCAAAGTACTACTAAAGATCAAACAAGACAAACCAAGGATGATTTTGATTGCACCAGCCTGGCCACGCCAACACTTCCCTTCCTGCGCAGTATGTTATTATTGGCCCCATGGCACCTGCCTCAGACTCTCCTACCCTGCTGTCTCAGCAGGAGAACCAGATTCTGCACCCTCAGCTTCAAACACGGAACCTAGCAGCCTGGCTAATTACCTAAGCTCTCCTTTACCATCCCTCAGTAAACCAGTGATGGATGTCATTTTAGAGGCAAGGAGGCCTAGTACTAGAAAATTTTATGCTGAAAAATGGAAAAGATTCTGTGCCTGGAACCAATCTCAAGGGATGAGCACAGCAGTGCCCAATTTACCTCAGATTTTACAATACTTAACTGAGATGCTTCACAAGGGCCTGTCTTTTTCCTCAATAAAAATTCACGCCTCAGCCATTTCAGCTCATTATAACACAGAACCTCCCCTCTTCTCTTTTCCACTGCCCAAGCAGTTCCTCAGAGGGGCCAAAAATTTAGGACCACCCAGGAGATCTCCAACTCCAGCCTGGGACCTTAACTTTGTATTGGAGAAACTCACCCTTCCTCCTTTCGAGCCAGCTGCTACTGCAGATGTTAAATTCCTTTCTTGGAAAACAGCTTCCCTTTTAGCCATCACTTCAACAAGAAGAGTATCTGCATTACAGGCCCTTATGGCAGTGGAGCCTTTCATCATCTTTCATGCGGACAGGGTGTCCCTCAGGACCAATCCCTCTTTCAAGCCAAAGGTGATATCCAGTGTGGCCTTTAATCAGTCCATTCATTTGCCTACCTTCTTTCCTAATCCACAGAACAAAGGGAAATGGATACTGCACTCCTTAGATGTGCACAGACAACTTAGATTCTACTTGGACAGGTCTAAACCTCAAAGGAAATCTGAACAACTGCTGGTGGCATTTGCTGCAGGGACAGAGGAGAAGGCTATTTCAAAGTGAACTATCTCCAAATGGATAGGCCATTGCAGTCACTTCTGCTATAAGCACCATGGAAAACCTATCCCACAGGGGATCAGATCCCACTCAACCAGGGCTGCATCTACCTCTACAACCTTTCTCAGAGGCGTACCTACCAGGGACATCCTAGAAGCTGCTACCTGGAGTTCTGTACTTACTTTCACCAAGCATTACCATTTGCCAATTTTCTTTAAATCCAGAGCTGGCTTTGCCACTGCAGTTTTGCAGGGCCTTATAGCTGGTCCTAATGCTATCTAAATTCATCCCCCCCCCCATCCTTAGCTTTGAGAATCTACCCAAATGTAATGACTGCAACAGTGAAACATGAAGAACATAGTACAGTTGTGTACACTTACCATAAATGTAGATGTTCGAGTGTGTTCACTGTTGCAGTCCTGGTTACCCTCCCTCCAGCCCCCTGACTTCGTCTGGCTATACCTCTTCTCTCCTTTTCAATGCTTAAAAGCTTTTTGGTGTATTTGCTTTTTTGTTTGAGGTATAACCTTGTATATTTATAGATTTAATTGCTTCCCATTAGGGGGGCACCTGACATCTGGGGCAAGAAAAACTGATGTAATGACATCGTCTGCATGATTTATACCCCTGATGACCTGAAGTCACGGAAGAATAGAGAGCAACCAACTTAGGACCCAAGACTTTGTTAATCAGGCTGCAAGCAGATAACCCAAATGTAATGACTGCAACAGTGAATACACTCGAACATCTACATTTATGGTAAGTGTACACACCTGTACTTTTCCTGTTCCTTCCCTTGCTGTCCAGCTTCAAGTGAATGTTTATGCTGGTTTCCTGTGGAAGGCTTCAGAATATCTTCATATGGCAATTGACCTATCGCTTCCTGTTCCACTGGTTTCTTCTTAATTTGGATGTCCATTGCTCTATCCTGCTGTGGTGCTTTGAGTTAGATTTTTTTACACTGAATCCTTCATTTAGCAGGTACTCCATAACCTCAGTTTCTATTTCTTTAACTTCTCCATTACTAATCTCCTTTTCCTCTTTGTCTTCTTATTTTTTGTAATGTAAAGATGTCCTTCAAGGATGCATCTGCAGTCCTAACAAATGGGTTGTCCTGGCCTCAGGCAGCCCTTCGGTCGGCCGGATTCCAAAGTCTGGGTCTGGCCTCGGCTGATGTCGCACTTCACCCGACGTCATAGCTGCAGTTCTTCGGGTATAAAGGCATCAGCCGACGCCATTTTCCTCAGTCTTTCTTGCCGCGTGGTGCCCGAAGCAGAAGCTGTTCGCAAGTGCCGGTCGGTCAGAACCAGAGATTGCTACTACCGAAGACTTCTAAAAAGCTAAGTACCCCGTTGGGGACTCTTTCTTGCCTCAGCCGATGTCAGAAAAAGTGAATAACTGTTTAACTTGTGGGAAACAAATACCTCATAAAGATTTCCACTCTTACTGCCTGCCTTGTTTAGGCCCAGACCACGACGTAGCAGCTTGTCTAGCCTGTGCTTCCTTCAACCGACGGACACTTAGACGTCGGTCGGAGTTTGCAGAGGAGTTTTTCGGCTCCGCTTTTGCTTATATCATGCCGTCGGAGACTCCGACTTCACATTTAGCCAAAAAGCGTAAGGAAAAGGACCGACACTCGCGGTCCGCGGTTTCGGCCGAAACCACGGTTAAGCCGACCGCGAGTGTCTCAGTTTCGGCTGAAACCGAGTCTGCGGTTCTTCCTTCGGCCGAAAGCATGCCTCTTACTACCGAAGCCTCTTCCAGCATGGCTGAATCTGCTACTGAAATTCCACCTGCTCCTACAGTTTCTCAGGATTTATCAGATACTATTCCCCTAGATGTATCTACTCCTGCACGTGGAGCTGCTAGGCCCCCTGCATCCATGTCAATTAAGGCTTTTGCCAGGGCTAAAGCAGCTAAATCTTCAAAGGCAGTGCCTGCTAAAGCCCCCTTTCACAGGCCTAGCTCTAGTACTCATATGCTTAGTCTAGCAGAGGATCTCATTTCTTTAATCAGGGGAACCCAGTCTCACCCTGACAGGGCCTCTCACCCCCCTCCAGGGAAGAGGCCTAGAGCAGAGCCCCCTGAGCCAGTTTCTACTGATTACTCCTCAGATGATTCAGAAAATACAAACCCTCCTGAGGGCCCTTACTCTCCATATGAGGACCCTAATGCAGAAGACTCCATTCCTTCTGCCTCTCCTCCTGAGGAATTTTCTTTTGGGGAAACCTTGCATGCTATGAGGGAACAATTTCAATGGCAGGGCCAGGATTTTTCTGACTCTAGGAAAAGGCTTAGGACCTTTTTGCATTTGCCACAGCATAGGCCTTTAGCCATTCCTCCAGTACTTACAGTTGTGGATGATGCTTTTAATGATGCTTGTACTGCTCCTGATTCACTTCCTCCGGCCCCTGCTAAGACCGACAGATACTACAGGGTGCCGGACACACATTTCCACTTGTATAAGGCTCCTATGGCAGATCCTGAAACTATTTCACAGGGCCCCAAGGCTGGAGCAGCTACCTCTGCCAAAAACCCCCTCCCCTCTGAAAGGGAATCTAGGGCCTTAGAGAGATGGGGTAAAAAAGTTTATACTTCTGCTACTCTTTCAGCTAGGGCCTTAAACTGTCAATTCCACATGATTCAGTATCAGGAATTTATGTTAGATCAGTTAACTAAAAATCTGTCCTCTCCTGAACCTTTGGACCGAAAGTCTCTTCAAGACATGGTACATAACATTCAGCAGGTCAGTAATCATTCCTTAAAATGCGGCTATGATGCACTGGAGGCTTCCTTTAGATCAGCTATGACTGGTACAGTGATCAGAAGGCATGCATGGTTAAAAGAGCAGTCCTTACCAGACCACGTAAAATCAAAGCTCCTAGATGCTCCCATGGATAAGCACAATTTGTTTGGCTCCCCTGCACAGCAAGTGTTGAAGAAGGTGCAAGAGAAAGCAAAATCTGTCCAGACAGTCAAGGATTTCTTACAGGTCCAGCCACCAAGGTTTAGTAGGAACTGGCCTTCCAAGAATTGGTCCTTTCCAGACACCTCCAGAGCACAGAGAGGCAGGAATAGGCGCCCAAGAGGCAGAGGTCAATCCAGAGGTGCCTACAGGGGACGTCAGTGGCAGCCTAACAACCAGCGAAGTACTGCCACAGATCCAGCCACTACCACTTCCACAGGACAATCACAGTGACTTGGCTCTGAAACCGCCTACCAGGGAACAACTAGAAGCACCCTTAGGCGGAAAGCTAGCCTTATTTTCAGTAAACTGGCATTACATTACAGGAGACAAATGGATTTTACAGACAATAGACAAAGGTTACAGGTTTCACTTCCATACTCTACCAAGGAAGAGAGGAATGCCAAACCTACCTCCAAATCAAAAGACAAACTCTCTACTACAAATAGACCACTTAATAAGGATGAGAGCTATAGAAAAGGTACCGTCTATGGAAAAAGGGCAAGGATTTTACTCCAGACTTTTCCTGGTGCCAAGAAAAGAAAACCAATGGAGACCTATACTCGACCTGCCCGCTCTGAACACATATCTTATTGTTCCAAAATTCAAGATGCTGACCTTACAGCAGCTTCTTCCCATGCTGGGCAAGAAGTCTTGGCTGGTGACTCTGGATCTCAAGGAGGCATACCTGCACGTCCCCATACGACCAAATTGCAGAAGATACCTCAGATTTCTTGCAGGATCAGAGCATTATCAATTCTCAGCATTGCCTTTTGGCTTATCTACTGCGCCCAGAGTATTCACGAAATGCCTGGCATCAGTAATTGCTCATTGCAGGCTTCAGGGAATTCAAATTTATCCATACCTGGACGACTGCCTGTTACAAGCAGACAGCAAAGACAAATTAACAAAAGATTTGAAAAAGGTTATTCACCTGCTACAAGCCCTGGGATGCACAGTCAACACAAAAAAGTCAAGGCTGATACCATCCCAAAGGATAACCTTCCTGGGTGCAGAACTGGACACATTAAACCAGATGGCATTCCTCACAGCAGAAAAACAGAAGCAGCTACCACTCTATTTCATGGCATTAACAACGCAGAACCAGCTTACAGCAAGGAAAATCCTGCAAGCCTTGGGTCACATGGCATCCTGCATAATATTAATTCCACATGCCAGACTACATATGAGGAAGTTACAATGGTACCTAAGGAATTTATGGTCTCAGCACAAGCACAGCCTAGAAACCCAAATTCCAATAATTCCATGCCGGAAACAAGAATTCCAGTGGTGGGCCCAGGCCTGTCAATTGAACAAAGGACTGCCCTTCCACAGGCCTCACCCAAGCCAGACAATCACCACGGACGCCTCAGACCTCGGTTGGGGGGCACACATGGTGGACAAGTGCATACAAGGCTTATGGACTCAAGACCAGATGAACCTACACATAAACCAAAAAGAGATGCTGGCAGTAAAACAAGCAATTCAGACTTTCAGACCATTTCTTCAACAGGGTCATTTGCTGATAAGGACGGACAACACCACAGTTATGTGGTATATCAACAAACAGGGAGGCACACATTCATATCCTCTGTGCCGGATGGTAATGGACCTCTGGAATGTGGCCCTGAGCCTCAACATTCAGCTCCAAGCCATATTTGTGCCAGGAAAAGAAAATATACTGGCAGACATCTTAAGCAGGACCACCACGGATGCCCACGAATGGATGCTGCATCCAGACATCTTCAGAACCATCACAAGGAAATGGGGACAACCAGAAATAGACCTGTTGGCATCCCCACACAACCACCAACTGGAAAAATTTTGCACAAGGACATACCACCCACTTGCTTGGAAGGTGGACTCCCTATCCTTCAGTTGGGAAAACCTGACAGCATATGCATTCCCACCTCTTCCTTTGATGCACAAAGTGCTACTGAAGATCAAAGAGGACCACCCGAGGATCATCTTGATTGCTCCAGATTGGCCGAGGCAACATTGGTACCCGCTTCTGAGGAGTATGTCCCGGGAACACGCATGGCCTCTACCTCTACTGTCTCTACTGCTAACACAGAACAAATTCAAAATCCTGCATCCAAACTTGAAAACACTGCAGCTAACTGCTTGGAACATTACGTAAGGAAAAATAACCCAGATTTATCTCAAAGGGTTAAAGACATTTATCTTGGAGGCTCGCAGACCCTCAACAAGGAAAACTTATTCAGCAAAATGGAAAAGATATCTCATTTGGAGTGCAACAAAAGGAGTGGAGAGATCTTTGCCAAACATAGCTAACATCCTGGAATACTTAGCAGAGCTTTTCCACAATGGTCTGTCATACTCCTCCATTAAGATTCATGCATCAGCAATTTCAGCAGAATACAACATGGATCCTCCAGTCTTTTCTCAACCTCTACTCAGGCAGTTCCTCAGAGGAATTAAAAATGTAAAGCCACCAAGGAAACCACCATTGCCTACTTGGGACTTGAACTTTGTGTTAGAAAAATTGACACTACCCCCTTTTGAACCAGCAGCAACAGCAGAATTACAGTACTTATCTTGTAAAACTGCATTCCTGCTTGCAATCACTTCAGCTAGAAGGGTTTCTGAATTACAGGCATTAATGGCAGTACAGCCCTTCCTTATCTTCCATCAGGATAGAGTGTCCTTGAGAACTAATCCTACCTTTATGCCAAAGGTGGTCTCCAGGGTTTCATTAAACCAAGCAATACACCTGCCAGCATTCTACCCCAACCCGCAGAACAGGGGGGAAAGACTGTTGCACACCTTGGATGTACACAGATAATTGCGCTACTACCTGGACAGAACCAAGAACAATAGAAAAACTGACCAACTTCTGGTAGCATATGCAACAGGAATGGAAGGAAAAGCAATTTCAAAGCAGACAGTCTCAAAATGGATAGGAAATTGCATTAGATTCTGTTACTCTTTTCATGGAAAGGCAACTCCAGAAAACATCAGACCTCACTCCACAAGGGCTACAGCCACTACTACAGCTTTCTTACGAGGAGTGGCTACCAAAGACATTTTAGAGGCTGCTACTTGGAGCTCCGTGCATACATTTGCCAAGCATTATAATCTGCCTTTATACTCCAGATCCCAAGCAGGTTTTGCCACTGCTGTTTTGCAAGGGATCTTAACTACACCATAAAACTCTTAGTGCCTCCGTAGTGCCTCCTCCCCCAGTTTGGCTATGGTATTCTACCCGTTTGTTAGGACTGCAGATGCATCCTTGAAGGACATAGTACAGTTTTGTACCTACCATAAATGTAGATGTCCGAGAGGTATGCATCTGCAGTCAGGATTACCCACCCTCCTTCCCCTCTGTGGTACTCCTAGGGTATTTGCCCATCTTGTAGCTAGCTGGGGGAATCTATTATGGTGTATTTGTTTGTATATATGTATATACATGTTTATTTCTATTTTGCTCTCTATTGTTTGGAAACATTTGCATTTATCCAAATTTAGCCTTCCTAGAGGGCACCTGGCATCTGGGGCAAGAAACACTGAGGAAAATGGCGTCGGCTGATGCCTTTATACCCGAAGAACTGCAGCTATGACGTCGGGTGAAGTGCGACATCAGCCGAGGCCAGACCCAGACTTTGGAATCCGGCCGACCGAAGGGCTGCCTGAGGCCAGGACAACCCATTTGTTAGGACTGCAGATGCATACCTCTCGGACATCTACATTTATGGTAGGTACAAAACTGTACTTTTTCCATATCTGGATTCCTTTGCCTGTATTTCTCTCTATATATCTTTGGTGCTGCTGTTTTTGTATTGATTAATTTTGCTTTCTCCTTTGCAAAAATATTACACCATGTTAAATCTCTTTTTCTTTCCCGTGTCCATATTTCGTCTTCAGATGTCTCCTGATCTTCCTGTTTCTCCTTACTTTGGGGATTCATTCCATCATGCTGTGCTGTAACCTGTGTTAGACCTTCTACACCAAATCCTTCACTTTGCAAGCATTCCATAACTTCAACTTCTATTTTTTTAACTTCTGCATTACTAATCTTTTTTTTCTGCATTCCCTGTTTGTGGTACTATTTTTTAATTGTAATATTTTCCATATCTGGATGCCTTTGCCTTATTTCTCTTTGAATATCTTTGGGGCTGCCTTTTTTCTATTGATTAATTTGGCTTTCGACCTTGCATAAATATTGCACCACATCATATCTCTTTCTTTCCCATGTCCATATTTCTTTTTTATACTTTTCCAAAATATCTATGTTTTGCTGTTTATATTTTCACACTTCCTCATATGCTTCTTTTTCCAAACAGGTCTAAGTTTCTTGGTCTATATAATGTTTTTCACAAATCTGTTGTATTAATGAACACAAATTTTTATTTGAGGCTTCTGACAGTTTTTGTTGTGGAAGTATTTTTCTTTCCTCTAATTTATCTCTTAATCTTTTTGTATATATTGGATCTGGAAATTCTGGGCTTTTTGCATAACAGTAACAATACAGAATTTCTTTCTTATCCTCAGTAGTCCACTCTGTCATCTTCATGGCTCTTCTTTGGCCTATCAGTTTTTGTGATTTTTGTGGACTGCTACCTACAACAAGGTGGGATGGGCATCCTCCCTCTGGGCCTGGCCTGGCCCCATTGTATGAATGTTTCTGTATTTTGAGGATTCTACACTGTCATTTTTCCAGTCCTTGCACCAGTACACCTACCAGGATTGGGCACTTTTTTATCCTGGGTATTGTGCACCCAGCTGTCTTTTTTAGTTTTTGACCTACTACTTTCCATGATATATGCTATATAAAATACAGTCTATCTATCAGTGTTGTCTTGGTGAGATTTTGTGAAAAACAGGGTCCACCTTGTGAAGGTACCCACCAAGACTTGAAAATGAATTCATTTCAGCAATGCTACTCTGCTTGTTAACTTATCTCTCCATTTGAAAGCAGGTGCTACTCCACAGGATGAACTTGCTCATGAAACAAAATGACTCTTATTCATCCAGATATAAAAACATTGCACCTTACAGTTTGGATTATATGCTTCTAATTCGTTTCAGGTACATTTACTTCAAGGATGTGCTGCATGTAATAATGGAGGCTAGAAAACTTGCAAGGAGAAAATCTGATATTTCTAAGTGGAAAAGATTTTTACATGGTGCTGCAAGAGAGGACACAACCCTTATGAAGCAGGGATTTCCTTTGTCCTCCTGTATTTATGCAAGCTCATGTCATGCATACAATTCTGTCAAGGTACATTTGTTGGCTATTTCTCTCTCTCTGTCTGCTAAATGATCCCCTTCTTTCCTCATGTTATTTGGTCAGACTGTTTATTAAAGGTAACCTGTATATCAGGCTCCTCAGTCTCCTCAGGAAATCAATTTCTCCTCCTCAGGACCTGAATTATGTGCTTGAAATGTTAACCACGACACCCTTTGAACTGGTCTATTCCTCCACTTTAAAATTCTACACTTTGAAAACAGTGTTACTATTGGATTTAACATCTGCTAAAGTGGTTTCTGAGTTACAAGTTCTCATATACCACTCCTTTTCTAGTTTTTCTTCGATACATGATTACCCTCAGGACTAACCCTTTTTTTATATTCATGGTTGCAACTGGAATGTCTCTAAATCAGCTATTTCTACCTGCACTTTCCCAAACCTCAAAATAAAGGCGGTAAGAATCCTTCATTTATAAGACGTCCATAGGCAACTACCGATCCAGGAAATTGTAGACCCATCAGCTTAACTGGCCTGACCTGCAAGGCCATGGAACGGATTATCATGGACTTCATTAACAAGGACATTGGCAACCTCCAATCGATCCCACACAGTCTGGTTTCATCAAAGGGAGGTCATGCTTGTTAAATTTGGTTGACTTATTTGAGACAGTCACCAAAGCCATGGACAAGGGGAAGACAGTGGACACCACTTACCCTGACCTGACAAAGCCTTTGATACTATTCATCACTTGGGTATAATAGATAAACTCTCTCAACTAGGCATCAATCCATATGTTAGCAGATGGGTAGTAAATTGGCTCATTGATAGAACCCACATAGTCAAAATAGGGGAAGCCACCTCAAGCAATAGACCCGTAACAAGTGGTATACCCCAGGGATAGGTCTTGGTACCTCTGTTTTTTGGGATATGTTTTTCTGAGGTGCAGGCAAAATCCACTGGGCTATGGCCGACCACGTTTTCAGATGACTGCAACTGGGAGCTGTCATTAATTCCCCTAATGATGTGGACATCCTCCAAGAGGGTCTCACCCAAACAAATGACTGGTGCCAGAAACATGGTCTCAAACTGGATGCCAAAAAATGCATCCTCATCTCCTTTGGGGAGAGTGATGTCCCCACAAATTATCACAGTAATAAGGTCCTAATCACGCAATCGGTCGTGAGGAACTTGGGCACCCAGGTTGGTAGGAAACTGACTTTTGACCACCATATTGCCTCTGTTATGCTGAAAGCTTTCTACATGGTCCACCTCATTAGTAAAAGTATGTCATCCAGGGACAAGGAGGTCATAATATCCCTGTATTCTTCCCTTATAAGAACCATTGTTGAGTACAGTGCCCCTTTCGGCTTGTACCTCACAAAGCATATGCAGCAGCTGGAGAGACCACAGAAGTTCCTCACCAGGAGAATCCAGGGCCTCAAACATCTACCCTACACAGATAGGCTAAGAGCCCTGTCCCTCTACTCAGTCTCATACAGACTCCTCAGAGGTGACCTGTGTCTGGCATACAAAGCAGTCTCAGACCCCACCTTGAGAGGAGTGCTGCATATCCGCAAGTCAAGCTTCACTCTAGTAACCCGGACGTTTAACCTCAACCTGATCTGTGACATCAATAGGACTTGTTGGCAGAACAGATTTGTGTCCCAGAGACTCCTCTGGACTAGACTCCCTCCACATCAAACAGAGTAACTCATTAACCCTTTTTACGTGCAGATTGGATAACTGGATGGGGAACAGAAAGTACACCTCTGGGATTCCACCTGTGTCTCTGATGGACAGGGGCATTGGGTGGTGACTTGTCGGAACATGGGCTAAATTCTTGACCAGGCATTTAAGGGCCTCAGGGCCAATAGCCTAGTAATTTCTTATGATCCTATGATCAAGCATTTTTGTTTGGAACACTGAAAAAGGTTTCACTGGCAAAGTCTGTCCTTGAGCCTTATTGTAAGAAAAATGAGAAGCAGAGTTCCCTTCTGTTCGATGGCTCAAGTTTTGTTGGATAAGTTTTTGTATTTCCTCCTTAGCCTGTTCTGCATCAATGTCGTCAGTCCTCAAGGAAATATGTTTTTAAAGACAGCTGAATATAGCAGCATGAATCTCACACCTGCTTCTACACATTCCCTTATTGCTGGGATAAATTTGCTTCTCTTCTGCTGGTTTACAGTGAATAATTATGTTACACAAATGCTCTACTGTCTCCAATTTTTAATTATTTTTCCCTCTGCCACAATTTTGTCAGAATCAACTATTTCTGCTGGTATGAGTCCATCTTTACTAACCCAGCTCCATAAAAACCTTAAACTTCACTACCATCAACCTACAAAGCATCAGAAATAAAATTCCCCACTTCCATGCATGGTTACACCAAAATAAACCAGATTTCACTGCCATAACCAAGCCTTGGCTTAAACCATTCATCAACGACACAGAATTCCTACCCCCCAACTATACATGCCTCAGGAAGGACAGGCCACATAGAAAAGGTGGTGGTGTCGCCTTGATATATCCAAATATCTACACAATAGTCCCTTTCACTAAACCCATTCCACAGTTCTCCTCAGCAGAACTTTTAGTAACCCTCCTAAAACTAAATAACTATAAAACCCTCTGCATCATAGTGTTATAAATTCCCCCAGGTAACAATGTTCCCATTCTAGAGGATATTCTAGCTTGGTCATCCAAACATATTCAAAATGAAACAATCATTCTAGGGGATGTAAACCTAGATTGGTTAGATATCACTAACCAAAACCTCCAAACTAACATCAACTAAAATCAGGGTTGGGAGGGTGGCCTAATGGTTAAGGTGTTTGCCTTACAAACACAAGGTACAGGGTTTGAATCTCACAGGGGATAATTGGCTAGGCTTAAAATGGTTCGCAAGGGCAGTTAGCCTAGTACTAAACCATGAACTAAACCATGAACCATGAACCTATTCAACTACACTCAGCTTATCTCTGATATAACCAAATACCAAAAAGAACCAAGGCTCGGTCTTAGATTGGATCCTTGTATTTGACCCAAATAAGATCTCCACCTTTGGAACATTACCAAACAGCATCAGTGACCACTTACCAGCCTTCGCTTTACGTAAAACTTCCACAGCTATTAGTAACCACCAATTAGAAACCCTAAATGAAATTTTACAGCATAGCAACTGGGCACCATTAAAAATTGTTCCTCTTGATGACGCAGTTGAATTATTAATTTCAACATTTCTCAAAATCTTAGATAGGGTAGCACCACCACGACTAAAAAGAGTCAAGACTAATCATGCCACTTGGCTCACCAAAGCCACAAAAATCATGTACACTAGAGACAAACTTGGAAATCATGGCAAAAATATAAAAACCCAGCTGACCTCATGCTATACAAACAACTACATAATCAGGCCAAAAGGCAGGTAACCAAAAACAAAATGGAATACTTCCATAAACTACAGGACCAGCATAGGCTAAACCCAGAAAAATTCTGGGGGCACTAAGTTCCCCTTATACACCCAAGCTCTAACACCAGTCCTTACCCATACCCTGATAAAAGCCCCACTTAAATAGCCTCTCTCTTTAGCTCTTATTGCATTGACACTATTGCCAAGCTGACCACCACTTTCCCTCCTTCTAACCCAAACTCATCAGACCAACAGTCTACTCGTCCTAAACCTCCCTCTCTACCACATTTTTCTTTTTCTCCCATACCCACATGCACCATAAAAAACTCCTCCTAAAACTTAAACCTTGGACCTGTGCTCCTGACAACTTACCTGCTGAATTCCTAAAAATATCTGCATGCTCCATTGCTTACCCCATTAGTATACTTATCGACAGATCAATCCAAGAATCCCACATACCTAATATCTGGAAGAAAGCCCACATTCTTTCTCTGCACAAAGTTGGCAAAAATGCAGACATGTCTGCCTTATGGCCCATAGCTATTCTGTCTCCCATTTCAAAAATATTAGTGAAATGTGTCCATACCCAACTTCTCAACCATTTAATTAATAACCAACTTTTCACCCCAACCCAGCATGGCTTTAGACCAGGCCATAGCACCAACACAGCTCTCATCTCCATTATGGATACAGTAAATTGGGCATGTGATTCCAATCTGATTGTCTCCACACTGTTCTTTGACCTTTCAAAAGCTTTCGCTACGATTTCACACTCCCTTTTACTATCTAAACTCAGCAATCTAGGTCTCGCACTCCCAACCCTAAATTGATTGTCAAACTACCTCTCTGGCAGATATCAGTCAACTAAATGGCAGCAATCCTGTTCCCCCTTTCTCAGCATCTTCACAGGTGTCCCCCAAGGCTCCATACTAGGCCCCCTTCTATTCAGTATATTCATTAATAACTTCCATAACTCCCTTACACATGGCACTGTGATCCAATATGCAGATGATTCAACAATCATCTGCACTGCTAAAACCCCTTCTGAGTTGCAGCTACTAACACAAAATGCCTTCACATCCACAGAAAAATGGATGTCATGCAGTCACCTAGCTCTCAAACCAAACAAGACTAAACTGATCCTATTCATTCCCAAAAAACAACTTCTCTAAATAGAACTGAATTCTCTATCCACTCCCAAAATAATACCACCATTGAAGTAGTCTCTAGTACTAAACTACTAGGAGGCATTAGTGACAAAACCCTAACATTTGATCTCCACATACTCAATAACATCAAAAAAAAACATATCAGAAACTGAGCACCCTTTATAGACATAGGTGTTACCTCAATAACACTGCTAAAAAGACTCTAGCCTCAGCCTTTCTACTTCCATTCCTGCTGTATGGTGCCCCCATACTCACAAACATCCACTCATTGCTTAAAACAAAGCTCAACTCATGTTACAATAAGGTTCCCAGATTTGCAGCCAATGCTAGATCCTCATCACACCACTGTTCCTCACTACAACAACTAAACTGGCAAGAGCTACCACTCTCTTTCAACTACCTACACTTAACTTGTTTGTCTTTTCGGCTTTTCCTGGTTAGGGGTCGCCACAGCAGAACTCCGGTCTGCTAATGATTGGCAGTCGATTTTTTTTTATGGTGCTGAGTTGCCAGCCTGACACCCAACCTTCAGCGAAGGCACGCCCATTCACGCATGTCTAACTACCAACAATTAACAACTGCACATAGGTTCATAGGTAATAGGCTATTTGCCCTAGGGCAGTTATAAGTCTAGCCAAAGTGTATTTGGCTTCCGCTTCCCTATTAGATTAGCCTACTGTGCCTCTGTAAAGTAGGTCACAGAAGGTACCCTTTTAAGATTAGTTTACTGTGCCTCTGTCTAGCAGGGACACAGAAGAGATCCCAGGGGTGAATTTGCGATTTCCCATCCATGCGTCCAGATTTTGCTTGAAGCGGGTCAGCGAGGGGCTATGTCTAACATGAATTGGGATTCTATTCCAGAGTGAGGGGAGCCTCTGGGAAATGAATCTGTCCCTCCAACATGTCCTATTTATTTTTGTGCTAAGGTTTAGGTCCCTGGAGTGTGTAGCTCTTAGGGACTTGGATTTTTTGAGGTGGAGCATGTCCATTAATTCTGGGTTTGACATGGCTTTGTACGTCAGGCATAGATCGCCTCTGAGTAGGCGGTAAGCAACTGAGTAGAGCTGGAGTTCTTTAGTCGAGCTGCATAGGACATCTGTTTGTAGCCCATGATCCTCTTGGTGAGGTACTTTTGGGGTCTCTCCAGTTGCTGCACGTGTCGGGTAAGGTACATCCCAAAAGGGGCATTGTATTCAATTATGGGCCTGATGAGTGACAAGTAGAGGGGCACAATGACCTCTCTTGATCTTGATGTGAACCCTTTTGTGATAAGGTGGGCTATATAGAAGGTCTTTCTAACCACTTTGGCAACGTGATTATCAAAGGAGAGATTACTATCTACGTTGGTCCCCAAATCTCTAATTACTTCTTCCGTACTTAATGGATTACCACCTATGTGGTAATTTGTGGGCACCTTGTTTTTCCCAAAGGGGATGACTATGCACTTTTTAGCATTTAGCTTGAGGCCGTGGCTCTGGCACCAAGCATCCGTCTCTGTGAGACCCTTTTGGAGGATGCTTGTGTCAGCTGGAGATTCGATTATGGCCCCCAGTTTGCAGTCATGTGCAAACTTTGTCAGCCATAATCCCCCCGTGTTAGCCTGAACCTCAGAGAAGTATATACCGAACAAGAGGGGTCCCAGAACTGAGCCCTGTGGGACGCCACTTGTAACTGGTTTGAATTTGGATATGGCACCTGCGATTCTGACCATGTGGGTTCTATCTCTGAGCCAGTTTGCAATCCATCTATGATATAGGGGTTGATATTTAAGCTGGTAAGCTTATTTATGATGCCCGAGTGGGGTATTATGTCGAAGGCTTTTGCGAGGTCCAGGTAGGCTGTGTAGACTACCTTGCCCTCATCTATGGCTTTGGTAACTGTTTTAAAGAAATCAACTAGGTTTAAGAGGCAAGATCTGCCCTTAACAAAGCCAAATTGGGTAGGGTCCAGTGTCTGGAGGCTCCCAATGTCTTTGTTTATGAGTTCCATGATAATACGCTCCATAGCTTTACAAACCAGACTAGTCAGGCTTATGGGGCGATAGTTTCTGGGGTCCGTTGTGGCACCACCTTTGTGGAGTGGGACCACTGTAGCTGTACGCCCTTCTTTCGGTACATATCTTGTAGTAAGGCTTAGTTTGAACAGTGACTTAATTTGAGGGTTCAGTTCTTCTTGGAGCTCATGTAAGACACAGCCTGGGATACCATCCGGTCCCATAGATGCTGTGTTTTTTTGCTTTGGAGAGGGCAGCTTTCACCTGTGCATCTGTGATGTCAGGGAGGTCACATTCAGTTGGGATAGGCATTTGCTCCTTTGGGGGGGGGAAGGGGGAGAAGTTTGCGCTGAATCTGTCTGCCAGGATGTTGGCTATGTCTGTAGGTTCGGTATATTTTGTACCGTTATGCAACAATTCAGAGTATATCTGAGAGTTTCCGCCCATGTTCCTGACATAACTAAAGAAGGCCTTGTGATTTAACTTTAGTGTCTAGGGTAATTTTTCTTTCGAAACTGACCTTTGATGATTTTATGAGGGATCAAAGTTTCTTGCTAATACTGATCAGAGATGCCTTCCCTTTTTGGGATTTTGCTCTGTCATGTAGTAGCTTCCTCCTCCTGTTGTATAGTTTATTTATGGCCGGGGTCCACCAGACCGGTCTTCTGTTTTTGGAGGAGTGAGTCTTGGTTTTATTTGGGATAGCACGATCCATGCATTCCTGCAGGTGCTCATAGAATGCATTTGTAAAGGATTCTGCGGATTGGGCTGTATTATCCTCTGGCCCAGGGGCTTTGAAGGATTCCACCTCAGTCTTGAGAAGTGCAAAGTTGGCTTTTGAGAAATTCTTTACAGTGATTTCCTTTGCTGGGGGTGGAGATGGGATATGGATGTCCAGGGAAATTTGTTTATGGTCTGATCTTACCAATGAGGGGTTTACCTCTGGTGTGGAACATAGAGTCCCTATGTTGGTGATGACCAGGTCCAATATGTTGTTCCCTCTTGTGGGAGTGGTGACCAGTTGTTCCATTGCGTTAGAGTTTATAAATTCAAGGAACCGTTGGGCGAGGGTGTTTGGGCTTGAGTAGTTTTCCCAGTCAATGTTTGGGTAGTTGAAGTCACCCAATAACATAGTGTTTGGAGAGACCTTCATATTCTCCAGTATTCTCAGGAATGCCAAGTGGGGTTCCTGTAATAGGGAGGGTGTTCTGTAGCAGGCTACAAACTGAAAGGCAGTTTTGCCCGCTGTTAGTTGCACATGGATGGTTTCCGATGCTTCATGCAGTGCCACTAACCTGGAGGTGTAGGTATCTTTGAATATAGATACTCCCCCTCCTTTTGTGCTTCGGTCCGAGCTTTGGGGCCGAAACGCATGGTATGAGTTACAACCTGGTAGTGCTGGGGTGCTCTCAGGAGTCTTGAACCAGGTTTGTGTTACTGCACAGACATCGATTTTCTCCATACTGAGGAGAGCCTCGAGTGCATGCATCTTGAGGTTTAGACTTCTGGCATTGAGTAGCAGTACCTTTAGTTTTTGTAGCCTTGGGTTGTCTATGGAGGTGGGTTTATCCTTTGAGCCTTGCCTAAAAAAGGCACTATGGGGGTAGCAAGAGCCTTGGCTAGTATACGAAAGCCTAAGGGTGACAGGTGCAAGCCGTCTCTAGCGAAGCAACGTGGCTTGTTGAGCATGTCATCCCAGGCTGACAGACACTGGATCCCCTCTGAGTGACACCAATATGTTAGCCAATTGTTGAAACTGATCATTTTGTCTTTATACTGTGTCATCATTCTTGGTGAGGGCAAGATGCTACTCAAGGTCAGGGTCATACCAGCCTGGGCTACATGGTCAGAGAGCTCCTCTATGTGTCTTTTCATGTAGTCCAGGGAGGTATGTCCCAGGTCATTCACACCAGCATGGACAATGACGGAGTCATACTTGTACTTACTTTGGAGTGACTGGAGTGCTTGCGTTATGTGGTGGATCCTGGCACCCGACTGGCAGCTTACAGTGACCTTCTCCTTGTTCAGTCTGGTGAGTGGAACATCAGTGTGCCGGACAATAGAGTCCCCTGTAACAAGTGTATTTGGTGTGTTGTTTGGCCTTAAGGGCTGTGACTGTGAGGCACACTGATTTTGTGAGATATGTGATTCGTGGGTATTGTTGAGGGGTGGCTGTTGCTTGGATATCTGCTTAGGAGGTCTTTGCTGTTTAGGCAGATTTTTATTTAGAGCATCCGAGTATGTTTTTGTGTGTTTATGTGTTGGGTATGCAGATGCAATAGGTCTGTGTGAGACTGGATTTGTGGTGTGGATGGTTACCTTTTCCTCCTGACTGACTGTGCCAGTCTTGGGTTGAGAGAGGTCTGCCTCCAGTTTGGCTGTGTAACTGCATCTCTCACATGTATTAGAGTTTGTTGGAAGGAGGAGAAGGTTGTCTGTGTACATAAGGCAATTGTAACATTGCCTCAAAATTCCCAGATTCACCAGTTGGACTGGAGAGTAACCTTGAAGCTGACCCTTGGACATACCAGATTAGTATAGGGAACTGTTTTTTTACTGATGAGATTAGGGAAGGGAACTGATTTTTCACTTGATCAGGAAGGACCAATCGGGAGCCTAATACTTATGAGAAGTCAAGGAGGGTGTAGTGCTTTAGTTAGTGTTTCCTTATAAGAGCTGAGCAAGTGCAGGGCTTTAGAAAGAGACTAGAGTGATTACTTTGAGAGTTTGAACAGTTCTAAGGGAAAAAGTGAAGAGCAGACTTTGTGGAGCCTGGAATAGTTTAAACCTGTTTAGGCGGCGCTGCCCGACGCTGCTCAGTGTGCAAAACCACGCAAAAAGAGAGTTGTAGGGTTTTAAGAGAGAGAGATCAAGGAGTTTAGAATTGACTCAAAATGTCCAATAAAACTACAGCTTCTAGGTAGTAACCACTCCTCCAGGCACAGGCAGGCTGTTCAGTGTTAACCACTCCCACTGGTGAACACAGAGACTTCCCTTTAGCCCAAGCAAGCACTGGCCTTCTAGAAACTTGCAAACAGTTCAGAACAGCAAATCTGTAACTGAACTTTCTTAACTTTCAGAAAGTGGGAAAAAAGCAAGATTTTTTTTGTTTTTTTCTTTTTTGTTGTAGTTTAAAGGTAGCAGAGATACACAAGCAGCAAAATAATCACAACAGTGCAATAAATGACCCCACACTTGAGTGCTAGGCCAAAATCAGGTAAAATGCAGTTTTTAGAGAAAAAACTATTTTAAATTAAGTGCAACACAGGAAATGCAGTAAACAGGCTCTAGATGTGTTCCAAGTACTGTTACTGTTACAGATATAAACCTTAGCAAGCCAGATAATGCCAAAAAGTAGGCAGCAAAGCAGTAAAACTTAACAAAAAAAATCAGAAGAAAATACTTACAGTCACAAAAGTGACTCCTTTTCGTCTCTCAGCATTTTCTCCCCTTGGTAGGTGCTTCAGCAACAACTAGCAAGCCTGAAAAGACGCCAAAACCACGATGATATATAAACCTACAGCATGCTCTCTCCCTTCTCCTTACTATCATTGTACCAACCAAATAGACCTCTTAGATCAGAAAATAAAACACTGCTTAAGGTAGACAACCCCTCACCTCCCAGATGGTGAAATGCTCGAATTTACCCTCCCAATCACAATAACCTCCATCACCTACCCTCCATTCTTTAAAAAATCTCTTGGACAACACCTCTCCTCCTGATGGTTATGCCCATGCCAAAAATAACCCTCTCACATTCTTCCCCTACTGTGCCACTCCCACTTCACCCCTCCTGTATCCACACAACTGGTCAATATGTAGGTATTCTGCATGTTCTAATATCACAGTTAAATCAATGCCTAACATTGTTTACTGCACTGCCTTCTAGCTATCTATGTAACTGTAACTACATGTCTGTATTTTTATGTATTTGCCTTCTAGCTATCTATGTAACTGTAACTAGCTTTCTGTCTTTACTGTAATCTTCACCATGTTTAATGTCATGTGGAGCTTTTCTCCCCGGGCCTCCACTGAAAATGGGCTCACCTAGGCCCAGTGGACCTTCCCAGTAAACAAATGCAATAAAGAAATAAATAATACTAATACAGGTCATGGCTGCTTTCTCCTGACCAGGTTTGGAGTATACAGTTGATGCACCCTTTCAGTTAACATATCCTGCTTTGGAATATGAGTCCATTTGCTTATTTGTGCTTTCTTAAAATTTAAGCGATCTGTTTCTTCCATTTTTCTATGGTATAACATAAAATCTAATATTTTCTCTATGTGCTCTGCCCTCTTAACTGCACCATTTGTTTGAAACAGCTCTTCTTGTAAAATCTTGTACTTTGCCTTTTCTTTATTTCAGCCTCTGATTTTTGCAGTTTTATCAGCTTATCTAAATAGCTTGTTAAAGCTTCTTATATTTTTCCAGCCTCTTTTATTTGACTTGGTATACTCCTTCAATGTTTCATTTATTTTAATCAGTGCTTAGTACATTTGATGTATTTTTTACACTAAATTACTTGTAGCCGTCTCTTGGACTGAAGCTGGGATTTGAACTGATTTTTTGCTGAACAGCTTTAGGATTCTTCCTAGTCATTGTTTTCTCTTCACCTTTTCTAGTTGATTTTCTTTCACGTTCTCTAAATGTCATCTTTGCTGGCATCTAGACTGTATACTTACTTGCCAGTAATTGAATTTTGCTCAAGCTGGCAGAATTACTAGCTCTTATTTTTTCACACTGGCAGAGTTGAAAATAAGCTGTTGATCAGTGTGCAACCATCTTGTAAGTCTGCCAGTTGTACATGTCTTGAAGATATAAGTTATGTATGGTGTTGATATTTGCCTGTAGATGTATGTGTCATTACTGCAACTTGTGAGTGTTTATAGTACAATTAATTTGGTTAAACATTCTTTTTTTTAAACAAAGTGAAATGTAATGATGTTTGTGCAACTCACATCTCATTCACTTACTGGATCCAGTACTCAATCTCTCCCAGAGCAGCGATTTTTCTCTGGGGCCAACTTGTGCAACTACCGGTATTCTCAACAAAGGTCAGTAGGACCTTTGTAGTACTGGGAGTTTGTGTGTGTATGTGTGTGTGTATTTGTTAGGGTTAAACTAGGTGTTAGGTAAGGGGGTAAGTTTATTGAAATGCGAGTGCATGTGGGTGTACATTTTAAAGTTAGGGTAAAAATTAGGTAAGGGTATATATGTAGATATGTTTGTGTGTGTGTGTGTGTGTGTGTGTGTGTGTGTGTGTGTGTTTGTACATTCCGGTACGGTTGTGTAAGTGACTGCACTATTTATGGTTTAAATTGCTAAGTTGTGTATTGACGTCTGATTCTCTGCTTTTCAAATTTTTACTTGCTTTCCCTCATTTTACCAGTGCATATGCACCTGTACCTCAGTGCATCCCTATACCTTCACTTTTTAGGTGGACTTAAGAAGTAGTTATGTACAACATATAGTACCTGTACAACTACTTTTGAAGTACTTGGATTTGTGGAAGAATGTTTTTTATATCATTGACCTTTGTGTGTCCTATATAACAGCTCCTGCCACATACATTTTGTAATTTTACTTTGTGATTTTGTTTCCATTTCCTTAACTCATACTTCAGCCTCTGTCCTGAAAGAAGATCAAAAGTCTCGAATAGAAAAGAACCTGATTAAGGTTTTAATGGTAAGAGCTACAATCTTTTTATTTCTTTTTTTGTTTCCTGGCTGTAATTTTCTCCAGCTCTTTCCCTTTTTTGTTTTAAGCGTGCACCTTATTTGTTATTCATGCCTACATTTTTAGACTTGTTGATTGAGCTGTTTGCAGTATTCTGGCCATGATTAATATTAAAATGGTAGACTTCATGTCTTTTATTTGCATTTTGCCTTTATTTACTAAGGATTGCTGATATCTGTGATAATTTTAAAACCGTGAATAAATATAAAGACATTTAATGAACTTGCATATTTCACCTGCTGTTTGTTACATTGTTCTTTGAGATACTGCAGTGTTGCATACTCTGGCAGGTTTCCTACTGAATTCTGAAGGCTGGTTTAATATTTCTCAGTATTAGAACTAGTAAAAATCTTATAATTGCTTCACCCTGGACAGGATCCGAATATACATTTGCAAATGCTGAGTGTAATGTGCTGGTTGTTCAAATTGTGCAGTTTTATTGTACAAGCTTAATCTTATTTGTTTTTCCAATGTTATGTGCATTTTATGTTGCAAGTAGTATTGGAAATGTTGGATACTAACCATTGAGATATCCCTGCAGGAATAGACTTATGTCTGGACAGGATGCCAAAGCCTAGCCATCTTCTTCTTGTGCCATATGTCTGATATATGACCAAAACGCACTCAGGCTACATGGTACATAAGGACATATGGGCATGAATTACCCCAGACTTTCTTGCTGCCAGCCCTAACTTTTAACCTGTGTTTCTTTATTGGTCCATGTGCAGATAAGTATCCCTGTTGGGGAAACTTTCTGTTAGCATTTTGACAAAAAATTTACCTTTTTCATGTCAGTTAAGAAGAGAAAATGGGATTTGGAGAGGAAAATGCTTACAGGGGCAGCCACACTAAATGCCTTTTTGTCTAGGAGCTAGTCATGATCATAGAAATTGCACTGTTCATATGTATACCCTAGGCTAATGACCACCAGGTCTCTTACAAGGCTAGCTGTGCAATCCAGCCCAAATGTGTCCTTATGTATCCTAGGTGTTTAATAGGAGAGGGTATGTTAAAAGATTCTAGAGGTTTTGTGGAGGGGGTATGTTAGTTTGCATATTACTGTTTGCCTGACTATCAGAGACATAAGAGCTAGACCCGCATTGAATTTCTGATTTCCCATCAATTGGTCAAAGTTATGATTAAATAGGATTAAGGATGGACTCTGCTTCACAAGGATGTGGAGCTTGTTTCAGAGTATTGGAATCCTTTGAGACATATGTATGTCTTGTCCGCATGTCTTATTTATGTCACAAGCAAAATTTAAATCCTTGGATCTAGTGGTTCTAATGCTGTTCATGTTGTGGATATGCAAAAAGGTCCATCAGAGCTGGATCTGATGTTGCGTTGTATGCCAGGCATAGACTACCTACTGGTGGCCTGTAGGAGCCACAGTGATAAGTACTGCAGAACTTTTAATATGTATGGTAAAGGGGTCCATACCTCTGCCACTTTAGCTTTTAGAGATGTTAATTGCCCAACCCACTCATCTAAGTTCATTTTATCCATTTTGAGCAGCATGGAACAAACCTTGGCTAATCTCTCAGACTCTGACTTGAAATCTAGTGTTATGGACATGATTAACTCTGCCTGTCAGGTAGCTAAGCTCATAATCAAATGTGGCCACAATGCTGTGGATGCTGTCTTTAGAGCAGCTGAAACTGCTACTGTTATGAGAATGCATGCTTTCATATGGTTACCGTCCTCTGAGAATGTTAAAGCCCACTCGTTCAATGTTCCAGTTCACAAGGACTTGCTGTTTGGTTAAGCTTCTGCTGAAGTTTTCAAATGGCTGAAGAAAGAAGGAAACTCATGCAGTGAGTTAGAACAGCTTTCTTAACTCCAGCGTCTAAATTTTGAAGTTGTTGTCCATCCAATCCATGCCCCATTTATTTTTGTAAACCTTTCAAATCTGGTCAGCTGAAGTTTGGGGAAAAAAAACAAACATTTGAAAGAATAATGGCAGGGAGACAGATGCCAAAATAAAATCTAATCAGTACCTGGAATCCATCTCCCAGACAACAAACTTCTGTTTATCTCTTGGCACATATTTCCTCCGTCCCTCCCCTTCCCACTCCAGTCATTCTCAGGAAATTGCAGGGAATCCTTCTATATGCCTTCCTGCATGGCAAAGGATAACTACAGACTCTTTGATTCTAACTACTCTAGAACAGGGCTACACATTTCAGTGGGCATGCTTTTCCATTCTCTCAAACAGTCCTTTGTCCCCAAAAGACCAGCTTCGTCTTATGACCCCAGTCATTTCAGACTTACTGCTTCAGGGGACTATAGAACCAGTGCCCCTCAAGTCAACAGGGGCAAGGATTTTCCTGGTTCCCAGAAAAGAGGAAACTTTCATGTTCTCTTCCTTCTTCATTCCCCTCAAGCCTTTCTGGTCACTCTGGCCTAAAAGTTGCTTTGTTAACATGGTCGCTTTTCAGAAAAAGCACAGATCATATACTCATTACAGATTTATAATTTAGACTCAAGGGAGAGTTTATTTACTGAGTTTCCCTGTAGTTTTTTTTTCTTTCTCTGAGACTATTGCTAGAATATCCCAGTGTTTTCAGTGGGAGAACACTGAGATTTCTCAGTTCCCAAAAATACTATGAGTTGTTAAAGAAAGGTTTTCCAGAACATACACCCATTTCTGCTGTCCTGTTTGCTTTAGAGGATGTGTGCTTTACTGCCTTTGATTTTCCTGATAGCCAGCTGTCCTTAAAAAGGCTGATAGGTTGTATAAAGTTCCTCAGTATTTTAAACTTTTATACACTGTTCCCAAACCTGAACCAGCAGCTATAGCCATAGTTGACTCTTCTGCATCTTAAACACCTAGTCAATTCCAATCCTACTCTTTCTGTTAAGGATGGGAAAATTAATAGTTATAGAAAAAAGTATACTTCTGCAACTTTAAATTTCAGAATTTTAAATTGTCAGGATCATATGTTAAAGTTTAAATTTCTGACATATTGTTGAAGTATGAAGAAGGTTTTATCTGCAGATTTTTCTTGTGAAGAAAATTCTGCTTTAATTACTTAGTTTCTTCTGTTGCACTGCTCATTGTTTACAGTGTATGACTCTGTTGATACTTCCAGAGCTATGGCCACTAGTGCTTTTTTAAGGAGGTTTGGTTGGCTGCATTCTCAAAACCTTCCAGATGATGTTAAAAATGAGATTTTAAATTCTCCCTTGTATGGAGATTTAGTGTTTGGCCTCTCTGCTGTAGAGGTGATCAAAAAGTATGATGAAGGGGCAAGCTGATCCATGGAATCTCTAAAATTTTTCAGCCCTCCTTTTCCAAACTTTCCAAGGGATTTTCTTTCTCCTAATCCAATTTTGGCAAAAAACAGAATACACAGTCTCAACAGAATTCAGGTAAATACATGTTTAAGAAGAAGTGGCAAGGAGATTCCAAAAAGAAGTATCAAACCTCCCAAAACCAGGAATATTCCAACAAGTCTGAGTGACTATTCAAGATACCTTGTGACCCCCCCTCCCAACACAACCCTTTTTCTCTTCCAGAAAGTCTGAGTCTTCATTTTTGTCTTTGGCAACAGATTGTTTCAGACAAATGATTTCTGAAAAATCATTCATCAGGGTTATAGATGCAGTGGGAGAAAATTCCTTCTTTCCAAGGAGTTATTCCTCATCCTGGTAAGACTGTTTGTGTCCACTTATTCTTCATCACAAGCTGTCCCAAGGAGTCAGGGTTGCCAGATTTCCCAAATTACAGGTTAAGCGAGCATGCAACCAAAAAAGAAAAAAAAGATCTTTCTTCAACCTGTTTTGCAAATAATATATACTGGTATACCATCCAATCAAAAATCACAAAGCGGAGCCACATCTATTCAGTGCGAAAAAGTGGGTTCACTAACTTCAACTGGGATTTTTTAGATGCAGTGGAGGACTCTGGATTGGTCTGCTGGACTCGGGACCATCCCACTCAAATAGGGATGTCTGGCAATCCTGCAAGGAGTGATAGAACCAGTTTCTCTTTCCCAGGTGGGAAAGGGTTTTTATTCAAGAATGTTCCTAGTCCCAAAGGAAAAAAAATGCTTGGAGGCGAGTTCTGGATCTTTCTTTCCTAAAGTTGTTTGTGTTGGAGCCCAAATTCATAATGATGTTACTTCACAATTTGCTACCTCTTCTTCCTCTTTCAGGTTTCCTGGTAACACTAGACTTAAAAGATGCATCATTACATTCCTATTCATCCAGACTTCAGGCATTGTTTAAGGGTTTTGTGTGTCTGGATCGTATTATCAGCTCTCTGCCTTACCCTTTGAGTGTCCACTTCACCAAGAGCGTTCATAAAGGGTCTAGCTCCAGTAATAGCTCATTGCAGGCTATAGGGTATCCACATTTTCTGTATTTAGACAACTTGTTTGTCTTTGCAAAGTCTTTTTCAAAATGTCAGAAACCTCTCTCTTGGGTGAGAGATCTCTTGCACAAGCTGAGATTCCAAGAGTGATCATTCAAAAGTCTTAACTCCATCACACCGGATTGTTTTCCTGCTTTGTCAACTGGACACATCAGTTCAAACAGATTACACAGGAAGAAAATAGATCTTTATTTAGGTCTATTTCTAAGGTTTTCTACTCAGACTTCAGTCACTGCGAGGGAATACTTCAGGCTTTTGGGTCTCATGGCATCTAAGATTCTCATGATACCCCATGGCAAGACTCTACATGAGAAAGATACAGTGGTAGGATCTGAAGTCTGTTTTTGGTCCCAGCATCAACACCCTTTATCCTTTCAGATCCCAGTACTGGAGTTTGTCAGAAGAGAAGTCACTTGGTGGAGACAACAGATATTCTTAAATGAAGGTCTCCCTTTCTCCCTCCTTGCTCCAAAGCAGTCAGTCACCACAGGTGCTTCAGACTTTGCTTGGGGAGCAGTTTCAGGAGAGAGAAAAGTGCAGGGGATGTGGGACACCAAAGACCGACACAAGTATATAAATATTAAGGAGATACTTGCCCTGATTGAAGGGCTCAGTTCTCTGAACCATCTTTGATCCCCGAGAACTCTTCAGGTGATTGCAGACAATATCACAGTGATGTTGTGCATCAACAAGCAAGGGGGAACTAGTTTGTAACCCCCTTGCAGACTAGCCATGTTAACTTGGGATATACCTGCACAGCACAGTCTCACTATCCAGGCATCCTGTATTCCATCAGTGCAAAATTGTGTGGCAGTTAAACTGAGCAGAACTGGGGCAGACCCTTATGGATGGAAGCTAGATCAGTGGATTTTCCATGATTTGATCCATCTGTGGGGAATTCCTCAAGCAGACCTCTTTACCTCCTGTCTAAACAGTCAGCTAGCAAGATTCTGCTCCAGGACTCCATGCAAATTGCCTGGAAGACAGATGCCTTTTCTTTTCTTTGAACAGGAATGTTCTTGTACGTCTTTCCACCCTTTCCATTAATATCCAGGGTACTTATAAAGAATGAGAAGGAATCCCCCTAGATCATTGTGTGACTCCATACTTGCCCAGACAACAATGGTTCTCCTTTCTTTTGGAAATGGCCTGGGGCAATTACCACAAGCTTCCTCACAGATTGGATCTACTCACATAGGAATAGGGGTGTTTGATACACCCCAACATCAATCAAATAAATAATAAATAAAATCTTCAGTTGACTGCCTGGATGATAGGGTCTTAATTCCTTTCAAGTACCGGTTTTCTGAGGAAGTGCAGCAGGTACTAATGGAGGCCAGAAAGCCTGCTACTAGAAAATCATATATTAACAAATAGAAAAAGTTTTCTGGTTGTTACCAGCAACATAACCAGAACCCATTCTGGGCTAGTTGTTCTCTGTTTTTACAGTATTTGTGTAAGTTACTATTCTAGCCTTTCTTATTCCTCTGTCAAGGTTCATTTACCAGCCATTTCACCATGGATCCTCCTGTTTCAAGGCAATCACATGACAAAAAGATCTTGAAAGGGATTTTGCATAAGATGCCTCCAAATAAATCAGTGGCTCCTCCTTTGGATGTTAATTTTTGTTTACGAAATTAACACTTGCTCCATTTGAACTAGCTTTTCTAGCTAACTTGAGGATGTTCTTCATGTTTCACTGTTGCAGTCATCATATTTGGTTTATCTGCCTGCAGGTAGCCCTCAGCCGGCCTGAGCACCAGAGTCTTCAGATTTCTGCATTGGCTGCTGTCGCTTCTTGCTTGACATCAGGTCATCAGGGGTATAAAACATGGAGCCAGTTTCATATGTTAAAGTATCAGCAGCATATTATGGGACTACTTAGACAGAAAATTATGTTGATTCCTGACTGTGCTGAACACAAAGAATTGCAAGATTTAATGCATTCTGCAGAACAAGTTGGTAAACATACTTTGCAATGTGGTTTTGACGCTTTAGAAGCATCTTGCAGGGCTGTTGTCACTGGGTCTGTACTTAGAAGGCATACTTGGCTTAAGGAACAAAACTTGCCAGATCATGTTAAAGCTAAATTACTGGATCCCTTAAACCAAGACCGCCTTTTTGGCAACAAAGCAGAAGAAGTCCATAAAAGGATAGAGGAAAGAGCTAAATCTATGCAAACTGTTAAATATTTCTTACAAGTACAACCTCCCAGATTCAGTAGGGATTGGCCTTCAAAGAACTGGTCCTTTCCAGTCCCTTCCAGGCCTTCTCAGTCCAAACCCAGGAACATCAGACCACCTAGGCTACAGTATCAGACTACGCACAGATCTAAGCAGTGGGGGGCTCCCACTTCCAAAGCAGGGAGTAGTAAGCCACCCTCCTACAGAAAAATGGTACAGTGACTTAACCTTAAACCTTCCAAGCCCTGCTCAACTACCTGCTCCCTTAGGAGGAAAGCTTGCTCTGCATGCAACAAACTGGGAACTCATTACCCAGGACAAATGAGTTTTGAACATAATTTCCCAAGGATACAGATTCCACTTCCACACACTACCAACCCGAAAAGGTTTGCCAGACCTACCCCCAAATCAGTGGATGGGGGCCCAACAGCAGGTTCTCTGTCTTCTCAGTATCAGGGCTATTCAACCTGTCTCAGCAGAACCAAGGGGACAAGGTTTTTATTCAAAACTTTTTCTGGTACCCAGAAAAGACAACTCCTGGTGTCCTATCCTGAACCTCTCTATTCTCAACACCTTTCTAGTGGTTCCAAAATTCAAAATGCTAACTCTTCAACAGCTTCTTCCTATGGTAGCCAAGGATGCCTGGCGGGCAACCCTAGACTTAAAGGAAGCTTACCTGCACATCCCAATAAGAGGATCCTGCAGACAATACCTACGTTTCAGGGCGGGCTCCATGCACTTTCAGTTCTTTACACTTCCCTTTGGCTTATCTACTGTGCCCACGGTGTTCACAAAGTGTCTAGCTCCAGCCATTGCATTTTGTAGGCAGAGAAATATTCAAATTTACCCATACTTGGACGATTGTCTGATTCAGGCAGAAAGCCAGGACTTGCCATTACAACACCTGGCATTCGTAAAGAAACTTCTAACCTCACTGGGGTATACCATCAACGAAAAGAAATCTCACCTAGTACTCTGCCAACAGATTGTATTCCTGGGAGCAAGCTTGAACACAACTTCCCAGATGGCATTCGTCACTCCGGAGAAACAAGTTTATTTGACAACCTACTTCAAACTATTGGCCACAAAACTCCAGCTATCTGCAAGGAAAATACTGCAAGTTCTGGGGTTCATGGCCTCTTGCATTCTAGTAATTCTATATGCAAGACTGCATATGAGGAAACTGCAATGGTATCTAAAAAGCCTATGGTGTCAACATTTTCAGGACCTGGAAACAATGATTTTTATCATCCCTTGTATAAAGACAGAGTTTCTCTGGTGGGCAGAGGCCTGCTACCACAACAAGGGACTCCCTTTCACTCTACCCCCTGCTGCCCAAACCCTAACAACAGATGCATCAGACTGTGCATGGGGGGCTCACATGGCAGGGCAGTGCATTCAGGGCAAATGGAACACGAGACAGATGCACCTGCATATCAATCAAAAAGAAATGTTAGCTGTACAGAATGCTCTGACAGCCTTCAAAGACCGTATTCTTCCAGGGCAACTATTGGTAAAGACAGACAACACCACAGTTATGTAGTACATAAACAAACAGGGGGGAACCCATTTGTACTCTCTCTGCAGACTAGCCATGGCTCTCTGGGACACAGCCCTGAGCTACCAAGTACATCTACAAGGACAATTCCTGCCACTGGCAGATGACTTAAGCAGAAATCTCATGGACCCACACAAATGGAAACTAGAACCAGAAATATTCAACCTCTTGTGGAACAAGTGGGGGACTCCAGAGGTAGACCTGTTTGCCTCCCCTCAGAACTCCCCACAGTCAAGCTTTGAAAGTGGATGCCCTGTCCTTTACCTGGGGAAAGCCTATCGGTTTATGCCTTTCCCCCTCTGCCTCTCCTCTCGAAGGTTCTACTAAAGATCAAACAGGACAAGCCAAGGACAATACTGATTGCACCAGACTGACCACACCAGCAGTGGTACCCCTGCTTGTGCAGTATGACACTGCTACAACCATGGCACCTGCCTCAGACCCCTTCCCTGCTGTTCCAGCAGGCGGGCCAGATTCTGCACCCTCAGCTTCAAACCCTGAACCTTGCAGCATGGCTAATTCCCTGAGCTCTCCTCTAGCCTCCCTCAGTAAGCAGGTACTGGATGTCATTCTGGAGGCAAGGAGGCTGAAAAGTGGAAAAGATACTGTTCCTGGAGCCAGGCTCAGGGGATGGGCACAACGGTGCCCAGCTTACCTCATATTCTACAGTACTTAACAGAAATGCTCCGCAAGGGCCTATCCTTCTCGTCAATTAAAATTCATGCCTCTGCCATTTCAGCACATTATAATACCGAGCCACCCCTCTTCTCTCACCCCTTGCTAAAGCAATTCCTTAGAGAGGCCAAAACTTTAAGACCCCCTAGGAGAACTTCCACTCTAGCCTGGGACCTTAATTTTGTATTGGAAAAGCTCACTGTACCCCCCCCCCCTTTGAGCCAGCTGCTACAGCAGAGTTGAAATTGCTTTCTTGGAAAATAGCCTTCCTTCTAGCCATCACTTCAGCAAGAACAGTGTCTGAATTACAGGCCCTCATGGCAGTGGAACCCTTCATTATCTTCCATGTGAACAGGGTTTCACTCAGGACTAATCCTTCCTTTATGCCCAAGGTGGTGTCTACTGTGGCCCTAAATCAGTCCATTCATTTGCCTACTTTTTTCCCTAATACACAAAACAAAGGGAATGAATACTGCACTCTCTGGATGTGCACAGACAGCTTAGATTCTATTTGTCCAACTAGAATCTATCAGAAAATCTGAACAGCTGCTAGTTAGCTTTGCTGCAGGGGCAGCGGGGAAGGCCATTTCTAAGCAAACCTTTTCCAAATGGATAGCCCATTGCATTAATTTCTGCTACAAGCACCATGGAAAACCTACCCCACAGGGGATAAGATCACATTCCACCAGGGCTGCATCTACCTCTGTGGCATTTCTCAGAGGAGTCTCTACCAGGGACATCCTAGAAGCTGCTGTGCATACCTTCACCAAGCATTGCCACATGCCTATCTTTTCTAAATCCAGAGCTGGATTTGTCACTGCAGTCTTGCAGGGCTTAATAGCTGGCCCTAATGCTCTTTAACTTCCTCCTCCCTTCCTTAGCTTTGGGAATCAACCTAAATTTGATGACTGCAACAGTAAAACATGAAGAACATAGTACAGTTGTGTACACTTACCATAAATTTAGATGTTTGAGTGTATTCACTGTTGCAGTCCTGGTTACCCTCCCCCCAGCCTCCTGACTTCTCTTGGCTCTACCTTTCCTTCTTGTTGGTATATTTTTTCTTGTGTATTTGCTTTTTGATAGGGGTTTACCATGCCGTTTAATTGCTTCTTATTGTGGGGGCATCTGACATCTGGGGCAAGAAAAACTGATGTAATTATGTTGGCTGCATGTTTTATACCCCTGACAATTTGACGTCAAGGAAGAAGCCACAGCATCCAATGCAGAAATCCGAAGACTCTGGTATTCAGGCCGGCTGATGGCTACCTGCAGGCAGCTAATCCAAATGTGATGACTGCAACAGTGAATATACTCGAACATCTACATTTATGGTAAGTGTACACAACTGTACTTTCTTAACATGGAAAACCATTTTATTCATTACTCTGACCTCTGCAAGAAGGGTATCTGAGTTGCAAGCTGTTTTGGTGAGTCAGCCCTACCTCATTTTCCACAAGGACAGGGTTTCTTTGAGAACTAATTCTTCTTTATGCCTTAAGTGGTATCTGAGTTTACTGTCCATCTCCATGCTTCCTTTCTTGTACATAAAAATGTGGGAGAAAGGATATGCCATACCTTGGATGTCCACAGACAACTCAAGTACTATCTTGACAGAGCTAAATTTCAGATCATTGGCTCAATTGTTCATTTCTTGTGAAAGTAAAAGGAGGGGACAACTGGTATCAAAACAAGACCATTTCCAAATATTTGTTTAAGGCTATTCTGTACTCAGCATCAGAAATGTATTCCAGGTGGAGTCAAGGCCCACTCTCCAATTACCTTGGCTTGGCTTCTTTTATGGCTTTTTGGAAAGAGTTAGATTGTAGAAGTATTGTAAAAGCTGCTACATGGCTCTCTGTACAAACTTTTTCAAAGCACTGTAAGCTGGATTCCTTTGCTAGATCTTGATCATGCTTTGCTAGGACCATTCTCCAGGGACTTCTGGGCCCTTCTTCTTCCATCTCCCAAATACAGTTAGCTATGGTAATTTACCCACTTAGTGAAGGCTACTGCAGCAGTGATCAATATAAAGAACATACTACAGTTGTGTAAGTTATCATAACAGTAGATGCTCGAATGACCACTGCTGAAGTAGCTGCTCCCCACTACATTCTTATTGATTTTTTGGTGTGTTTTTTATGCCAGAGTGTGGACATTTAACTTTTTTTTATTCCTACCCTTTCTCAGGGCTCAGCCTTCCTCTGTCTGCTGGCAGGAAAGCTCTGAAGGGCTTTGTGTCCAAACGTGTCTTTTAGTTAACTCAGCTCTGGAAAGTTCAACTTACACAACTGTATTTTCACAACTATTTTTTTTTTGTTTTGTTTTAGTTTTCAACCTGAGTTTCACCCTGTACCTAAACAAGTTGTCCCTGATTCCTTCGCAAACTTTCCAGATGGCTGAGCTTCTTCCCCCAGAAAACAGTCAGTGTTGTCATCAACACTTAAGTGAAAATGCTCACTGCAGGAGAGTTTCTGAGAGTTTTAGATTTCATAACCAATTTCATCCCTGTGATTCTTCTTGCCAGACTTAACATGAAAATAATCCAGTGGTTTCTCAAATCTGTTTTGACTCAACACTTTTACCCTGTCTTTTTCTTGGTGGGACAATCAAGTCCTGTCCAACTCTGGAGTCCCTTTCTGTCCTCCAAACTCTAATCACAAAGTGGTCACAAATGCTTTGGACTTTGCTTGAATGCAGAAATTTGTAAACCACAGCACAAGCACAAACACACTAATCTGAGAGACATATTGGCTCTTGCATATGCCCTGAAAGCAATGAATCAGCTTTGGTTTCCAGGCACAGCTTTTGTGGTAGCACAGCACACTACTGTGCTGTGGTACATACACAAGCAGGAAGGCACAAGATCATACTCCCATTGCAGACTTTATGATTGATTGGGACTCAGCATTTCATCACAGCTTATTTCACCAGGCAATTTAGATTCCTTCAGAGAAGAATACACTATCTGATTCCTTGAGCAGATCCAGGGTAAACCATCACTAGTGGATGCTGCCCTGGGAAGTCTTCCTGTTAGCAGTCCACCAACGGAGAATTCTTCAAATAGATCTTTTTGCTTCCCCTCTAAACAGAGAACTGAAACAGTTTTTTCTCCACGACACCTTGAAAAGAGCAGTAAAACTATACATAAAAGATGTAGTCCAAGTAATCACCACCGCAACTGGGGTACCTGTCAAATCTTCGACCGCTCAAAATTTCAACCATTACATGTTCGAGACCAAACGTTCGAAATTTTGAGTGCTCGAAGATAGACTTTCAATGACATTGCACGGTGTAGATAGGGAGAATTTCCCTTTTCTGCACTGAAGTGCGGTCTCGGAGTTGGTATATTTAAGTAGGGGGGGGAGTGGGGGTGCAGGGCCCCTGCCTACACTGTTAGTGTTTTTATCTGTGTTTTTTTTTTTTTTTTTGTGTGTTATGTTCGAACATCCAAATGTCGAACATTTAGTCTCGACCATGTAATGTTTGACATTTTGGATGTTCAAACATTTAACATAGACCCCACAGCTGCTATAATCCACAAAAGTCTTTTATTAACACGATTATTGAGCACTTTCATCTCAATAAAGAGAGACTTCATCAGAATAACAAAGAAGGCATAAAAAAGGCAGTTTAAATACTAACATCAACTGAAATTCCACCAATGAAATGTTAAATATAATTCAAAAACTTCACACATCAATTAATTAATTAATTAAAAAAGCCTGGATAGGTTCACCACAAAGCAGTTTTTTGCAGCATAAATTAAACAATGTAATGGTTCAATATATTTAACCAAACTTTTTTTTATAAACACATACCTTAGAGTTTGCTGTATTTTATCTGCTTTTTCATGTAATGTAGGAACAATCGAAATTGCATCACTTAAGCCTGGGGGGAACATTGTAGCCAACCTAAGCTGCCATTCTGTTTCTTTTTTCTTTAAAATATTTTCCAGTCTCCCCCCCTGCCATCCAATTTAATAATTTGCACTATCCCAAATAAAAACTTATCAAAGTTAGAACAAGTCTGAGAATGTTTATGCAATGCACTGTTCTGCTTCCCAATTTTGATATCATTTACATGTTCATATATTCTACAGCTTAAGGGACATTCGGTCTTGCCAACATAAAAGTAAAAACATGTGGCACAAACGCTTAAATAGACCTGGAAGACAAATGGCTTTTCATTCCCTTGGTAAGGGATGTTTTTTTTATGCCTTCCCCATTTCATCTCGCTTCCAAAGTGCTTCAGAAGATCAAGAAGGACTTATGAAAGACATTTTTTGTGACTCTCGTTCACTCCAGACAACAAAAGTTCACCCTTCTTATGGAACTGGCCAAGAGCGATTACCAGAAACTTAATCACAAAGCGGACTTGCTTACACAAGTCAAAGTATCTGTGATCCAGCCAGATATCCATAATCTGAACCTTAACTGGGTATTATAGTCTTTTTTTTTTTTCTGATCTCCTTTAGGCAATTTTTTCTGAGGATGTGCTAACAGGTATTGAAGTTGTCAAGAAAACCTAATACCAGGAAGTTGTATTTATCCAAATGGAAAAGTTGCTTTCATTTTGATGTAAAATACAGGATGGGACCCATCTCAAGTAAGGGCACCCCAGTATCTGTGTGAATTGCTTAATTCTGGCCTTGTGCACACTTCAATAAATGTGTACTTTTTTGATCATTTCAGCCCATCTACCACTGCAGTCTCTCTTATTTTTCTTATTTGAAGTGAAGCAGTTCTTAAAAGGTGGGGTTTGTATATTAGGCCACTAAAAAGAAAAGTGACTCTATTCTGAGATTTGAATATTTTATTGAAAAAGTTAACTCAACCCACCTTTGACCGTGCAGCCAGCCTGTTTCTCGAAAAAATTTTGACACATGACTGTGTGATGTGAACTTTTTTTTACCTTGGCAGGTTTCTGAATTACAGGCCTTTAATTAAGTCTAGTCAACATTTCGTGGACATTTACAAGGATATGGTAAATCTTAGATCCAGTACTCCCTGTGCCTAAAGTATTCCCTGAGTAGACTGTTCAGCTTCCTGCTTTCTACCCTAATCCATAAAATAAGGAACAGAGAATTCTTCACAACCTAAGTATATGAAAACAGATTAAATATTTTCTAGACAAAAAGAGTTTTAAAAAAATCAACTTTTTTTACCTCATGAAGGTAAGAGACATACAGATTGCAGACAAACTATCTATAGATGGTTTTCCTTTTTTCATTCAATTCTGCCTTTCTAGCTTTGGAAAATAATCCTCCTGGGAATATGAAGCTGTGCTGAGATCAGCATTAGTGGTAGCCATTCATGTGACTCCCCTCTTTTCATCATTATTGACAAGCTATTTATTTTTCAGTAGGTACTGCTTGATTTCTTTCTAACTTCAGAATATCTGCCTAAATACTTCATCCTTACATTTTCAGGGTCTGTGTATTAGTTTCCCCTCAGGTGTTTGGCAGTGCTCTGTACAGACTCAGACACCTTGAGTGACATTTTCCTGTAAAAGGAATATATAAGGAAACAGCTCCAGTACTTAGTAATAATGACCATCCCTCCTGGCATGTCTAAAGGTCAGTTCCCTGTGCTTTCTCCTATTAAGCTGGTGAACTTGGGCATTCTGAGGCAGTGTAGCAACTGCCTCATGTACACAGACATCCTTCTCCTCTTACCTCCCAACACTCAGACTTGTGAGAGATGCACTTATTTATCCAAATTGGAAGGCATGCACTCTCAAGCCAAGACCAGAATAGCTGGTCAGGAGGAGAAGTTCAACACCTGCACCACACCACATGCAACACATAGCCCTCTAGAAAACCAACCATCACAGCTCTCAGATAAAAACACAAACCACACACCCACCATTGTGGAGGCTCTCAATAAAAATCTACCCAAACAGCAAAGACTTCCAAGGCAGAAACGCACTCGACAACCGCAACACAGCACAAACCACAAGACACATAGCTCACCTACACAGTGTGCCCCTCAACCTAAGCCCCTAGGGCAAAACAGCTTGCCCAATACACTAATCATAGGTGACTCAATAGTGAGGCACACTGATGTCCCACTCAGTAGGTTGAATAAGGAGAAGATAAGTCAGCTGTCTATCAGGTGCCAGAATCCGACACATAACACACGCACTCAGGTCACTCCACAAAAAGTACAAGTATGACTCTGTCACTGTCCATGTAAGTGTGAATGACCTGAGAAACATCTCCCTGGACTACATGAAAAAAGACATGGAGGAGCTCTCGGATTATGTGGCCCAAGCAGGTATGATCCTAGCCCTGAGCAGCAACCTACTATCACCCAGAATGATACCACAGTACAAGCAGAAAGTGATTGACTTCAACAACTGGCTAAGTTTCTGGTGTCATTCTAAGGGGAATCCCGTATCTGTCTGCTTGGGATGACATGACTGACAGACCTCAATGCTTTGCCAGAGATGGCCTGCATCTGTCACCCCTGGGTTTCCGGATACTGGCTAAGGCTGTTGTCACCCCTATAGTGCCTTTTTAGGCAGTGTTCCAAAGACCAAATTACCACCAAAACAGCTATAAATAAATGCAATCTGAAGGTCATACTGCTCCAAACTAGAAGTCTAAATCTCAAGAAACACTCCTCAAAATGGAGGACATCAACATTTATGCTATAACGGAGACCTGGTTTAAAGCAACAGAAAGTACCCCTGCTCTACCACGCTATAACCCATTCCACACCTTTTGGCCCTAGAACATGGACCGAAGCTTCAAAGGCGGTGGTGTCTCCATATTCATAAAGGAAGTACACACCTCCAGACTAGTAGCCCAGCATAACACATCCGAGATACTTCAGGTACAACTAACATTGGGTAAGACGGCGATTCAGGTCATAGCCTGCTATATGTCCTCAACCATGTCCCAAGACTCACTGCATCTTCTTAAGCACCCTGGAAACTATTAGGGTCCAACCCAACACTCTCATAGTAGGTGACTTCAACTACCCCTCCATCAACTGGGAAAACTACTCATGCACCAATACACTGGCCCAACGCTTCCTGGAATTCATCAATTCCAATGCCCTGGACCAGCTCATTCTTTCCCCCACTAGAGGAAGCAACATCCTTGACCTGGTTATTACTAACATGGGCAATCGTTGCTATACACCAATAGTCAATTCCTCCCTGGTTAGATCTGACCACAAGCTAATCACCATGCAAATCCACATCTCACCCACTCCCCTCACAAAGGTAACCACCATGAAAAACTTCTCCAAAACTGACTTTGGGCTCCTAAAAACAGAGGTAGCTAACTTCATGGCACCCATGTCAATGGAAAATAGATGCATGACTGCCAAATCATACAACAATGCACTGTACGAACATGTACATAAATACATGGAACTAGCCATACCCAACAGAACCAAGACGATCACCTCCAAAAACAGGAAGCCAATCTGGTGGTCCCCTGTCATTAAACTCTACAACAGAAGGAAGAAACTGTTGCAGAAAAAGGTGAAGTCCCAAGACTGGAAAAACATGAGATCCCTCATCAAAACCTCTAAAGCCAGCTATGAAGGCAGAATTGTGGCAGACATTAAAAACAGCCACAAAGCCTTCTATAGTTATATCAAGAATCTCCATGGCAACACCCAGGTTTGCTCTGAGTTACTGCACAATGGTACCTTCTATACTGAGCCAACAGATATTACCAACATACTGGCCGACCGATTCAGTGCCAACTTTACCCCCCACAAAGGACCAATCACAATACCGGAGGAATGCCAGGCACACAACATTACTGCAGCACAGGTTAAAGCTGCATTGTCCAAGGCCAAGAATACAGCTTCCATGGGACCTGACAATATCCCTGGATGTGTTCTACATGAACTACAAAGTGAACTGGCACCACATCTGTGTTCCCTGTTCAATCACAGCCTCACCTCAGCTTTGTCCCTACCGGAAACTCGGAAACATAAAGGTCCTAACAAACAGCCTGATATTGGGTGATTTCAATTACCCAAACATTAATTGGGAGAACTACTCAAGTACTAACTCCCTTGCCCAGCATTTCCTAGAATTTATAAACTCAAACGCCCTGTATCAAGTGGTCATCACCCCCACTAGAGGTGACAACATATCGGACCTGGCCAATCACCAGCATGGGCGACCGGTGTTCCACACCAGTGGTCAACCCCTGGTTGGTTAGATCTGACCATAAACTAATCACTCTGGATATCCGCATTCCGCCCCCACTCCCGGTCAGAGAAACCACAGTGAAAAACTTTTCAAAAGCAAACTTCACGTTACTTAAGACTGAGGTGGAAAGTTTCAAATCCCCCATGTTAAAGGATAATGCTGCCTAAGCTGCAAAATCCTGTACTAATGCACTGTACGGGCACCTACAAGAATGCATGGATCGTGCTATCCCAAGCAAAACCAAGACTCACTCCTCCAAGAAAAGGAAACCAGTCTGGTGGACCCCTGCCATAAACAAGCTATACAATAGAAGGAGGAAGCTAGTACAGAAAAGAGTAAAATCCCAAGGGGGAAGACATCCCTGATCAGTATCCGCAAGAAACTATGAACCCTCATAAAATCATCCAAGGCTAGCTTCGAAAGAAAAATTGCGAGGGACTCCAAAGATAACCACTAGGCATTCTTTAGCTTTGTCAAGAATCTAAGTGGCAATTCCCAGATCTGCTTGGTGTTGGTGCAGAATGGCACAAAATACACTGAACCGACCGATATCGCCAACATCCTGGCAGACAGGTTCAGTGCAAACTTCACCCCCCTCTCACCCCCAAAAGGGCCCATAACCATACCAGAAGAATGTAGTGCCCCTGAAGTCACAGACACTCAGGTTAAAACAGCCCTCTCCAAAGCCAAAATCACAGCATCAATGGGACTGGATGGTGTCCCAGGCTGTGTCCTACACAAGCTCAAAGATGAAATAACCCTTCACCTAAACACACTGTTCAAACTCATCCTCTCCACAGGCTACGTGCCCATAGAGTGGTGCACAGCAACGGTTATTCCACTCCACAAAGGTGGTGCCACAACAGACCCTGGGAACTATCGCCCTATAAGGCTGACCAGCTTGGTCAGCAAGACTATGGAGCGCATCATCATGGATCTCATTAACAGAGACATTGGTAACCTCCAAACACTGGACCCTATGCAGTTTGGCTTTGTTAAGGGCAGATCATGCCTCCTAAACCTAGGGGACTTCTTTGAGAGAGTTACCAAGGCTATAGACGAGGGAAAGGTGGTCCACACAGCCTACCTAGACCTCGCAAAGGCCTTCGACACCATTCCCCATTCTGGTATTATAGACAAGCTCACCAGCCTGAACATAAACCCCTACGTCACAAGATGGGTTGCCAACTGGCTCATGGACAGAACCCACATGTTAAAAATTGTGGGAGCTAGGTCTGACTTTAAACCGGTTACAAGTGGCGTTCCCCAGGGCTCAATCCTAGGACCCCACCTGTTCGACATATACTTCTCAGAGGTACAGGCAAGCACAGGAGGACTATGGCTGACCAAGTTCGCAGATGACCGCAAACTAGGGGCTATAATTGACTCTTCGGCTGACACAGACATCCTCCAAAAGGGTCTCGCTGAGACAGATACCTGCTGTCAAAACTATGGCCTCAAGCTAAATGTCAAAAAGTGCATAGTCATCCCCTTTGGAAAAAACAAAGTACCCACAAACTACCACATACGTGGAAGCCCCTTAAATACAGTAGACGTAATAAGGGATATGGGGACCCAAGAAGATAGTAATCTCTCCTTTGATAATCACATTGCCAAAGTGGTTAGAAAATCCTTCTATGTGGCCCACCTAATCACAAAAGGGTTTGCATCCAGATCAAAAGAGGTCATTGGGCCCCTCTATGCATCACTCATCAGACCCATCATAGAGTACAACTCCCCATTTAGGAGGTACCTTTCAAGACACCTGCAACAGCTGGAAAGATCACAGAAGTACCTCACCAAGAGGATCACTGGCCTCAGACAGATGCCCTATGCAGCTCGACTGAAGAAACTCCAGCTGTAGTCATTTGCATACCCCCGACTCGGAGGTGATCTATGACTGACATACAAGGCCATGCCCAACCCAGAATTGATAGACATGCTCCACCTAAAGAAAACCATATCCCCTCGAGCCTCACGCTGTAGGGATCTAAACCTCACTACAACAATAAATAGGAAGTGCTGGAGGGATAGATCCTTGTCCCAGAGACTTCCCATGCTCTGGAACAAGATTCCAGTCTACATTAGGCAGAGCTCCTCACTAACACTCTTCAAGAGACACCTTGACGAGTGGATGGGAAACAGGAAGTTTACCCCGGGGATCACTTCAGTGGCTCTGCTGGACAGAGGAACAGAGAACTAATCTAAGTGGGCAGCGAAAGCCAACACATTCTGGCTAGGCTTATAAATGCCTTTGGGCAGATAGTTTGGTACCTACCTATGGCCATATGAATGGTGCACTGCTATGCTACAGTACAGGGAGCGACTGCAGACCCTGGGAATTATTGCTCCAGTCTGATATGTAAGACTATGGAGCGCATCATCATGGACCTAATTAACAAGGATATAGGGAATCTCCAAAGTCTAGCTCCCACGATATTTGGTTTTGTGAAAGGTAGATCATGCCTGCTCAACCTGTTTGACTTCTTTGAGTCAATCACCAGAGCTGTGGATGAGGCAAGGTAAGTTCATACAGCCTACCTTGATCTGGCCAAGGCCTTTGATACCATTTCCCACTCAGGAATTATTTATAAACTCACCAAACTAGGCATCAACCCCTGCATCATTAGGTGGGTTGCAGATTGGCTCACGGAACCCCCCACAGTGTGAAAGTAGCGGACTCCAAGCCAGACTGCCAACCAGTCACGAGTGGAGTCTCACAGGGATCAGTCCTGGGTCCTCTCCTGTTTGACATCTACTTCTCAGAAGTCCAAACCAACACGGAGGGACTCTGGTTGACCAAGTTCGCAGACAACTGCAAGCTGGGAGCCATTATTAACTCCCCAAGTGATGTAGACATCCTACGGAAAGACCTCACTGAGACCAGTGACTGATGTCAAAACCATGGCCTTAAGCTTAATGCCAAAAAATGTGTCATCATTCCCTTTGGGAAAAACTCAGTTCCCACTAATTACCACATTGATGGGAGCCCACTGAACACTGAAGGCATTATAAGTGGTCTACGGACAGAGGTTGACAGCAACCTCTCCTTCGACCACCACATGTGGTCAGGAAATCCTTCTGTGTGGCACATCTCATTACGAAGGGTTTTGCATCCAGGAAGAAAGAGGTCATCATCTCTCTCTACTCTTCCCTCATTAGGCCAGTCATTGAATATAATGCCCCGTTTGGCATGTACCTCACTAGACACAGCAACAGCTGGAAAGGCCACATAAGTACCTCAAGAAGGGAATCCTAGGCCTTAAACACATGTCCTACATGGACAGACTGCAAAAACTCCAGCTAATCGCTGTCTCATACTAAGAGGCAATCTCTGCTTGACTTACAAAGCCATGTCTGACCCAGCTCTGTTAGAAATGTTACATCTAAAGAAATCCCAATCCCTGTGAACCACACACGCCAGAGACCTCAACGTCATTACCACAATCAACAGAACATGCTGGAGGGAGAGGTTCAAAACCCAGAGACTGCCCATCCTCTGGAATAGAATTCCCATACATGTAAGAAGAGCACCTTACTGGCCCTCTTCAAGAGAAATCTTGATGAGTGAATGGGAAATAGAAAGTTCACCCCGGGGATCACTCCAGTGGCTCTACTTGATAGAAACACTGGGAACTAACATCAGGCAGCACTATGCCAGGGCACTTCTATGGGCTAGGCTTGTAAAGTCTCCAGGGCCATTAGCCTAGTACACACCTATGGACCTATGTCAGATCTGATTGTCCTAGGGTAGTTGCCACATCGGGTTTTCTGAAAAGGTGTGGACTGTAGATCCATTTTGAAAGCATCCACTTGGTCCTCATTTCATACATTTATCAAACGTTACAAACTTCTTGCCTCCAGAGTCAGGGCTTATTTCACTAAAGCTGTACTTCAAGGCATTCTGGACTGTAATTCAACTCCATCCACCCTTTCTTCTTGAACTTTGGAAATTGTCTCATCTGTAAGGATTACTTCAACAGTGATCTTCTGAAGAACATAGTATAGTTAACTTACCATAACAGTAGATGTTCAACTAGATCACTGTTACAGTACAAGTGCCCTCCTTCATCCCTGGCCAGAGTGTGATATCCTTCTTTTTTCTATGCCAAGACTTGACTTAAAGCTTTAAGCTTTAGCCTTCCACTCCAGGGACAAGAAATGAGTTTTGGCAGATCCATAGATTTGTGTAAAACTGATATATCTGCTCGTAAGGGTGGACATATTGCATGCAAGGAAGCAAAATAAAGCTTTGTAGACTGGCCAGATATGCAGTATCCTTGGCAGGATATGTCCCATCTGTAAGGTTTGCTGCAACAGTGATATATTTGAACATCTACTGTTATGGTAACTTTACTACACCTCTGTATTTCTCCAGTACTTGTGTGAATTGCTCATTTCCGACTTAGCATATACTTCAGTAAAGTTACATATTTCAGCCATATACTGTTTACTACTGAATTCTCCCTTCTCATTTTCAAGTTAAACAATTTTTAATGGAGTTTTTTATATTATATCACTAAGAAAGAAGGTGTCTCCAAGTAGTGATTTTAAATTTGTTTTGGAAACGTTAACCTCCCTTTGAACATGCAGTCTGTTTCTGTCCAAAATTTGTAGCTTGGAAGCCTGTAGTGCTGATAGCCTTCACTTCTGCTAGACAGGTATCCTGTTTGGTATCTACTTTTCTGAAGTACAGACTAACACAGAAGATTTTTGGCTAATGAAGTTCGCAGATGACTGCAAACTAGGAGCCATAATCGAAAATCATAGCGATGGACATCCTACAAAAGGGCCTCACTGAGACAGATGCCTGGTGTCAAAGCTATGGCCTGAAGCTCAATGCCAAAAAGTACATTGTCATCCCCTTTGGTAAAAATTCTGTACCCATGAGCTACCACATAGATGATAGTCTACTTCATAGATTCATAGATTAGTACTAGGCTAACTGCCCTTGCGAGCCATTTTAAGCCTAGCCAATTATCCCTTGTGAGACTCAAACCCTGCACCTTGTGTTTGTAAGGCAAACACCTTAACCATAAGGCCACCCTCCCAGTCCTGATAAGAGACCTTGGGACACAGGTGGACAGTAGTCTCTCCTTTGATAATCACAATACCACAGTAGTCAGGAAATCCTTCTACGCGGCACACCTCATCACAAAAGGTTTCTCATCCAGGAAAAAAGAGGTCATTGTTCACCTCTGATCGTCACTCATTAGACCCATTATAGAGTACAACACCCCTTTTGGTATGTACCTCACAAGACATCTACAACAACTGCAAAGGCCACAGAAATACCTCACAAAGAGGATTACCGGCCTCAAACAGATGCCCTACGCAGACCATCTTAAAATAACTCCAGCTTTACTCCGTCGCATATCTCCTACTCAAAGGTGATCTCTGCCTAACATGCAAAGCTATGTCAAACCTAGAGCTGTTGGACATGCTCCACTTAAAGAAATCCCAATCCCTCTGAGCTACATGCTGTAGGGACCCAAACCTTGTCACCACAATAAACAGAACATGCTGGAGGGATAGATTCCTGTCCCAGAGACTTCCCATACTCTGGAACAAACTACTTATCTATAGCAAACAAAGCTCCTCATTAGCACTCTTCAAGAAAAATCTTGATGATTGGATGGGAAATAGGAAATTCACCGCGGGAGTCACCTCTGTGGCTCTGTTCCACAGTGGCACAGGAAAATTATTTTCTTGGGTGGTGAAAGCCCGGGTACCTTTGTGGCTAGGGTTATATAGGCCCTAGGGCCAATAGCCTAGTACCTACCTATGAACTTATGAATTTACAGGCCTTTATAGCTACTCAACCATTTTTTTGATGAGTCATAGGGCCAACCTTCCAGTTATGCTTAAAGCAGTTCTTGAAATTACTGATAAGCAAACTGTCCATCTCCCTGATAATTTTCCCTCATTCAGAATTGTATGGTATTTATTTATTTCATTATTTATCCTTTGTTGACTGGGTTAGTCCCACTAGGCTAGTAATCTCCGTTTAGGGGAGACCTTAGGTGCTATTTGTACTACTAGAAAAGTTTGGCCAGGGCATCAGGGAACTTCCCCTACTCTCTTTGATAGGTGCCGTGGGGATCTTTTACATCCACCTGATTTACCACCAACTGAAGCAGATGGGGCTTCATATTAATGTCTCATGTGAATGACGGTACAGTCAGGAGGGCAGCACCCCCCCCCCCTTTTCCACTCTACTGCAGTGTCAGTAATTGATCTACCTGGTGTGAGAATAGAATCCACAGCCTTCTGTACCAAAGACATGTGCTAACTATTGTGTCAGTGATACAAAATAAGAAAGAATTCTTCAATGCTGGATATGCATAGACAGCTGATATATTATCTGGATAAAACAAGAGAGTTTAGGAAATCTAGTTAACTTTTTGATAAGAAAAAGTGACATTTAGCTTCTTTTTTTTTCTTTCTTCAAAAATCTTCATTGACAGTAATGTTAAGAAATACTTTGGAAATTACTTAACCATAGCACTCAATCATTCATGAGGGTGAAATATTAAACAATGTATGATTATAACAAACAGCGTATAACAAGCCACAGTTAAGAAGAATTATACAATGACCCCCCCGTTAATATTCCAAAACATGCACGCTGATTGGTCAGCATGCCCGTTGTAAATCCAACCTGTACTAATGGAAAAAGGTCCGATGGCCTGGACTGATGTCCTTCAAGAATGCAACTGCAGTCATAACATGTGGGTTGTCCTGCCTCAGGCAGTCGCTGAAAATTTTTTCTCCGATAAATTTGTGCACACCCATCGGATCTTAGACCATTGCTGTAGACAAGGTCACTCCTGCACGTGAGCTGCCCAGGCCTCTTTGGCCATGTCTGTTAAGGGGGCAGCCAGCAAAACAAAGCATATTACTTCTAAATCCCTTACTCCAGCCTACTCAGAGACACAAAATTATGTCCATGGCTGCTGATTTAATTTTTCCATGATTAGTTCACAGGCCCATCTGAGAGAAAGGCCGGGTTGAACCCTCTGACCTATTCCCTTCAGATAGAAGATTCTTCTGCTCTGTCCTCAGATAGCCATAGCCAGGAAAGAGACTTCGCGACCTATGAGGATGCAGAAGAGGCCCTTAGCTATTCCTCCCTGTACTTGATGTTCTGGATGATTTATATTCTGACTCTAGTGCTACCCTGATTCTCCTCCTCCTCCTGCCCAGCCAGAGCACACAGGTAGGGCCCCCCCAAACTCATTCCCCCATACTGCTTAGGGGCCCAACACTGATGCTATTTACAAAAACCTTTTCACCTAAAGGTCCACCTCTCCACCTTCAACAAAATCAATTGCCCTTCAACAGAGATGGGGGTCATTAGAGATGGGGCCACTACCTTATCTATGACTACTTTAAATTGCCTTTTCTTATAATTTATAATATCAGATACTGTGCCAGAAGATTTACAGACTTTGCAGGAAGCTGTACATAACACTCAGTAAGCAATCACTTCCTGCAGTGTGGATATGATGCACTGGAAGCTTTATGTAGGGCAGCCATTTGTAGACATGCTTGGTTAAAAGATCAACCTCTACCAGATCATGTAAAAGCAAAACTTCTAGATGCACCTTCTGCTAAGGATGTGTTAAAGACCATCAGAAAAAAGCAAAATCAGTTCAGATGGTGAAAGATTTCCCAGGTTCAACCCCCAGATTCAGTAGGAATTGCTAAAAACCCCACAAACACAATCTCAATGACTTTCTTTCATACCTTACCAAGAAAAACAGGCATGTGCAACCTAACACAAAACCACCAGAGGGGCTATCAAGCAAATCACTCTGCTTACTTACTCGATGAAAATAGAAAGAGTTAAATGCTGACTCTACAGCAACTCCCTTCCATGCTGGGCAGGGGTCTTGGCTGATGATTGGACCTCAGGGCAGGAGGCATGTCCTCCCTAGAAGATTTCTTGCACCTCAGATTTCTTGCAGGGCCCAGCCTCTCAGATGGCTTACTGACAGAAGACAAGCAAGAGAAGTTAACATTACTTCAAGGTTTATAGCAAAACTCACCCAGATGACAAATGCATACAGGCCCTGGGTTACACTTAATCTGCATCTGCATTCTCCTGGTTGAAACACATCTGCATATAAACCAAAGGAAATACTGGCAGTAATGCATGCCCATCGAGCCCTTTCACACCAGCTCCAGCAAGGCCATTTACTGACCAGACAGACAACACAACACCACTTTGATGTGGTGAAACAACAAAGGGCCCACTCTTACCCCCCTGCAGACTGACAAATACCATCTTTGGGAAGACTGAGATTTCAGCTTGTCCAGTTACAATCCCAGTTTGTTCCAGGAAAAGACAATGTGTTGGAAGACAGCCCTAAGCAGAATTTCTTCACAGATCCACGAGTGAGGCTACATCCGCACCGGCACACTCGACATGGGGCAAGCCACATGGGGACTATTTGCACTCACCTCAAACCATCTCTCCAGCCTCATCTGCCAAGGAAATCTGCACAAGGACATACCATACAATGCAATGGAAAAAACTGGAACTCTCATTCAGCTGGAACTCCCCTAACAATCCTGCAGGCCCAATGGCAATACCACCCTTCATTATTTTTCACAGAGACAGGGTTCATTAAGGACCAACCCTACTTTTTATGCAAAAGGTGGTAGGTAGGGTTTCTTAAATCAAATTCATTTGCCTGCTTTCTTCTTCTTCCCCAATCCTGAGAATAAGGAGAATGTTTGTTGTTGCAACTTCAACATTCAAAAACAACTTGACTACTGGACAGAATTAAGTAGGTAGAAAGTCTGAACAACTATGGTATTCTACCCACATGTTATGACTGCAGTTGCATTCTTGAAAAGGACATAGTACAGTTTTGTATTTATTGCTCATTTATTTGTTTGGAATCCTGTTTTTTCTTCCAATTTTACAGCCAGCCTTCAGGCACCTGGCATCTGGCATCTGGGGGCAGAAACACTGACATCTACATTTATGGTAGGTACAAAACTGTACTTTTCCATTAGTATAAGTCTTTACTTTTTTTTGTGTTAGCAACATAGAGAATGGAAGAGCTACATTGTTGTACTCTTGCTATGTTAAACAAGTTTAACATAGAGAGATATCTTAAAAAAGCAATGGAGATCTTCCTTTCTCCGTTCCTTTTTTTAAAGCTGTCTCGCTATGTTAAACTCGTTTAAAATAGTAAGACAGCTTTAAAAAAGGGAATGGAGATCTTCCTTTCTCCGTTGCTTTTTTTAAAGATATCTCGCTATGTTAAACATAGCGAGACAACTTTAAAAAAGCAACAGAATTCTTCCTTTCATATGCATGCGCAGTACATCAGAATTGCTCCAGGATACCGGGCAGCACAGAGGCATTATACAATGCCATTATTTAAGAAAAGTAAGTATTTTTTTCTTAAATAATGTCATTGTATAATAGCAATAACCCACTTCTGGGTGTAGGTAATGCTGGATTTACCCACAGTTGGCTTTGTTTGGCCACTCAGGCTTCGCCCTCCTGACCAAACCACACCAACCGTGGGCAAATCCAACATGACCCACACCCAGGCGTGGGTTATTGCTTAAATAAACTATGTACAGTCATGCTAATTGCCCACATTAAGTATGATATTTAACTTTGTATGATAAAGTGAAGAAAGATTGAAAGAGGAAGAACACCACCAAAACACACACATAGAAACACAAAACACACACCTACATTCATGGAGGCTCTCAATAAAAACCTGCCCAAGCAACAGGGCTCTCCAAAGCAGAAATGCAAGCAAACTCAACCTGCCCAACACAACTCAAATGACACATAGCCCATAATCTCAGTGTGCCACTCAACCACATCCCATAAGGCATAACAACGTACCCAACACTCTAGTCATAGGTGACTCTATAGTCAGGCACACTGATGTTCCACTCACCAGGCTAAACAAGGAGAAAGTTACTGTCAGCTGCCTGTCAGGTGCCAGGATCCGCCACATAACACATGCACTCAATTCACTCCACAACAAGTACAAATATGACTCTGTCATTGTCCATGTTGGTGTGAATGACCTCAGACATACCTCCCTGGACTACATGAAAAGACACGTGGAGCTCTCCGATCTTGTAGCCCAGGCAAGTATGACCCTAGCCCTCAGTAGCATCCTGCCATCACCCAGAATGATACCACAGTGTTGTTGTCTTTCAGCTTTTCCCAGTTAGGGGTCGCCACAGCGGAACTCCGGTCCGCTAATTATTGGCAGGAGATTTTCATGAACGCCGAGGTGCCAGCTCGACGTTCAACCTTCAACGAAGGCACGCCCATTTATGCATGTCTTTCGAACGCCCACCCAACCATGGGGAAGACATGCAGACTCCACACAGAAGGCACTCCCCGCACTCCAGCCGAGAATCGAACGGGAGAACCTCTTGCTGTGAGGCAACAACACTACCGCTGCACCACCGCTGAAGAAGAATGATACCACAGTAGAAGGACAAAACCATTTTGTCCTTGTACTGTGGTATCATTCTGGACAAAATGATTGACTTCAACAATTGGCTAAGCTTCTTCTGGTGTCATTTTACTTGATCCCCTTAAAATGACACCAGAAGCTTAGCCAATTGTTGAAGTCAATCATTTTGTCCAGAATTATACCACAGTACAAGGACAAAATGATTGACTTCAACAATTGACTAAGCTTCTGGTGTCATTTTAAGGGGATCCAGTATTTGTCTGCCTGGGATGACATGATCGACAGACCACGATGCTTTGCCAGAGATGGCCTGCACCTGCCATGGCCTGAAGCTCAATGCCAAAAAGTGCATTGTCATCCCCTTTGGTAAAAACTCTGTACCCATGAACTACCACATAGGTGGTAGTCTACTTAACACCAAAAGTGTGATGAGACCTTGGGACACAGGTGAACAGTAGTCTCTCCTTTGATAATCACATTGCCACAGTGGTCAGGAAATCCTTCTACATGGCACACCTCATCACAAAAGGTTTCTCATCCAGAAAAAAAGAGGTCATTGTTCCCCTCTACTCATCACTCATTAGACCCATTATAGAGTACAGCGCCCCTTTTGGTATGTACCTCACAAGACATCTACAACAACTGGAGAGGCCACAGAAATACCTCACAAAGAGGATTACTGGCCTCAAATAGATGCTTTATGCAGACCATCTCTAAAAACTCCAGCTTTACTTCGTCACATATCGCCTACTCAGAGGCGATCTCTGCCTAACATACAAAGCTATGTCAAACCCAGAGCTGTTGGACATGCTCCACTTAAAGAAATCCCTCTGAGCTACACGCTGTAGGGACCTAAACCTTGTCATCACAGTAAACAGAACATGCTGGAGGGATAGATTCCTGCCCCAGAGACTTCCCATACTCTGGAACAGACTACCTATATATGTCAAACAGGTCTCCTCATTAGCACTCTTCAAGAAAAATCTTGATGATTGGATGGAAATAGGAAATTCACCCCGGGGATCACTTCTGTGGCTCCGCTCGACAGGGGCACAGGAAAATAATTTTCTTGGGTGGCGAAAGCCAGGGTACCTTTTTGGCTAGGCTTATATAGGCCCTAGGGCCATTAGCCTAGTACCTACCTATGAACTTGTAAGCCCAGATAGAAACGAATCATGTATATTAAAGGGATTTGGTATAGCAAGATAAAAAAAATTAAAGACCAACCCCAAAGTCTTCACAGAAATTAGGAAATATTAATATGAAAATAAATTGAACAAGGTGTCCCAGTATTCAGTAAATTGTGGGTGGCGTTTCTGACAGTACATTAGATGCTTGTGGGCTAATAAGTATGTTATAGCCATTTGTCTGAACTCTTTCCATGTCATTACAGCCCTGTCTTTCCAATTTAGGGTGATACAGAGTTTAATTAGAACAACTACAGTGATTAAAATATGATTTTGTAATTTTGTTAAGCCTAAAGGAGGAATGTGTAGCATAGCAAATTCCCAGGAAATGGTGGCCTTCTCATATCCCATTTTTTGTAGTTGAACCCTAAGCGAACACCATAACTTATAGGCACATTTGCAACAACAGAAAATATAAAAGATGTCAGCATTTTGGTTATTTCAGCACTGGCAGACTAGGGAAGAGGATGGGTCAAATGTATTAATCTTGGCTGGAGTGAGGTATGCATTGTTCAAAATCATTAAATGGGTGTAATATAGCTTTTTTTTAAGTTGTTTGAATGGAGTAGGTAATTTGAGTTGGGGAGACTGATGGGTTACGCTTAGTCCAGTAGTTGGAGAAGAGTGTTTCATTTATATCACCCCCAGATTTTGATCTCTATTGGCAATGATACGCTTATATGCTTTTGAAATAATTTTATTTTTCCTTAACAGAGAGGACCATAATGTATTGCATGTATTTATTTCATCAGGAGCAGGATCGAGGTCAACCCAAAATTTAGCACAAAGCTCTAAGTTGTCTTAAGATAATGGTGTAACTTTTGGGGAGTTTTAACTCTAGGCTCATTGCAATAAGTGACTGCTTCCTATATTAATAGATATCCAGTACAGTTTTCTCCTTTAAGAAGGGGTAATCAATTAGGTTGAGCATTTTGTTATTGAATTTAAGGTTTGGATTAAGATGGAGAGGTTGTAAAATGCTGAAGGCACTGGTTAGCTTAAGTGTGTTGAAGAGTTTTTGTATACTGATTATTTTGCTCTTTATAGAGGTATGCAGTTTAATATTTTGACACTCACTTTCTAAGCAAAGTATTTCCAGATGGCTTTCTCTTTGCATTCAGTTTTGTTGTTCCAGCCATGACAAAGTCCTCCAAAGAATGTTAAGACTCCTGTGTTCACACATTTACTAAACATTGCAAACTGGATACTTTTTTTCAGAGCCAGAGCTGGTTGGTTTCCCTAGGGTCGTTCTGCAAGGCATTCTGGATTCTGGTTCATCTCCCTCTACTGTCTTTTCTTGAGCTTTAACAATAGTCCCCAAATGTAATAAATACTGCAGCAGTGATGTTATGAAGCTATGAAGATTACTGTAAAGTTCTGTAGGTAACCTACCATAACAGCAAATGTTCAAATAGATCACTTTTGCAGTTCATATACCCTCTCTTCACCCCCCTTCCCCATGATCTTTACCTTAGCTGAGGCCAAGTCCCTTCTCCCTCTTATTTTTTCTATTTTTGCCTTTTTTTTCTCCATGACATGGCTAGATTTAAAGTTTCAGTGCAAGAAAGCTCTGAGCAGGTACCCACATAACTAAATTTTATGATAACTACCTGACACAACTTTGTTTTATGTAGCTATTCTTTATAACTGCAGTCTTTGAAAGTATCTCATATTGCAGGCAGTGGCTTTGTCTATCTTTTTTTTTAATAGAAGAACTCCCAGAATTGTATGGTTATGTCTTGTTCTTAAAACACTTGGAAAAAACAGCAAAGGAGATGATAGGACTACCTAATATGTGACTGAACATCTCAGCTGTGTGGAGGTAGTCCTTCATATGCCTGTTGAAAGAAAAAATTGCAATGGTATAATGATTCATCTTGCATTTCTTGTGATGCCATGCAGAAAGATTCTTTATTCATATTCTGATCTCAAATATACGTACTATCTTTGAAGATCACTTAATAGAAAACATTTTCTTATAAGATGACTACTTTAATTTGAAGTCTTACAGACAGTAGTTTTATTTTCCTGGACAATTTCACCTCTTTTATCTTCCAAACAAGAACATTCTTCATACATACTTAGTTGGAAGGAAGTAGAGAGGAGAGGAAAGCTGCTCATATTTTGCATCATTTGATACTTTGACGCTAGTACATGTGTAGTGCCAGTAGGGGATGTCTGTTTTAACAGTAACTCTTTGAAGAAATATATTTTACTTCCATATGAGTGAATATTTCTGCATGTGTAGCTTTTTTGATCCAGTTGTCCTTAAAAGTCATTTGCCTTAGAATGTTTCTTAAGTAACAGTTTTACTTCTGTTTGCACTCTAGCCAGTAGTTTTCAAATCTCTGATCGTTACCATATTTTTACTTCTTATCTTGATAAACCAAATTGATGTTAACTGATTCTTAGTATGACCCGCACATATAAAAGCAAAAGGCATCTACATCTCCAAATTGATATGTATATATTAATTTTAGGCAAACTTCCTTCCTGCTTCATTCTTCCAGTTTATGGGATCATTCATTTCTGCAGTAGATAGTGGGCTGCTGTAATAAAGTTGCTTGCTAACGTTTGCCAGTGAGTGACTGAACTGGTCTGGTTGGTTTAGTCTAAGTACCCTGGCATCATGCTGCTTGCCTATGATCTTTATAATTTTTCCTTGCCACTAGTAATTGATGAGTACAGTATCATGAAAAATGTATTTGAGGAAGCATCTGCATGCATCCAGCTTCGTACAGGTTGGCTTCTGACTTTGTCAGTTAGAGCAGTCATCCCTATATTCATAAAACATAAGGGTGTACTTACCCCTTCTTTCATTAGTCCAGGAGCTTAGACTCATTATGAACATGTTTTTGTCTGTGTCTGTAACAGAATCAAAAGTTTGATTCTTATTCTTAAACAAATTTATTAGATTTTTATTCTTATTGTGTCACTAATCCTGTTTATAGAATGAAAGTCCTGAGGCAGAACCTGACTGTGACCCTGTAGCCGTGAAAGCTGCACAGAAGCTGTGGTCTGATCGCATGTCTCTGGCTGGCGACATCTTCACAATAGAAATGCAAGACTATCTTCCATTTGGTACGTAATGGAAATGTTTAGTTTGCTAAAAGTGAAAATAAGCAGGTTTACAGTAAGTGTGTTTATTTTGTAAAACAAGATAAAATCAACAGATTTGCAACAAGTACATTTATTTTGTAAAACAAATAACTGCCATTGATGATATTACAGGTGCTGCAACACTGGGTATTACTGTAGCCATTTGTTTTTTAAATAACATTGTTTAATACAGAATCGTATGATGCATATGAGACCAATAATTCTGACTCCTGAATCCAGTGCTGGTGTTGTTGAACTTCACAGAATAAAACCAGATCTGAGATTGAGACATTATGTTATTCACGGCTGTGGTACACTTAGCTACATGGGTTATATACTGCCAAGGTTATATAAAACATACAGCTTCCAAAGCTTCAGGACACCTTCCACATGCCCAAACTGTTATTCAGCTCGAACTAAGCTGACAAGACAGGTTTGGGTGCCAAGCCCTTCACACCTTTTCTGCTGTTGGAGAGCATTCCTGCATGGTCTTTTGAGTATTGATTGTCAGCTTGTGCTGTTGGTTTGCTAGATAGATAAGGTCTCTTTGTGGAGAACCTTCCACATTAAAAATGTATTGATTTATTCTACTCTTCTGCTTAGGCAAGTTATTTTTAAGCTATGAGTGTGTATTTTAATGGACTGCCACAAGATTTAACTATACTTTTAAATAGGAGCATGCTGTTTTCCTGTCAGTTTAGAAGTTGTTCAAAGTAGTTGAAAAACATTTTTCTGTGGAGAAATTGTGTATATTTTACTTTATTAGCTGACAAAGTATTTTAAATTGCTTTTTACTGATTTTATGTGAAAAATTAACTTTTAACAACTTTAAACTTTTACCAGCTTATGCTGCTTCTTTTCCACAGGAAGAGGCATCATTTTCAGCTTGACCATGGATCAAGCCACTAGTTCCACATTTGATCCTTCTTTCAGCCATAAAATGAAAAAGGTGAACAAACAGCTTTTGCCACCAGGGGTGTAGCTAGGATTTTCATATTTGTACTGACAGCTCTCAAACTGCTACCCCCCCTCCCCAGCCAAGCTACGGCCATTCTCGCAATTCACGGTTCGCTCTTTTAGTGTCGATGAAGAGGCATTCGCTGTAATGCCTCTTCAGTAATATAATATAAATTCACTCAAACTTGGTTCCTTGAATTGAAAATTAACCTGAAATATCAGTTCTTTGAAAAATGCAGCATGGTAGTTGGGGTAGAGACTTTATGCTTTTGTTTTCTGTAACTAAGGTACAGGTTTTGAGCTTGAGTAAATTACTAACCACCTGCTACTACTAACTAGGATGTTTCATTCACACACACACCCCTACCTACCTCTTAGTGCAAGAAATATGGACAAAGCCTAAAATAAACAGGGACAGATATTAAATAATGTTCTCGTGAACTTAGAAAGTTGCTAGAATAACAGGATTTGTGCTAGTATGAATTTTTCTAAAGGACATGAAGTCTGAAGCTCAAATGTCTGTCATTATTTAGCAATTTCAGCCTTCAATGATTTTCTAGAAAATCACAAAATTTATGAGGAACAGACAAAAAATATGGGGCAAAAATCTGGACATTCTGAAAAATTTGGACAGTTGAGAGGTATGCTACCCACCACACACACACACACACACACACACACACACACACACACACACACAAAACCTCTTACAGCAACAAGCTCATAAATAAAACTGAGGCAAAGGCCCAAAAATAAGGACATTTTTTTTTAAATATTGCTCTTATAAACTTAGAAAGATAATAGAATAGTAGTAGGTCTTGCATCAGTATGAATTTTCTGAAAGGTATGAAATCTGAAACTGAAATGTCTGCATTATTTTCTAACTTCAGTCTTTAACAATTTGCCACTAAACTGCAATTTTATGAAAAACGGACCAAAAATGTGATGCAAAAATATAAAATTGCCAGACAATACAGATGGGAACCTGTCAAAGGAGGGACACCATTTTAATATGAGCACAGTTAACTTAGAGCAGCTGACAAAATTAGAGAATCTACATGCATTTCTGAAATAAAAGTAATGTATAACTCTGATCATTACAGCTATTTATAAAAGTAAAGTAAACCCTCTATGTTTTCTTCCAAAATTGATATTTTGTGGAGGGATCATTAGGGGAAGAGCAACATTTTGAGCCAAAATCAGGGACAGTTGAGGTTTGGCTATGCCTACTTCTATAAAGCAATTTGCATGTACCTCTCAACCTGTTAATGTAATAAATCTGGACAAGGCCAAATATATTGAGGGAACATATAAACAGTACTAAAAATTGCTCTTGTATAAACTGGGACAGTTGATAGAACAGGTCTTATTTTAGCATGCATTTTTCTGAAGGTTATAAAGTCTGAAACTAGTGTGTCATTATTTAGTGACTTAATTCCTAAATCATTTGCCAGAAAACCACAAATTGAGGAACAAACCAAAAATAAGAAGCAAAAAATCTATTCATTCTTTGAAAATCTGGACAGTTGGGAGGTATAGTTCAGCTGGGGCTGTCTGTTTGCCGCCCTTCCCCCTCACAAAACCATGGTCGAATGGAGCCTCCCCCTGCAGCCATTCCAATGATCCATTACTTTGCTGTTTCACTCCATTTACCATAAACACTAATGTGCATACTGATTTACTTCTATGATGATTTGAACTTCATTTGAAAGTTTTATTTTGCATTTTACAGCACAAACACTAAGACATCTGCTAAACAAACTTGGCATTAAAACTTCTCTGCCCTTGAAACTCACATTCATTAAAACAACATTAAAACCCACATTCAAAGAAAAATACATTTTACCCGTGGCAGATAAAAATTAATTCTGGGCTGCTTTTAAATCATAGGCCCCTTGCATATGAAACATACATGTGCTCTTTGATGCACCTTCCTAATGCTTTGAACATTTTTCCAGTAAACAATGAAACAAAACTGCCCAATTCAGAACATTTCCATCATAAAAGTCTAGTCAAACTTCTACAGTCCACCATTATCAGTAAATAATATGCACAATCTCTGAAGTAGTAAAAAAAGTCATCTAAATAATTCCACGTTAAATAAATCTAACTAATGAAGAGGTTGCTGCTGGCAATCACCTTTATATTTCATGACTTCACCGAAAAAGTGTCCGATGCCCCTGAGGAATAAATTGCCTAAATTACATTAATAATAAGCTAGTAATATTGCAATAGGAAATGGATGGCAAACTGATAACAGGCTCATAGTTAATGTCTTAACTTTCAGTACAGCAGCATTCACCCCTTATGGGAGTAGAACCAACAACCTTCTGCATTAAAAGCAAGCACACAACATTTTGTGCTACTAGCAATGTGAGCTGACTTGGCATAATCGGCACTAAACTTCTCTTCCCCTGCAGCTCTCAGTTCCTTGTAAAATCTACGCAATACTCAACTACATCTCAACTTCGCAGCACAAGAAGCTTGGAAAAAGCCAAATTTATTGGGGTGGGTCAAAAGGGCAAAAAACAGGAACACATTAAACATTGCTTGTATAATCTTGGAAAGCTGCTAGAATAAAATGCTGTGTTACCATCATACATTTTACTGCCAAGGTCACTGTGCAAAATAGTCAGAACAACATACCACTATGCCAAATCACCTGCTTTGTGAAAGAGAGGAAGACTGGAACTTACATGGCTATCATTTAATGAATTCAGTTTTCACCATAGCTGTCAACCTCTTAGCACAAAACACCTGGACAAACCCAGTAATGAGGGAATACAGCCCTCAAACATATTCAGTGAATTCAGTTCTTGCCATAGCTGTCAACCTTAGCACAAAAAACCTGGACAAAGCCAATAACAGGGTATTACAGTCCCAAAAATAAGGACAAATTTCAAATAGTCATAAACTTAAAAAAATTGCTATAAAAAGGTTGGTTAGTATATATTTATTGCTAGAATAAAAGTTGTTTTACTATGTCACAAACACGATGCAGACTCCACACAGAAGGCACCCCAGCCTAGAATCAAACCAGAAAACCTACAGCTGTGAGGCAACAATACTGCCACTGCACCATCAAATATGTAAGGAAGTAAACATTCAGAAACCTGAAGTCTGAAATTTAAATGCCTGTCAATTTGTTAATCAGGACAGTCTGACTTGGAACAAAAAAAAACACAATTCTCAGCAGAGGCCCAGGAAAAAATAATGCAGACATGTCTTTGTAACATGGGAGGACACAAAGCAAACCCACACAAACACAGGGAGAAGATACAGAACCCCCCCCACCACCACACACAAAGAAGGCACCCCAGCCAAGAACCAAACCCAAGAACCTACAGCTGTGAGGCATCAATTCTACGTTGCTACCACTGCACCATCAAATTTCAAGCATTGCAATATTTAAAAACCACAGACACATACAGACATTGATCAGATCAAATATGAGGCAAAAATCTGCAAATTTTTTACAAATGGTGGTGGGTAGGGAATTCAGGTCTTTAACACCTGCATACGAGGTACAGGGTTCAAGCCTGAGGTATTCCCTACCACACCACCATGAGTAATCACACCAGTACAACATCCCACCTGGCACACACACACACACTCACACACACACACACACACACACACACACACACACACACACACACACATGTTTAACACCCTACCTTGAGACCAGCTCGGGAATCAGAACGCTACCTCTACCTCCTCGGAAAGCATCACCAACCAACCCTCCATGCAGTGAGACCTCGGGAATCCTCCTCTCCATGACGTGAGACCAGCTTGGGAATCAAAAACGAAAGTATTTAAAACGCACGCTACCTCCCGCTCAGAAAGCATTTGGAGCTCCACTCCATTCCTACTGGCTGCCTAAAGCGCGCTGACGTCATCGTGCAGTAAAGCGTGAAAATAAAGATGATTTAAAACGAGCGCGAAAATAAAGAAAGTTTAAAATGCTACCCCCCCTTCTACATAAGTTGTACTGAAATCAGTACAATGCGTATGCCTCCCGACGTCCCTGTTTGCCACCATAGCAGGCTAGCAGTTTGCCTCAGCCACAGGTGGGTGGCGCTGCTGTGGCTGGAACTGGTTTCTCAGACCACTCATCTTTTAACCTGGGTTATGGACTGGGGGGGGGGGGTTAGCCACATTCTTTGCAGCTGTTTGGATCCTCTCATAGGTTCATAGATTAGTACTAAGCTAACTGCCATTGCGAGACATTTTAAGCCTAGCTAATTATCCCTTGTGAGACTCAAACCCCACACCTTGTGTTTGTAAGGCAAACACCTTAACCATTAGGCCACCCCCCAACCTCTCAGTGGGGCAAGGGAGAGCCACTCATCAGTCTTGGGAGAAGGAACAGTGAAGACTTAACTGTTTGGTCAGAATGTTGTGCCCATCCCTGGGAAAGCTGCCATTGCAGTCAGTAACACGGCCCCATTTTCCTGTCAAAAAGAAATAGAAAACTAAACACGCATCTACTCCTACTCAAATTTCCGTAGACCAGGATTAGTTTACTGGGTCTGGCCCAGGGTTTAATTCAGATTACTGATCCTTCTTATAATGTGGTTTCTGGTAGAAGAAAGAGAGACGCCTCTTTTCCTGAAGAGATTCAAGATTTTGAATCTGGACAAGAAGATGAAGGGACAATGTAGGGTTTTCTTCTCAGTTTTCTGATTCAGACTCAGAGGAGAGCTCAGTTTGATTCTTCCTGTGGGAGTTTCTCTTTCTGTGAGACTATTTTCAGAATGTGCCAGTGTTTTCCACAGGAGAAAAAGTACAGTTTTGTACCTACCATAAATGTAGATGTTCGAGGATCTACATTGCTGCAGTCATAACCTGTGGGTAGTCCGCTGTCCTCGATCGGCCCGAATACCAAAGAGCTGGGCTGGCGTCGGTCATTGTCGCCTGGAGCTGACGTCAGTACGTAGTAGTACTTAAGCGCATGACCAACGCCATATCCTCAGTCTTTCTTGCCCCAGATGTCAGAAGGCCTAAGAATGAAAGAAGGCCAGAGCCAAAATAGTAAACACCCAACCACAAACCATAGAGGGGAAGGAGGGAGGGATAATTGGACTGCAGCAATGTAGATCCTCGAACATCTACATTTATGGTAGGTACAAAACTGTACTATGTTCTTCGTCTCACATTGCTGCAGTCATAACCTATGGGTAGAATCCCAAAGCAAAGGAAAAAGGGAGGCTGGCAAACTAAATAGCACTAGGAGCTGCTAACATGCCCTGTAAAACTGCAGTGGCAAACCCAGCCTGGACTTGGAATAAAGAGGGAGATGGTAATGCTTAGTAAAAGTGTGAACTGAACTCCAAGTAGCTGCCTCCAAAATATCCTTAGTAGCTACCCCCCTCAAAAAAGCAGTAGATGTGGCAGTAGCCCTAGTAGAATGAGGCCTGATCCCAGCAGGAACATCCTTCCCATGATGAGAATAACAAAAGGCAATACATTGACCAATCCACTTAGAAATAGTCTGCTTTGAAACAGCCTTCCCTTGTGAACCCAGAGCAAAAGAAACAAATAACTGTTGACTCTGTCTGAACTCTTTAGTTCTGCTCAAATAATAACGTAACTGTCTGTGGATATCCAAAGAATGCAAGACTTTTTCCCCTTATTTTGGGGATCAGCATAAAATTAGGCAAATGAATAGACTGGTTCAAAGCCACATTAGAAATCACTTTAGGCATAAAAGTAGGGTTAGTTCGCAAAAGAAACTCTATCCTTATGGAATATCAGAAAGGTTCAACTGCCATGACTGCTTGCAATTCAGATACCCTCCTAGCCGAAGTAATGGCCAACAAAAAAGCAGTCTTCCAAGACAAAAAACTTAAATTCAGACAAAGCTGCAGGTTCAAAAGGAGGTAAAGTAAGCTTCTCCAACACAAAATTGAGATCCCAGGAAGGAGTGGGAGCTCTACGTGGGGGTCTTATATTCTTTGCCCTCTAAGAAATTGTTTGAACAAAGGGTGAGAAAATAAAGGAGGGTCACAATCATAGTGAGCAGAAATGGCTGCAGCATGAACCTTCACAGAAGAGAATGACAAACCCTTGTCCAGTAATTCAGTAAGATACTGCAGTGCAAAACTCAGAACAGGCACTGAAACATCAAAGCCCTTTGCTGTGCTCCAAAGAAAAAATCTCTTCCATTTATCAGCATAAACTTTTCTAGTACTAGGCCGCCTGGCTTCCAAAATGACATCTAAAACCTGTTGTGGAAGCTGAGACTCCACCGGCTTCATTACAGGATACGCCAGTCTGTTAGATGCAGGGAATGCACCCGAACATTGAGAAAATGATTGTTTGACTGGGACAACAAATGAGGAACCTGTGGCAAAGGCCAAGGAGGCTCCTGAATTAAACTCCTCAGTAGAGGATACCAATGCTGACGAGGCCAATCTGGTGCTATTAGAATCATGCAAGGCTTGTCCCTCCTGGCTTTCAAGAGTACTTTGGGAAGAAGAGGCAGAGGGGGAAAAGCATAAACGTGAAGGTTGTTCCAACTGAAAGATAGAGCATCCACTTTCCAAGCATTTGGGTGGAACAACTTTGTGCAAAATGTTGGCAGTTGGAAATTCAGAGGAGAAGCGAACAGATCTATGTCTGGAGTTCCCCAAGCCACGGTCCACTGTTTGAATACCTGAGAGTCCAGTTTCCACTCGTGGGGATCCACAATTTGCCTGCTCAATACATCTGCTAGGGAGTTCTGTGCTCCTGGCAGAAACCGTGCTTGAAGATTGATGTGCAAACTCAGAGCAGTCTCCCACAAAATCATTGCTTGTCTGCAAAGAGGGTAGGAATGGGTTCCCCCCTGCTTGTTGATGTACCACATGACTGTTGTGTTGTCTGTTTGAATCAACACCTGTCCCGGCTGAAGTAGGTCCTTGAAGGCTGTCAAGGCAAATTGGACTGCTAACATCTCCTTCATGTTGATATGCAAATGTAGTAGTTTGGGAGGCCACGTGTCTTGTATCCATTTTCCATTGAAGTGTGCTCCCCAAGCCAAGTCCGAGGCATCCGTCGTTAGTATCTGACTCGCCTCTGGTCGGATCACAGAGAGTCCCTTGTTTAGGTGACATTCCTGAGCCCACCACAAGAATTCCTTCTGGATGCAAGGTATAATCCGAATAACAGTGTCCAAACCGTGGCAGTGTTGAGTCCACACACTTTTGAGATACCATTGTATCTTCCTCATATGCAGTTTGGCATTGGGAAGTACTAGGATGCAAGATGCCATGAGCCCCAAGGCTTGAAGGACTGTCCTTGCAGTCAGCCTGGACATTACTGATAACTGCTGGAAGTACAGATGAAGAGATCTTTGTTTGTCCGGGGTCAGAAATGCCATCTGAGAAGCTGTACTCAGTCTCACACCCAGAAAGCACATGTCCTGAGAGGGTACTAGACTGGACTTTATTTCGTTCACAGAATACCCTAGGCACCTTAAAACTGCCATTACATACTGGAGATGTTGTAGTAACTTGTCCTTGTTTTGAGCAAGAATCAGGCAATCGTCCAGATAAGGATAGATTTGTATTCCTCTCTGTCTGAGGAAGGCAATCACAGGAGCCAGAACTTTTGTGAATACCCTGGGCGCAGTAGATAAACCAAAGGGCAATGCAGAGAACTGATAATGAGAAGTACCAGCCCGGAATCTCAGGAATCTCCTGCAGCTGGTTCTGATAGGGATGTGAAGATAGGCCTCTTTGAGATCCAGGGTTACCATCCAGTGATCTTTGCCTAGCATAGGCAGAAGTTGTTGTAGAGTTAACATCTTGAACTTTGGGATGTCTAGGTAGGTATTGAGAATGGACAAATCCAGAAATGGCCTCCAAGTGTTTCCTTTCTTTGGCACTAGGAAAAGGCGGGAATAAAACCTAGGCCTACTTCTGACGGAGGGACCACCTGAATTGCCCCCATCTGCAAAAGTAAAGAAATTTGCTCCTGAGCCTCCATCCTTTGCTGAGGAGGCACATCCGGCATGCCTTTGAAAGGAGGAAAGGTGTGAAAATAAAACTTGTACCCTTGATTTATTATATCCAACACCCATTTGTCCTGGGTGACCAAATGCCAGTTTTGCTTGAAAAGTCCCAACTTTCCTCCTAGAGGAGCTGCCAGTAAAGAAGGGTCTGGCAGCGGAAGATACATGTCATTGGGTCTGTTTACGAAAGGGCTGACCCCTGCCCTCACTAGAAGACTGTGCAGGAGAACTCCAAGTCCTAGGTCTGAAAGAACCCTGAGTGTGGGCTCTGCCTCTACCACGTCTAGACCTGCCCTTAGACTGATAATCCGAAGAAGGATAAGACCATCCCTAGCAGGGCAATTCCTACTAAACTTAGGGGGCTGCACCTGCATAAAATCCTTGACCGCCTGCATAGACTTAGCCTTATCTTCCATCTTTTTCAAAACTGATTCCACAGGAGGACCAAAAAGTACTTCCGATTGAAGAGGAGCATCCAAAATCCGAGCCTTAACATGCTCTGACAAATTTTGATCCTTAAGCCAGGCATGTCTACGAATAACTGAACCTGTAGCAGCCACCCAGGATGTAGCCTGAAGAGCATCGAAACCACACTGTAAAGAATGCTTGCCAACTTGATCTGATGCATGAACCAACTCCTGGAGTTCCTTACACTCTATACCCTCAGACAAAGCATCCACCTTAGATTTCAATTGACCCAACAAAAAGTTCTGATACTTCAGCATATGAAATTGGCAATTCAACGCCCTTATAGCTAATGTAGATGAGGTGTATACTTTTTTCCCCCACCTATCTAAAGCTCTAGAATCTTTATCCAAAGGAACAGGATTCTTAACCACAGAAGCCCTAATACCCTTGGACCTTGAATAATAGTTTCCGGATCAGCTCTAGGACTTTTGTACAAATACTTATGAGCTTCTGGAATTCTATAATATCTGTCCGGCTTAACAGGGGCAGGAGGCAAAGAATCAGGATTAAGGGAAGATTCAGAAAAAACATCCTGAACAACATCTAAGACAGGAGGAATAGCCAAGGGCCTATGCTGTGGTAGAAACAAAAATTCCCTAAGCCTCTTCCGAGAATCTGAAAAATCCTGGCCTTCCCACTTAAAATGTTCCCTCATGGAATGTAAAGTCTCAGAAAAAGAAAAATCCTCTGGAGGAGAAGCAGAAGGACAGGAATCCTCTGCATCCAAGTCTGAATAAGAAGGGAAATCCTGAATTTCCTCAGCTGAGGAATCAGTAGTCAGAGGAATGATCCATTCCCTCTAAATCTGCCTCCACCCTAGGCCTTTTCTCTGGGGGGGGGCATAGAACTCCTGATCAAAGTAATCAAGTCCTCCACCATTTTCAGCATATGTTTTTTAGGAACAGGGGCTGAAGAGCTAGAACCATGACCAGGGCTAACAAGACAAGGTTTGGCCTTAGCATGGCCTTTAGTCACTGAAGTAGAAGGCCTAATAACCTTCTGTAAGGATGGAACTACAGACACCTGAGAAGCACCCTCAGCTGGGCCTAAATCCGGAGAGGCCAACTCCTGCAAAAGTAAAGGTTACCCCCTGGGATTCAGCCGAACCCTCGGCAGGATCCATAGATTCAACCGGCGTCCGTAACGGACGACTCATCCGGTTTAGACTTCACCGATTTGTCCCTACACTTTTTAGCGGTAGCGGGCGGAGGATCCGACGGCATGTTATAATTACACCGTTTACCAAACACAAGCCTGGCACAGTCTAATCTCCTTTTAATGGTGCGCTTATTAAATCTAGCACAAAAGCGACACCCGACCACGTCGTGCTCAGGCCCCAAGCAAGGAATACAGAAAGAGTGATAATCCCTATGAGGTATCTGTTTCCCACAAGAAATGCAATTATTAACTTTTTCTGACATCCGGAAACTGAGGCAAGAAAAAGACAAAGATTTCCCCAACGGGGTACTTGGCCCAACTTGGTCTTCGGTCTGAAACTCGAAAAAAGACAATTTCAGAACGCCGAACGGCACTCGCAAACGCTGCTTCTGCTTCGGACCACGCAGCAAGAAAGACTGGGGATATGGCGTCGGTCATGCGCTTAAGTACTACTACGTACTGACGTCAGCTCCAGGCGACAATGACCGACGCCATCCCAGCTCTTTGGTATTCGGGCCGATCGAGGACAGCGGACTACCCACAGGTTATGACTGCAGCAATGTGAGACGAAGAACATCTGAGGTTTCTCAGTTCCTCGGAAAATACTATGAGCTGTTACAGAAGGAATTTCCGGAACCTGTACCCATTCCTCCAGTTCTATCAGCTTTGGAGGATGCATGTGCCACTGTCTGTAATTTTCCTGATAGTCAGCTTGCTGCCCTTAAAAAGGCAGATAGAATGCATAAAATTCCCCAGTCTTTTTTAAGTTTTTATACAGTCATCCCAAACCTGACTCAGCATCTATAGCTTTAGTTAACCTTACTGCTGCTAAACATTTGGATACTTCAGTCCTACTTTTTTCAGACAAGGATGAGAAGATTATTGATAAGTTTGTTTGTGTTTGTGTCTTTCGGCTTTTCCCAGTTAGAGGTCGCCACAGTGGAACTCCGGTCCGCTAATGTGCCGAGTTACCAGCCCTGACGCACAACCTTCAACGAAGGTACGCCCATTCATGCTTGTCTCCACGCAGAAGACGCTCTAGCTGAGAATCGAACCGGACAGTGTCTTACTATGAGGCGACAACGCTACCGCAGCACCACCACCGCGGAGAAGATTAGATTAAAGTATGGGATAAAAATGTATGTTTCTGTAATTCTGTAACTTTGGTTTTCGCAATCTTGAATAATCAGGCTCATCTGTTAGTTTATTCTAATTGTGAACTTAATGAGGAATGTTTGTCTGCAGCTTCCTCTTGCAAAGAAAAACATCTGCTTTAAATAATTTAGTTTCATCCATTTTATATGTTGCATTTGATTATTTTACAGTATGCATTTATTGCTCAGCTCATAATTCTTCCAGGGCTATAACTACTGGTTTTGGGCAAGTTTGCCAAGCTGCATTCTCAGAACCTCACAAATGTTGTGAAAAGTGAGATTTTAAATTCTTCTTTGGATAGAGATTTAGTTTTTGTTCCTCTGCTGCAGAGGTGATTAAAAAGTGTGATGAAAGGGGTAAGTTGATACAGGGAACTGCTAAGATTTTTCAGCTCTCCTTTTCCAAATTTTCTAAGGAATTCTGTAACCCTTCATCGAATTTCAGCAAAAATCAAAATAAACAATCTCAAAAGATGTGGATAAATACATGTTTAAGAAGAAATGGAAGGGGGTGGTCTCAAAGAGTGATAGAATTAGTTCTTCCTTCCCAGGTTGGGGAAGATTTTAATTCAGGGATGATTTTAGAGCCAAAGAAATATGCTTGGAGATCGGTTCTTGATCTTTTACTCCTAAAGCTTATATGTGTTCAAAATAGTGTCATCCCCCCCCCCACAACCTACTATATCAGTAAATAAATTGTTATGGTTTCTATAACTCCTAGCAATAGCAGCAGGAATCATCACATTGTACTAGAACTGTTTTGCTCAAACAGAATTTATCCTGCATCTTACTAACTTCTTGGTATGTACAATACGCTACAACTTAGTACTATGTAGTTTGCAAATTCTCTCATACTTAGAAATTTTTTTTTAGGAATCATCACATTGTACAAGTACTGTTTTTGCTTAAAAATGAAATTATCTTGCATCATACTAACTGCTCCTTCTAATGTACAATACTGTAACTTAATACTATGTAATTTGCATATTCTCTCATATTTTGCAAATTTTCTAAATCTTGTAACTTCTGTCACTATATTTGTATTTTGTAATTTGAACTTTTATATTTTTGTATTACTCTGGAGCTTTTCTCCCCAGGACTCCATTGAAAATAGGCTCCTCTTGGCCCAATGGACCAGCCAGGTAAACAAATTGCAAATAAATAAAGATTCCTGGTAACACTACATTTAGATGCTTATTATCTCATCCCTATTCATCCAGACTTCAGGAGTTACCTAAGGATGTTCATCGTGTTTCACTGTTGCAGTCATCACTGTAGGGTTCTTCCTGCCGGCAGGCAGCCCTCGGTCAGCCAGAATCCCAAAGTCTGGATCCGGCGTCGGCTGTTCAGTCATTCTCCCTGACATCAGAGCACTAGGAGTACAAAGCCACCAGCTGATGCCATGTTCTCCAGTCTTTCTTGCCGTGTGGTGAAAGCAGTTCGCAAGTGCCAGTCGGCTGACTCCTGACATTTTTTCGTGCTTCAGTCCGAAGACTTACTTCTTCTTCTCAAAGCTAAGTACCCCGTTGGGGAAACTTTTTTCTTGCTCCAGTCCGATGTCAGAAAAAGTTAATAATTGCATTTCTTGTGGGAAGCAAATACCTCATAAGGATTTCCATTCTTACTGTATTCCCTGTTTAGGCCCTGACCACGACATATCTAGTTGTCGGTTTTATGCTAGATTTAACCAACGTACAATTAAGCGGAGGTACGATTTTGCTTTTCACTACTTTGGCAGGCGATTTAATTATAAAATGTCGTCGGACACGCTTCCGACTACCGGAATTCACAAACGACGCAAGGATAAGGACAGGCCTCCGAGGTCCAAATCAGACAATTTTTTACAAGCAGAGCCAGGTACAGGTTCGGCCGTCATCAGTGAGGTGCTTTCGCAGCCCCTGTCGTCGGTCATTTCAGAACCGATTGCCAAAACGGACTCCCACGAGGAGCCAACTAGGCCTTTGAGTACTCCAGCTGCAGGACCTTCGGACAATGCTCCCTCGGATGGGTCCGGAGCCGCTGTGCAGGTACCGGCTTCCGAGGGGGTTTTCAGGCCTACACAGCTTCTGATAAAGGCAAAGACAAAGACTCCTTCTAAATCTAAGACACCAGTCCAGGCCTCTTCTGATCCGGGACCCAAATCTCAGAAACAGTTACTTAAAATGGCGGAGGATTTACTAACCATGATTAGGGGTTCACATCCCCCTCCACACAAAAGGCCAAGGCAAGAATTGGATTATGAATCTTCTGATCAGGCATCTATTTCTTCAGTGTCTTCCGCTGAACAGGAATATACTTTCCCTCCTTATGAGGATTCTGATGCTGAGGAATCCATTCCATCAGCTTCTCCCCCTGAGGATTTTTCTTTTGGGGAAACTTTACATGATATGAGGGAACATTTTCACTGGGAAGGACAGGAGTACTCTGAATCTAAGAGAAGACTTTGGGATTTCCTTCTTCCCCAACATAGACCCCTGGCTATTCCCCCTATTTTGGATATTGTGGATGATGCCTTTTCTGAGGCTAATTTAACTCCTGACTCCTTTCCTCCAGCCCCTGCTAAGCCCGACAGATATTACAGGGTCCCTGACTCACAACAGTTCCTTTACAAAAATCCTTCTGCTGATCCAGAAACCATTTCTCAGGGTCCTAAGGGGGTTAAGGCTGCCTCTGCTAAAACCCTATTCCGACAGATAAGGATTCTAGAGCTTTGGAGAGATGGGGCAAAAAAGTGTACACTTTTGCTACTTTATCTATTAGGGCTTTAAATTGTCAATTTCATATGCTAAAATATCAGCAATTTCTACTGTCTGTTATGAAACAAAAGCTAGGTACCATTTCTGCATGTGCAGATAATGAGGAATTACATGATTTGATACATGCAACTGAACAAGTGGGGAAGCGTGGTTTACACTGTGGTTTTGATGCCTTGGAGGCTTCATGCAGGGCGGCTGCCTCTGGCACAGTCATTAGAAGGCATGCTTGGTTAAAGAAGTAAAACTTACCTGATCAAGTGAAAGCAAAGTTACTGGATGCTCCTGTTCAGCATAATGTTTTGTTTGGGTCTAAGGCTGAAGAGGTGATAAAAAAAATGGAGGATAAGGCAAAATCCATGCAAACGGTTAAGGATTTCTTACAAGTTCAGCCCCCAAGATTTAACAGAAATTGGCCAACTAAAAATTGGTCCTTTCCCAGCTCAGACAGGCCTCAGAGGGGTAGATATAGGCGCTCCAGAGGGAGGGCCCAAGCACAGACCTCTTACAGATCTAGACAGTGGAGTGCTTCCACCCCCAGGGGTGGAGAGGACAGACCTCAATCTGACAGAAAACAGACTCCATGACTCCCCCTGCATGGCCCCAGGAACTTCTCTCCTGGAAGCCCCTCTAGGAGAAAAACTCTCTCTTTTTCAACAAAGTTGGACTTACATAACCCAAGACAAGTGGGTTCTGGATGTAGTTTCAAGAGGTTACAAATTCCACTTTCATACTTGCGAAGACCAAATGGATGGCCAGACCTACCAAAACACCAATGGGCAGAGGCATTAAACCAGGTGGGATCCCTCATGGCTATGAGGGCCATAGAACTGGTTCCGCAATCAGAGGCTTTTACTCAAGGCTCTTCCTAGTTCCCAGAAAGCAAAATTCATGGAGACCCATCCTGGATCTCTCAGTCCTAAACACCTTCCTGGAGATACCAAAGTTCAAGATGCTTACTCTGCAGCAGCTCATGCCAATGTTGAGCAAAAATGCATGGATGGTGACATTGGATTTAAAGGAGGCTTACTTACACATCCCTATCAGACAGGAGTGCAGAAAATACCTCAGGTTCAAGGCCGGCTTGAAACATTACCAATTCTCTGCGCTGCCCTTTGGCTTGTCTACTGCGCCCAGGGTCTTTACCAAGTACCTGGCACCAGTAGTAGCTTATTGCAGACTCAAGGGAATTCAAATTTACCCTTATCTGGACGACTGCCTTATTCAAGCGGACAGCAAGGATGTCTTACTCCAGCACCTGGAATTTGTTCAAAATCTACTCCAGTACCTGGGATTCACTGTGAACATAAAAAAGTCAAATTTGACACCCACACAACAGATAACTTTTCTGGGTGCTCTTCTAAACACAACAACCCAGATGGCATTCCTGACATCCAAAAAACAACTGCAGCTGGCTTCAACTTTCAAAACCTTGGCGTCAGTAACTCAGCTAACTGCAAGGAAACTCCTGCAGGCTTTGGGTTACATGGCCTCTTGCATCCTTCTCATACCAAATGCAAGACTACATATGGGAAAAATACAATGGCACCTAAAAAGTGTATGGTCCCAGCATTGCCACAGTCTAGACACACAGATTGCTGTCTTGCCTTGCCTACAAAAGGAATTCCATTGGTGGACCCCCTCCCCCCCAAAAGAGCAAGTATCTGTCCCAGCAGAGGGCTGCCTCCCAAACATCTCTGATGCTCAGGTGAAGGCTGCCCTCTCCAAAGCAAAAAACACTGCTTCCATGGGACCAGATGGCATCCCAGGTTGCGTCCTACATGAACTCCAAGAGGAACTAATCCCTCAAATAAAACAGCTATACAATCTCAGCCTCACTACAGGATATGTGTCCACAGAATGGCGTACAGCAACAGTGGTCCCACTCCACAAAGGTGGAGCCTCTACGGACCCTGGAAACTATCGCCCCATAAGCCTGACTAGCTTAGTCTGCAAGGCTATGGAGAGGATCATCATGGAGCTCATAAACAAAGACATTGAGGACCTACAGACACTAGATCCTACCCAGTTCGGCTTTGTCAAGGGCAGATCCTGCCTTTTGAACCTGGTTGACTTCTTGAAACAGTCACCAAAGCCATAGATGAAGGGAAGGTAGTCCACACAGCCTATCTGGACCTTGCAAAGGCATTTGACACAATACCCCACTCGGGCATCATAGATAAGCTATCCAGCTTAAATATAAACTCCTATGTCACAAGATGGGTTGCAAACTGGCTCAAAGACAGAACCCACAGAGTGAGAGTTGCTGGAGCCATGTCAGACTCGAAACCAGTCACAAGTGGCGTCCCACAGGGTTCTGTCCTGGGACCACTCTTGTTCGGTATATACTTTTCCGTGGTACAGGCAAACATGGGAGGACTATGGCTCACCAAGTTCGCAGACGACTGCAAACTGGGCGCCATAATCAACTCTCCAGCTGACACAAACATCCTTCAAAAAGGTCTCACAGAGACAGATAACTGATGTCAGCGCCATGGTCTAAAGCTAAATGCCAAAAAATGTATAGTCATACCCTTTGGCAAAAACAATGTGCCCACAAATTACCACATAGGCGGAAACCCATTAAGTACAGAGAAAGTTATTAGGGACCTGGGGACCCAAATTGATAGCAATCTCTCCTTTGAAAACCACATTGCCAAAGTGGTTAGAAAGACCTTCTACATAGCCCACCTCATCACGAAGGGTTTCACATCTAGATCAAGAGAGGTAATCGTGCCCCTTTATTCATCCCTTATCAGGTCCATCATAGAATCCAATGCCCCTTTTGGGATGTACCTTGCCCGACACCTGCAGCAATTAGAAAGACCCCAAAAGTATCTCACCAAGAGGATCAGGGGTCTCAAACAGATGCCATATGCTGCTCGGTTAAAAAAACTCCAGCTCTACTCAGTTGCATACTGCCTACTTCGAGGCGATCCATGCCTGACATACAAAGCTATGTCAAATCCAGAATTAATGGACATGCTCCACCTCAGTAAATCTAAATCCCTTAGAGCCACACGCTCGAGGGACTTGAACCTCAGCACAGAAATAAATAGAACTTGCTGGAGGGACAGGTTCATAACCCAGAGGCTCCCTTCGCTCTGGAATAGAATTCCAGTTCATGTGAGGCAGAGCACCTCACTGAATCTCTTCAAGAAAAATCTCGATAGGTGGATGGGGGATCGTAGGTTTGTCCCAGGGATTACTCCCGTGTCACTATTAGACAGAGGCACAGTAAACTAAACCTTAAAGGGCACAGTGTATTCAAATCAAGGGGTGGAGTAAGCCATACAGAATCAGGCTAGGCTTATAATTGCCTCAGGGCAGATAGCCTAGTATGAACCTATGAACCTATGACCATGGCATGTCTTCACAACAAAGGGAAAGCCTTCAGTCTGCCTCCAGCCAGCCAAGTGTTAATCACGGGCACCTCGGATTATGCATGGGGAGCCCACTTGCAGGGAAAAGGTCTGCAAGGTTTTTGGACAGAGGATCAGAAGCACCTACATATCAATTTAAAAGAGATGTTAGCTGTACAGAATGCCCTCTTGGCTTTCAGGGATCTTCTACAACCAGGACAACTACTGATATGGACAGACAACACTACAGTTATGTGGTACATAAACAAGCAAGGGGGTTCACACTCCTTCCCCCTTTGCAGACTAGCCACGACTCTATGGAACACAGCTCTAGCTTGCAAAGTGGATCTACAAGCTCAGTTCCTGCCAGGAAAACAAAATATTCTGGCAGACATCCTGAGCAGGAACCTGTCAGACCCACATGAGTGGATGCTAGACACCCAAATATTCAAGATGATTACAGAAGCCTGGGGCTGCCCGGACATAGATCTATTTGCATTCCCCCCCTCAACCACCAGTTACAGATTTTTTGCACAAGGACATTTCACAAGCTAGCATGGAAAGTGGAGGCACTATCATTCAGTTGGAGAAACCTCTCGGGGTATGCCTTTCCGCCACTACCTCTTCTTCCACGGGTGTTACTAAAGATCAAGCAGGACAAGCCCAAGATGATGATTTTACTGGCCCCAAATTGGCCTCGTCAATTTTGGTACTCAACACTGATGAATCTATCCCAGGAGCCTCCTTGGATTTTACCTCAGATTCCAAATCTTTTGTCCCAACACCAGGGCCAGGTTCTGCACTCTCAAAAACTCTCAGCCTGGCGGATTCAGGCACTATGATTAATTCTTTCCTTCCCAAACAGGTCATGGATGTCATCTTAGAAGCCAGACGGCCTAGAACTAGAAAATCTTATGCAGGTAAATGGAAGAGATTTTGCACCTGGATGCATGCTCAGGATTCGGATCCTCTCATCCCTAATATTCCACTGATTTTACTTTACCTGACAGACATGCTACATAAGGGTTTATCTTTCTCCTCCATAAAAATACATGCCTCAGCTATCTCTGCACATTACAATACAGATCCTCCAGTCTTTTCGCATCCACTTCTGAAACAATATCTCAGAGGAGCAAAGAATTTAAGGCCCCCTAGGACACCACCTATACCTGCCTGGGACCTCAACTATGTTCTGTAAAAACTCACTCTGCCTCCTTTAGAGCCTGCTGCCACATCTGATATTAAGTATTTATTATGGAAGACAGCTATCCTACTTGCTTTGACTTCAGCCAGAAGAGTCTCGGAGTTACAAGCACTCATGGCTGTGGAACCTTATATTATTTTTCACCAAGATAGGGTGTCTTTAAGGACTAATCCTACTTTCATGCCTAAAGTGATTTCCAAAGTGGCTTTAAATCAAACTATTCACCTGCCAACTTTTTTCAATAATCCACAAAATAAGGGGGAAAGGATCTTGCATTCCTTGGATGTACACAGACAACTTTGTTTTTACCTGGACAGAACCAAGGATTTCAGGAAAACAGAGCAACTGTTTGTTTCTTATGCAACAAATTCCCAAGGCAAAGTTATTTCAAAACAGACCATTTCTAAATGGATTGCTCATGGAATCAGATTTTGTTACTCTCATCATGGAAAGCAAATCCCAGGAAAAATAAGGACTCACTCTACCAGAGCTGCTGCTACTTCAGCTGCCTTTCTCAGAGGAGTACCTACCAAGGATATTTTGGAAGCTGCAACTTGGGAGTTCAGTGCATACTTTCTCTAAACACTATAATCTCCCTCTTTACTCTAAGTCTAGGGCAGGCTTTGCTTCTGCAGTCTTGCAGGGACTTCTAGCCGCCCCTTCTACTCTATAACCACCACCCTTTATCTCAGCTTTGGGATTCAACCCTACAGTGATGACTGCAACAGTGAAACACGAACATAGTACAGTTGTGTACACTAACCATAAATGTAGATGTTCGAGTGTCTTCACTGTTGCAGTCTGGGTTACCGTCCCTCCTGCCCCCTCTTATACTTTCATTAGTGTGGTTTCCTACTTCACCCTTCTTTTGAGGTGTATTTGCTACAGGGTATGAGGTTTGTTGTATGTTATATTTTTGTTTTACTATTAACCTTCACTTTTGGGCACCTGACATCTGGGGCAAGAAAGACTAGAGAACATGGCGTCGGCTGGCGGCTTTGTACTCCTAGCGCTCTGACGTCAGGGAGCATGACTAAACAGCCGACGCCGGACCCAGACTTTGGGATTCTGGCCGACCGAGGGCTGCCTGCCGGCAGGAAGAACCCTACAGTGATGACTGCAACAGTGAAGACACTGGAACATCTACATTTATGGTAAGTGTACACAGCTGTACTTTTTGTCTGTCTGGATCACATCATCAGTTCTCTGCTTTACCCACCCTTTCGACTATCCTCTGTACAAAGAGTGTTCACAAAATGTTTAGTTCCAGGTATAGCTCATTGTAGGCTACAGGATATCCACATATGTCCATATTTATACACCTTAATTGTCTGTGTAGAGTCTTTTTCAAAGTGTCAGGAATCTCTGACTTGGGCGAGAGATTTGTTACACAAGCTGGGATTCTAAGAGAATATTCAAAAATCTTTTTTAGCTCCTTCATATTGAATTGTGTTCCTGGGGTGTCTAGACACTTCAGTTCAAAGAGCTTTTCTTCCACAGGAAAAAAATAGCTTTATATATAGATCTGTTTCTAAAGTTTTCCACTCAGACTTTGGTAACTGAGAGTGGATACCTCAGAATTTGGGTCTCATGGCATTTATGTTTCTCGTGATACCCCTGGCAAGACTCCACATGAGAAAGATATAATGGTATCTGAAATCTGTTTTGTCCCTGCACCAATGTCCTTTGTCTTTTCAAATCCTAAGGCTGGGGTATGTCAGAAGAAAAATCACTTGTTGGAGACAGCAAATTTCCCAAAACACCTTTCTCCCTCCTTGCTCCAAAACAGTCAGTCATCACAGACACCTTGGACTTTCCTTGGGAAGCAATTTCAGGAGAGATAAAAGTGCAAGGTGTGTGGGGCACCAAGGGCAGGTACAAGCACATAAGTATGAAATAAATGCTTACCCTGATCAAAGCACTCAATTCTGAATCATCTTTAGTCACTCAGACCTCTTCAGCTCGTTACAGACAATGCTACATTAATGTCATACATCAACAAGCAAGGGGGGGCAGGTTATACCCCCCTTTGCAGATAGGCCATATTATATTACCTTGGGCATACTTCTCAACTGTCCAGATTTTTGCGGAATGTCCAGATATTTGCCTTGTATTTTTGGTCTGTTTCCTATAAATAGTGTTTTTCTGGCAAATCAGTGAGGATTGAATTCACTAAAAAACTACAGACATTTACGTTTCAGACTTCATATCTTTTAGAAAATGCAGGATTACACAAAAGCTTTTATTCTAACAGCTTCTAAATTTAGCAGAGCAATATTTAACATTTGTCCCTATTTGTAGCCCTTTGACCCCCATTAGTTTTGGCTTTATCCAGAGTTCATGTACTGGGAGGTTGAGAGGTATGAGCCTGGGATATAGCTTCACAGCACATTCTCATTCTGCAGGCATCCTACACTCCATCAGAGCAGAATTGTTTATCAGACAAGCTGAGTTAGACAAAATCAGACTCTCATGAATGGAAATTAGATCAGGAGGATCTTCCATGGTTTGAACCACATTTGGGGAGTTCTTCAAGTAGATCAAATTGCCTCCTCTCTAAACAGTTAGCTAGCAAGACTCCATGAAGGTGGTCTGGAAGACAGATGCCTTTTCCCTTCTTTGGACAAATGTATGCCTGTATGATTTTCCACCCTTTCCACTGATATCCGTGGTACTTCTGAAGATTCAGAAGGAATCCTCCAAGATCATTGTGGTGAACTCCCTTCTGACTCGGGCAGCAGTGTTTCTTCCTTCTTTTTGAAATAGCCAGGGACAATTACCACAAACGTCCCCACAGAATGGCTGCACTCATACAATATCATGGGTGTTTGATTCACCCTGGCCCTAATCAGCTTCAACTGACTGTATGGATAATAGCATCTTAATTCCCTTTTGGCACCTGTTTCCTGAGGATATGTAGTTAGTACTAATGGATACAAGAAAGCCTGCTATTAGAAAATCATATTTTAGCTAATGGGAAAGGTTTTTCAGTTGGTGCCGGCAACATAACCAGCATCCATTCAGGATTCGTGTTTCTCTTATTTTACAATATTTGTGTGAGTTATTATCATATGGCCTTTCTTACTCCTCCATCAAGGTTCGTTTATCAGCCATTTCACCATGTCTCCTCATGGATCCTCCTCTTTCAGTGCATTCTCATGTTAAAATATTTTTGAAACTTTTTTTTTTCATAAGAGAACTTGGAGAAAACTGGTGACCCCTCCTTGGGACCTAAATTTTGTTGTAGAGAAGCTAAACACTGATGGGTTCGGTTCCAAGCCTCTCGGAACTGTGTCTGTATAATACCAAGCTCGTGTACACCAAAAACTGTCAAGCTAAGCTACTACCCACAGTGCCCTTCTCCCTGTTACCTCAGATCTCGTTTGCCGCTTAGCCATATAGCAGCATTTCACCGAGCTCTCAAGCTAAGTGATATTTTTTCTTGATACTTTCTGTATTTTTGGATATTTATCCCTTGTTTAGTCACTTTCTAAATCTTTTCCCTTCTACCTCACTCGTTTTACAGTTATTGTAACCTTGCCTAACTAGCTCTACCCATTGGGTAATTCTTTTTACCATAGTTGGTACGCCCTCTCCTTACCCTTGTGGTATCGCTTGATACCATCGTTGGTATCTTCTCTCCTTTTCTTCTTCCTTTTCTTGCCTTTCTAGGTGTTTAATATTCTTGTTAACTTGTGCTTAGTGTGTGTGTGGAAATGTCTGATAAAAAAGGGACTTTAGGGTTTAAACATTGCACTTCTTGCAATGGTAAACTCCCAAACAGTGACTCTCACAATGACTGTGTTTTTTGTCTGGGGGTTTCTCACCTCTCTGCTAAACCCCCTTGTCAGATTTGCCAAAGTTTCAGTCAGCAGACGCTGAATGAAAGAAAAAATAAATTGAATTTGAAAGGCCTTCTTGCTTCTCTTTTCTCAGAGGCCCTTTCTGTGTCAGAGGTCTCAACCCCTCCAGTAAAGGACACGAAACATCCCCATTCTGATCCCTCTTCACAGGCTGGTGACAGGAGGTAAGACACATAAACATAAGGCCTACAAAACTTCCTCAGAGCATAGACTTGCTACTTCGGCTCCGATTACTACTACTGTTCCGAGCTCTGTTCCGATTACTACTATGACTCAAGCCATGGACATTACTGAATTCTCGACACCACCCTCTGCACCGACTGCTACGGGACCGACCTTGCCTTCCACTTAAGCTACGGCACCAACCTTGCCTTCAACTATAGCTACGGCACAGACTTAGACTTTGACCACACCAAAAATGGTTCCGACCCATGCAATTTCTTTGGAACCAGTAACATCGACTCCAAGCGCCTCTTCGGCATCGAGCTCTTTTACTACTCCACTGATTCCTTTTCTACCCTTCTCCAAATTAGAGACTATGGTGCCACTAGCTCAGACACCACGGACCTGATACTCCCCTTCCTTGGATCCGTTCCTGGGTCAAATGTACAGCCCCTTTTTGGACTGACCCGACTCCCCCTTCAGGAGTGTCCACGAGGTTCACTAGGATTTTATCCGAACTTGATGTGGTGCACCTCTTGGATCAACTGTTGATAGCCAGAGGGTTACCAAATGTTCGTAAGACTCATCCCCCTCTGGGACTTGGGTCCTTCTCTCCCAGGACTCCAATGTATACTCCTCCTTTGGACCTGTCAGTTCTGAAGCCCATTGCTCTGACATCCTTTGTGGAACTTTATTCCTCAGCGCTGACAGTGACCGTCACTGAGGCTTTGAGGCCACCTCTTTGGTTTTTGGTTCCAACAGAACCGTCCCTTCCTCAGACTCCTAGTTAGGGGGCGGCTTCCTTGGTCCAGGGCACGGTTCAGAGTGTTTTATTGGTTCTGCCCTCGGATCCAAGGATAACGTCTGCCTCAATCCTGCTTGGGGCTCCATCCCTGGGAACGGTTTCGACGGACCTGGGTGTGACCCCGGTTCCGAGGTTGTCCTCCTTGGTTCCGGGCTCCCACTCTTCTTTGAACGGGCCTGCTTTGTGGGTGATGGAGAGGGTGCTTGCTTCGGGAAGCACTCCATCGGAACTTGACCCTGCTCCTTCTGAGCTACAGCTACCACGAGCCTCCTCCCCAGGACACCAGGAGAAGAAGCTTCAGGAAACCCCATTTCGGGGTACCCCATCCTTCTGAGTCTTCCTCTGATATTCCCACTGAAGAACCACCTCGGAAGAAGGCATGCAAGAGGAAGCACATAGACTCTCCTGAAGAGTCTTTGACAGAAGACATAGACTACGATGATTAACATTAATTAATGATACATTCAACTTAAAACACTATAAAATAAATGTAAAATATGAATATACAGTATAGTTTATATATACCCAAGATGCAAGATACACCATAAATAAGCCTATTATGAATTATAAAACCTTACCTTAAATTAAAGTTTAAAACAAGCAGGCTTATTCATGAATTAAGCCTATTATGAATTATAAAACCATACCTTAAATTAAAGTTTAAAACTAGCAGGCTTATTCATGGTGTATCTTGCATCTTAGGTATATATAAACTGTATTGTATATTCATATTTTACATTTATTTTATACTGTTTTAAGTTGAATCTGTCATTAATTAATGTTAATTGGTTTATTGTCAAGATTGATTGCACGCAATTAATGTAATTGGGCACCTTATTTAATGTTGAAATTTGGTTTTGGACTGTATTCTAACAAAGTTGCGGACGAAAACGTAGTGCCTGTGATTTCAGCATTAAAGTTTTATCTTTTGGGTTTGCTGTGTCATTGATAAATTCTTCTTTTGGGTCAATGGCTATCCAGTGCTCTTATTTTGGATTTGCAGTTTTGGTTTGGGCACTTTATTTTTTGGTTTTATTATTTCTATATGTCTTATGCAAACTCGATCTGAGGTAACAGGGAGAAGGGCATTGTGGGTAGCAGCTTAGTGCAAGAGTTTTTGGTGAGCTTGGTATTAGGCCGACACTATTCCAAGGGGCTCGGAACCAAACCCATCAGTGATGACTAGAAGATCATCAACAGCACAGATGGAACGTTATAGTATGACATAACTTCTGTTTTGCTCCATTTGAACCTGCTAATCTGGTTGACTTGAGGTTGTTAACATGAAAAACTGTTTTACTGATTTCTCTGACCTCTGCAAAAAAGTATCCGAGTTGTGAGTCAGCCCTGTCTCATTTTACACAGAGACAGGGTTTCTTTGAGAATTTATTTATTTATTTTTACATTTGTTTACCATGATAGTCTGACTGGGCATGAAGTCCTTTTTCAGTGGAGGCCTGGGGAGAAAAGCTCCACAAATTTAGTATGGTAAATGCAATAAACACGTTATTAAAGTACAGAACAAAAGAAAGGAGCTGTTATTTGATAATACAGTAAAAGCAGCATAGGATAAACATACAGTATATGAAAAATATACACTAGAGTTATAGGGCATTCCATTCAGTTGTATGTTTACATTCAAACAATGGTTACTAAAATAGATGCAATAAACACAAGTTATTTAAGTACAGAACAAAGAAAGGAGCTGTTGTATGCTTGCACAGTAAGATCAACATAGGATAAACATCAATACAATACAACAGCATAGGAAAATTTACAGTATAGTTGCTGGCTGGGTGTTGCATTCACTTATATTAATTGCAGCACTTTTTCACATTACTGCAAGTCGAATGTAGGTAGTTTGAGTCTGTACATTTGTAATTTGCTTTCAAAAGAATGATGCAATGAAAACAGTCTACATTAAGGCACAGTGGAATATGATTGCACTATCTGGGTGGGATTATATAGTTCTGCAGTTGCAGTAGGAGACCTTGCATTGTGTAATGGTGGATGGTAATGAATGGTTGATAGTGAAAGAGTATAGTTGAGTACTGTTATGTAGAGAGAGTCTTATAATCCCGTTATGGGGAGCTACCCTGAGTCTGAACAATTACATATCCAAGACCTGTTTAAATAGGACCAGAGGAGTTTTATGAAGTCATTTTTGTTTTTTGTGGTCCTGATACCTATGGGGATGGCATTCCATGTAGAGCTGAGGGAGTCCGCAGAGCTATTTTTGCTTTTGGTTAGGTCAACTAATGCTTTGTTGGCGGATCTTAGTAGACATTTGTTAGAATAGATATTTAGTAGTCCATTTAGTGCATACATTTTATTGGGATTATGTAGAATTTGGTGAGCTATTATAAGTTGATTATAGATGAGCAGGTTTGTATTCCTTGCTTAGGCCCAGACCACGACGTCTCGGTCTGTCATTTTTGTGCTACATTCAATAAACGCACCATTAAACGTCGGGTGGATTCGCCCAGCATTATTTTGGCAAAGAAATTATCTATATTATGTCGTCGGATACTCCGACTCCAGTTTTGTCTAAAAAACTCAAAGATAAGGACTGACACACGAGGTCCGCGGCCTCTACCGACACCACGCCAAAGCAGACTACAGGTGGTCCGGTTCTCAGCGAGGTGCCTACGCAGTCCCTGACTACCGACGACACTTCTTTGGCGGTGTCTTCTGTGCCAGAGGTCGCTGGCTCCTCGGCCCACACCCCGACTACAGATACCGAAGCCACTCTTGGTGGTGAATCTCAAAATGTAGACAGGTCTGCCTCCTCTCAAGGTGTCTTCAGACCTTCCTCTTCTTTTTCCATCAAGGCTTTCACTAAGTCTAAAGCAGCCATGCATTCTAAGAGGCAAGCTACACAGGGCCTTTCTCCAGGCCCCATGCCTAAAAAACAGATGCTCAAAATGGCTGAGGATTTAATTACTCTTATCAGGGGTTCTTAACCCCCCCCCCCCAGACAAAAGGCCCAGAGTGGAGGAAGAATCCCCCTCCTCTGACCAGGCCTCCATTATATCAGAGCACTCTGATGAACAGGAACATTCTTACTCCCCTTTTGAAGATTCTGATGCAGAGGAGTCCATTCCCTCTGTCTCCCCCCCCTAGAGGATTACTCATTTGGGGAAACCTTGCATACCTTAAGGGAACACTTCCACTGGGAAGGCCAAGAGTACTCTGATTCCAAGAAAAGGCTTAGGGATTTTCTCTTGCTACCTCAGCACAGGCCTCTGGCTATACCTCCTGTCTTAGACATACTAGATGATGTGTACTTTCGAGGCCTGCCTTAACCCGGATTCTTTACCTCCAGCCCCTGTCAAGCCTGACAGGTACTACCGGGTTCCTGACTCACACCAATTTTTATACAAAAGCCATGTGGCCGACCCAGAAACTATCTCACAGGGCCCCAAAGGAATTAAGGCCTCCACTGCTAAAAATCCATTACCTTCCGAGAGAGATTCCAGATCCTTAGAAAGGTGGGGAAAAAAGGTATATACCTCGGCCACCTTAACCATGAGGGCATTAAACTGCCAGTTCCATATGCTAAAGTACCAGCAGTTTCTGTTATCACAATTGAGAAGTAAAATGTCACAACCTGAACAACCAGACTTGAAGGAGTTGCAGGAATTGATGCATAGTGCAGAACAAGTGGGTAAACATACCTTGCAATGTGGTCTTGATGCTTTAGAGGCCTCATGTAGAGCTGCTATTACAGGATCAGTGATACGTAGATATGCCTGGCTCAAGGAACAAACCTTACCAGATCATGTCAAAGCTAAATTGCTAGATGCCCCTCTTCAAAAGGATGTATTATTTGGTGTTAAAGCTGAAGAGGTATTAAAGAAAATGGAGGAAAAAGCTAAATCAATGCAAACAGTGAAGGATTTTCTACAGGTACAACCTCCACGTTTCAGTAGAAATTGGCCTTCCAAAAATTGGTCCTTTCCAGCCACGGACAGACCCCAAAGAGGTAGATACAGGCGCCCGAGGGGCAGTGGGCAATCTCAAGGATCGTATAGAGGCAGACAATGGCAAGCTCCTACACAAAGAGGTGGTGAGGATAGTTTGCAGCCATTCAGAAAGCAAGCCCAATGACTTTCCTTTGCATGCCAAGCAAGGCTCAAATGGCAGCACCCTTAGGCTGGAAAACTGGCATTATTTTCAAAAATTGGCATATTGTCACAAAAGACAAATGGATCCTGGACATTATAAACAGAGGCTACAGATTCCATTTTCGCACCCTTCCAAAAATGAGAGGCATGCCAAACCTGCCACACAATCAAAGGGCAGAGGCACAAAACAGATTTCAATTCAACTAAAATTAAAAGGCTCCAAAACAGAGCAAAGGCAGGTTTAATACTAAGGGGTTTTAACCCCCAAACCCAAGCAGAAAATCCCCTCTAGCAGGCTCCATAACGAGATAGACAAACATTTCACTTATAAGTCCAATAAGGATTTGTGCAATACTAACTGCAAAACCAATTAACATTAATTAATGATACATTCAACTTAAAACACTATAAAATAAATGTAAACTATGAATATACAGTATAGTTTATATATACCCAAGATGCAAGATACACCATAAATAAGCCTATTATGAATTATAAAACCTTACCTTAAATTAAAGTTTAAAACAAGCAGGCTTATTCATGAATTAAGCGTATTATGAATTATAAAACCATACCTTAAATTAAAGTTTAAAACAAGCATGCTTATTCATGGTGTATCTTGCATCTTAGGTATATATAAACTGAATTGCATATTCATATTTTACATTTATTTTATACTGTTTTAAGTTGAATGTGTCATTAATTAATGTTAATTGGTTTATTGTCAAGATTGATTGCACGCAATTCATGTAATTGGGCACCTTATTTAATGTTGAAATTTGGTTTTGGACTGTATTCTAACGAAGTTGCGGACAAAAATGTACTGCCTGTGATTTCAGCATTAAAGTTTTATCTTTTGGGTTTGCTGTGTCGTCGATAAATTATTCTTTTGGGTCAACGGCTGTCCAGTGCTCTTATTTTGGATTTGCAGTTTTGGTTTGGGCACTTTTTTTTTTGTTTTTATTATTTCTATATGTCTTATGTAAACTCGATCTGAGGTAACAGGGAGAAGGGCATTGTGGGTAGCAGCTTAGTGCAAGAGTTTTTGGTGAGCTTGGTATTAGGCCGACACGGTTCCAAGGGGCTCGGAACCAAACCCATCAGTGATGACTAGAAGAAGATCAACAGCACAGATGGAACGTTATAGTATGACATAACTTCTGTTTTGCTCCATTTGAACCCGCTAATCTGGCTGACTTGTGGTTGTTAACATGAAAAACTGTTTTACTGATTTCTCTGACCTCTGCAAAAAAGTATCCGAGTTGTGAGTCAGCCCTGTCTCATTTTACACAGAGACAGGGTTTCTTTGAGAATTTATTTATTTATTTTTACATTTGTTTACCATGATAGTCTGACCGGGCATGAAGTCCTTTTTCAGTGGAGGCCTGGGGAGAAAAGCTCCACAAATTTAGTATGGTAAATGCAATAAACACGTTATTAAAGTACAGAACAAAAGAAAGGAGCTGTTATTTGATAATACAGTAAAAGCAGCATAGGATAAACATACAGTATATGAAAAATATACACTAGAGTTATAGGGCATTCCATTCAGTTGTATGTTTACATTCAAACAATGGTTACTAAAATAGATGCAGTAAACACAAGTTATTTAAGTACAGAACAAAGAAATGAGCTGTTGTATGCTTGCACAGTAAGATCAACATAGGATAAACATCAATACAATGCAACAGCATAGGAAAATTTACAGTATAGTTGCTGGCTGGGTGTTGCATTCACTTATATTAATTGCAGCACTTTTTCACATTACTGCAAGTCGAATGTAGGTAGTTTGAGTCTGTACATTTGTAATTTGCTTTCAAAAGAATGATGCAATGAAAACAGTCTACATTAAGGCACAGTGGAATATGATTGCACTATCTGGGTGGGATTATATAGTTCTGCAGTTGCAGTAGGAGACCTTGCATTGTGTAATGGTGGATGGTAATGAATGGTTGATAGTGAAAGAGTATAGTTGAGTGCTGTTATGTAGAGAGAGTCTTATAATCCCGTTATGGGGAGCTACCCTGAGTCTGAACAATTACATATCCAAGACCTGTTTAAATAGGACCAGGGGAGTTTTATGAAGTAATTTTTGTTTTTTGTGGTCCTGATACCTATGGGGATGGCGTTCCATGCAGAGTTGAGGGATTCCGCAGAGCTATTTTTGCTTTTGGTTAGGTCAATTAATGCTTTGTTGGCGGATCTTAGTAGACATTTGTTAGAATAGATATTTAGTAGTCCATGTAGTGCATACATTTTATTGGGATTATGTAGAATTTGGTGAGCTATTATAAGTTGATTATAGATGAGCAGGTTTGGTAATTCTAGCCAGGATATTTGTCTGAGTGCTAGGCACTGACGTATACTGAAGTGTGAGTCAATTGCGAACGTTGCTATTTTATTGTAGCAAGTGTTTAGTTTAGTTAAATCGGATTTGTTTAGTTTGATGAGCAATGGGAGGCATCGAGAAGTGTGGAAACTAGGTGGGTTCTTGTGATGGTAGCTTTACTGTTGTTGGCGAGGAACTTTTTGCATCTATATAGGGTTCTGATGTTTTATGGACTTTTTTATTGTATGTATGATATGCATATCGAATTTCATGTTGTGATCTATGATAACTCCTAGTAGTTTGGTGTGTTGGACATGTGTGATAGGGATGTTGTTAGTTGAGTTTATTATGAATGGAAGTGTGGGGTCAATGGCTTTTATGAAATGGAATATCATTAGCTTGGTTTTTTGGGGGTTAAGTATTAGCTGAGAGTTGGTTAACCAGGTTTCAAAAGTGGCAAAGGATTCTTGTGTCAGTTTCTGGAGTTGAGGAAGTGATGGGGCGGAACAGATTAGGGTGGAGTCATTAGCATACTCGACTAGAGTGGCATATAGGGTAGCGTTATGAAGTTTGTTGGTAAATGTGGTGAAGAGGAGAAGACCGAAGATGGACCCTTGAGGGACACCTAAGGTTACGGGTAGGAGGGGTGATGAGGAATTTTGCTATTTTGCTACCTGTTCATAGTTAGATAGTCCTGAAACCAGGCTAGAGTGGAGTGGCTTTGATTATGTTCAGAGAGTGCAGTTAGGAGGTTGGAGTGGGAGACCGTATCAAAGGCCTTGGAGAGATCTAGGAAGAAATAGGGACAAGGTTGCTATTGTTCCAGTGTTGATTTATAGTACTGGTAAAGCTAACAAGAGCTGTGGTATTACTGTGACTGAGACAGAATCCGTGTTGGGTATTGGTCAGCAATTGTTTATTGAGGAGGTAGCTACTTATTTGGGAATGTATGCATTTTTCGATGATTTTTGACAGGGGAGATAGAATGGCATTTGGTCAGTAGTTAGTAGTTCCACTGAGTTTTTACCCCCTTTATGAAGTGGTACATATGAAATTTTACACAGTGATGGGACACATTGTTTTGAAAGAGTGCGATTAATTAACAAGGGAGATGGGATATGAGATGGCTTTGGCTGCGATCTTGAGGCATTCTGCAGGTAATTTATCAGTAGCCAGGGTTGTGGGTTTAAGTTTATTTAGATATTTATATATTGTGCTAGTAGGGACAGGTTGTAAGGAGAAGCAATTTTGGTCTACAGAATAGATGGTAGGTTTGGATATGAAGTAGGAGAATTATTGTTAGTAAGGGCTAGAATGGATTTGGTGAAGTATTTGTTGAACCGGGTGGCAGTATTATTGGTGATGGTATTGATGTTTGGGGGTGGAGTACTGGTCTTTCCTGGTTGCAGGATTTTATTGATGGCAACCCAAAACTTTTGTGGGTTTGTTTTGTGTTTAAATTGGATGTCAGTATACTGTTTTTTTTTGTCTGTTCTAATTTGTTTTTTGGCTTTGTGCCTTAGTTCCATGTATGCCTGTATATTAATGTGAGAATGTTCATCGTGCATACAGCTGCAGTCATAACAGATGGGTTCTCCTGCCGTCAGGCGGGTCCTCGGTTGGCCGAATTCCAAAGTCTAGGTCCGGCGTCGGTTGTCGTCGCTTCTTCCCTGACGTCAGTGCGACAGGGGTATAAAAGAACCAGCCGACGCCATTTTCTTCAGTCTTTCTTGCCGCGCGGTGCCCGAAGCAGAAGCAGTTCACAAGTGCCGGTCGGCCAGCTCCTGAAATTACGAAACTTTTGCAACCAAAGTCTTCTTGAAAGCTGAGTACCCCGTTGGGGAAACTTTTCTTGCCTCAGACCGATGTCAGACAAAGTTAATAATTGTATTTCATGTGGGAAGCAAATACCGCATAAGGATTTTCATTCCCTCTGTATTCCTTGCTTAGGCCCAGACCACGACGTCTCGGTCTGTTGTATTTGTGCTACATTCAGTAAACGCACCATTAAATGTCGGATGGATTCGCCCAGCATTATTTTGGCAAATAATTTATCTATATTATGTCGTCGGATACTCCGACTCCAGTTTTGTCTAAAAAACGCAAAGATAAGGACCGACACACGAGGTCCGCGGCCTCTACCAACACCACGCCAAAGCCGACTACAGGTGGTCTGGTTCTCAGCGAGGTGCCTATGCAATCCCTGACTACCGACGACACTTCTTTGGTGGTGTCTTCTGTGCCCGAGGTCACTGGCTCCTCGGCCCACACCCCGACTACAGATACCGAAGCCACTCTTGGTGGTGAATCTCAAAATGTAGACAGGTCTGCCTCCTCTCAAGGTGTCTTCAGACCTTCCTCTTCTTTTTCCATCAAGGCTTTCACTAAGTCTAAAGCAGCCATTCATTCTAAGAGACAAGCTACACAGGGCCTTTCTCCAGGCCCCATGCCTAAAAAACAGATGCTCAAAATGGCTGAGGATTTAATTACTCTTATCAGGGGTTCTCAGGCCCCCCCCAGACAAAAGGCCCAGAGTGGAGGAAGAATCCCCCTCCTCTGACCAGGCCTCCATTATATCAGAGCACTCTGATGAACAGGAACATTCTTACTTCCCTTTTGAAGATTCTGATGCAAAGGAGTCCATTCCCTCTGTCTCCCCCCCCAGAGGATTACTCATTTGGGAAAACCTTGCATACCTTAAGGGAACACTTCCACTGGGAAGGCCAAGAGTACTCTGATTCCAAGAAAAGGCTTAGGGATTTTTCTTGCTACCTCAGCACAGGCCTCTGGCTATACCTCATGTCTTAGACATACTAGATGATGTGTACTCGGAGGCCTGCCTTAACCCGGATTCTTTACCTCCAGCCCCTGTCAAGCCTGACAGGTACTACCGGGTTCCTGACTCACACCAATTTTTATACAAAAGCCATGCGGCTGACCCAGAAACTATCTCACAGGGCCCCAAAGGAATTAAGGCCTCCACTGCTAAAAATCCATTGCCTTCTGAGAGAGATTCCAGATCCTTAGAAAGGTGGGGGAAAAAGGTATATGCCTCGGCCACCTTAACCACGAGGGCATTAAACTGCCAGTTCCATATGCTAAAGTACCAGCAGTTTCTGTTATCACAATTGAGAAGTAAAATGTCCCAACCTGAACAACCAGACTTGAAGGAGTTGCAGGAATTGATGCATAGTGCAAAACAAGTGGGTAAACATACCTTGCAATGTGGTTTTGATGCTCTAGAGGCCTCATGTAGAGCTGCTGTTACAGGATCAGTGATACGTAGACATGCCTGGCTCAAGGAACAAACCTTACCAGATCATGTCAAAGCTAAATTGCTAGATGCCCCTCTTCAAAAGGATGTATTATTTGGTGTTAAAGCTGAAGAGGTATTAAAGAAAATGGAGGAAAAAGCTAAATCAATGCAAACAGTGAAGGATTTTTTACAGGTACAACCTCCACGTTTCAGTAGAAATTGGCCTTCCAAAAATTGGTCCTTTCCAGCCACGGACAGACCCCAAAGAATACAGGCGCCCGAGGGGCAGAGGGCAATCTGAAGGATCGTATAGAGGCAGACAATGGCAAGCTCCTACACAAAGAGGTGGTGAGGATAGTTCGCAGCCATTCAGAAAGCAAGCCCAATGACTTTCCCCTTTGCATGCCAAGCAAGGCTCAAATGGCAGCACCCTTAAGTGAAAACTGGCATTATTTTCAAAAAATTGGCATATTGTCACAAAAGACAAATGGATCCTGGACATTATAAACAGAGGCTACAGATTCCATTTTCACACCCTTCCAAAAATGAGAGGCATGCCAAACCTGCCACACAATCAAAGGGCAGATGCACAAAAACAGATTTCAGATCTCATGGACATGAAAGCTATTCAAGAGGTACCTACTCACGAACAAGGTCAAGGCTTTTATTCCAGACTATTCCTGGTACCAAGGAAGGGAAAAGATTGGAGACCTATTTTGGACCTATCCATCCTAAACACTTTTTTACTCGTACCAAAATTCAAGATGCTCACTTTACAGCAGCTTTTTCCCATGCTGGGCAAGGAGTCTTGGCTGGTAACATTGGACCTCAAGGAGGCATACCTGCATGTCCCAATCAGACAAAATTGCAGAAGATACCTCAGATTTCTTGCAGGTTCAACCCATTATCAATTCTCTGCATTGCCCTGTGGCTTATCTACTGTGCCCAGAGTATTCACGAAATGCCTGGCATCAGTAATTGCCTACTGCAGACTTCAAGGGATACAAATATACCCATATTTGGACGACTGCCTGATCCAAGCGGACAGCAAGCACATTCTTCTGAAACATCTGGCTTATGTAATAATGTTGTTGAATTCTCTGGGATACACGGTCAACAAAAAGAAATCAAGGCTAATACCCTCTCAGAAAATAATTTTCCTGGGTGCTAACTTGGATACAAACACCCAGATGGCCTACCTCACGCCAGAGAAGCAGGGGCAACTAACTCAATACTTCAGAACACTAGCAGATTTTACCAGGCTGACTGCAAGGAAAATCCTGCAGGCTCTGGGATTCATGGCATCTTGCATCCTACTAATCCCATGTGCAAAGCTGCATATGAGGAAACTTCAGTGGTACCTGAAAAACCTATGGTCTCAACACAGCCACAGTTTGGAAACAATAATTCCACTAATTCCATATCTTCAAAAGGAATTTCTGTGGTGGGCTGAAGCATGCCAAACAAACACAGGTCTCCCATTCTGCAAGCATCAAGCAAATCAAATCATCACAACAGATGCCTCGGACTACGCCTGGGGGGCGCACATGACAGATTCAGGGCAAATGGTCCCAAAAAGAAAAGCACCTTCACAGCAATCAAAAGGAAATGCTAGCAGTAATAAATGCTATTATAGCTTTCAAAGACCTTCTGCATCCAGGTCAACTATTGATAAGGACAGACAACACGACAGTAATGTGGTACATAAACAAACAGGGAGGAACCCATTCATACCCCCTATGCAGACTGGCCATGTCACTTTGGAACATGGCTCTGGAATTACAAATCGAGCTTCAAGCACAGTACTTGCCAGGCAAGGAAAACACGCTGGCAGACAACCTAAGCAGAAATGTGACAGATCCACACGAATGGAAGTTGCATCCTCAAGTTTTTACAGAAATAATTCAAGCATGGGGAAGGCCAGACATAGATCTCTTTGCCTCCCACAAAAATCACCAATTGACAAAATTGTGCTCAAGGACTTTTCATCCAAAGGCCTGGAGAGTGGACGCTCTCTCTTTCAGTTGGACAACAATGACAGTTTATGCCTTTCCACCTCTTCCTCTGCTGCCCAACGTTCTACTAAAAACCAGAGCAGACAGACCAAAGATGATTCTCATTGCTCCAGACTTGCCAAGACAACACTGGTACCCACTCCTGAGGAGCCTGACGCATTCCCCACCATGGACTCTACCTCTAATGCCTCTTCTTCTGACTCAGCACAGCTTCAAAACTCTTCACAGTCAGCTGAAAACACTCAATCTGGCCGCATGGAAGATTCCTTAACATCACAACAGACCCTACTCTCCAAGGAAGTGCAGGATGTCATTTTGGAGGCCAGAAGGCCGTCTACTAGAAAAGCCTACGTCGCAAAATGGAAGCGGTTTTGTGCCTGGAATGAGAAAAAGGACCAGAATCCTGGAAAACTGAATTTACCTCAAATATTACAGTATCTAGCTGAGCTGCTAAGCAGTGGACTTTCATTCTCCTCCATCAAAATCCATGCCTCAGCCATTTCTGCAGAATACAACACTGATCCACCCTTATTCTCTCACCCCCTCTTAAGACAGTTCCTCAGAGGGGCTAAGAATATAAAACCCCCAAGGAAACAACCAATACCTGCTTGGGACCTCAATTTCATACTAGAAAAGCTGACCTTGCCTCCTTTTGAGCCAGCTGCCACAACAGATTTGCAATATTTGTCATGGAAAACAGCTTTCCTTCTGGCTATTACTTCAGCTCGTAGGGTTTCGGAACTACAAGCCCTCATGGCTGTGCAGCCTTTTATCATCTTCCATCAGGACAGAGTTTCCTTACGAACCAAACCGTCCTTTATGCCAAAAGTGGTATCCAGGGTAGCTTTGAATCAGGCGATACACCTACCTACCTTTTATCCTATTCCTCAAAACAAAGGGGAGAGATTATTACATTCCTTGGACATCCACAGACAACTGCATTATTATTTGGACGGAACAAAGCCTTTCAGAAAATCAGAACAGCTCTTTGTGGCCTATGCGGTAGGAGCTCAAGGAAAGCCAATTTCCAAACAGACAATCTCAAAATGGATAGCCCATTGCATACGCTTTTGCTATTCTTTTCATGGCAAAACTGTACCTACAGGCATTAAAACTCATTCCACCAGGGCCACATCTACCTCTGCAGCTTTCCTCAGAGGAGTTCCTACCAAAGATATTTTAGAAGCAGCCACTTGGAGTTCTGTGCATACCTTCTCCAAGCACTACCACCTACCATTATACTCCAAATCTAGAGCAGGCTTTGCCACTGCAGTCTTGCAGGGCATTTTGGCTCCTCCTAGTTCCACCTAGTGCCTACCACCCCTTTCTTAGCTTTGGGATTCTACCCATCTGTTATGACTGCAGCTGTATGCACGATGAACATAGTACAGTTTTGTAATAAACGAAAAAACCTGGAACTCACCACGAACAGGCTAAATGAAGTATAAAATCAGCTTTATTGGGTAAGCGCTTTCGCGTATCAATAGATACGCTTCCTCAGACCATTAGTTAAAACATTACTGTTGATTCCTTTTATATAAAACAACTTCATCATCAAAAACATCACAAGCAATCAATCAATTAAATAATAAATCAATTAACCAATGAAATTTGGTAAAATTAGATTCCTTCAAATGGAAATGCCATGAAGATATTCACTTCTAAAAAAACAGATCAATAAATATGTTTTTCTAACAAATGCATGTACTAGACAAATAAATATAAATATAAATATAAACCAGATGTAAAGTATAAAATTCTTTAAAGTTTAAAAAACTATTATGCACCTGATATTCCACATTTTTATATATATGTATATACCTAAGTTAATAACAATACTGTGTATATGATATAAAACTTGTCAAAATTACAACCTGGAATCTAGCACCTAAATCTAGCTGTATATAAATGGATGTGAATATTAAATAAACAAGATAGACATAGATCATCATGTATAAAGGTGCATGAATTATATATAAAAAGGTGCATAAAATACTAAGATATTAATCAGTGTGGAGATAAAAATATATATGTATAATATTCTAAACTAGACAAGAGCAAATGTGCAATGTATAGGTATGATGTAAAAAGTTATAGAGCTGACTATTTCTATCAAGGTATGTGGGAGGGGGGCTTGACTAAAAGGGGGGCAAATGTACAGTACATTATATGAAATGTACAAGACTGACTATTTCTGTCATTGCTTATTAGGGGACTCTATGTATTTATAATTCATCTCCGTAATTTCAAGTGAGATCTAAGTGTTATATAGGTATTCAGACCTGGTGGAACGTGTGCCTTAAGTTTGAATATCCAATGTAACTCTATTTGTTCAAGTAATAGCATATAGTCTCCTCCTCTTGAATTCTGTTTGACAATTTGCAGTACTTTGAACACAAAAGAATGACCAGGACAGAATTTAATGTGCATAGCTAAGGCATTTAATTCATTTCCTCGCTTAATCTCATATAGGTGGTTGTATATCCTATTTTTTAATTTTCTCTTGGTCATCCCAATATAAAAACTAGAACATAATGTACAGGTTGCCAAATAAATTAGGCCTGTAGTGTCACATGAAGCATAAAGCTTCGGAGTTAAGGAAAAACCATCAATTACAGGATGTTTAAAAACTTGATTTTTGGAAATATATTTACAATAATTACAGTGATGGCAAGGAAATGTGCCTATTTTATCAATAAATCTATCAGTATTAATATTAGGTACCCCTGAGTTGGCACATAAAAGCCGTTTCAAGTTTTTATTATTCCTGAAAGTAAATAAAGGGAACTTTCCTACTATATTTAAAGTCTGCTCATCAATTGTCAGGACATGCCAATTGTTAATGATAATCTTCTTTATATTGTAAATATCATTAGAATATGTAGTTAGGAACCTAACTTTATCTCCTCTATTTTCATTATTACTATAGTCACCTACAGTAGGTGTACTATGGGTTGATTTATATACTTTAATATTTCTATTAGTGTTCTTAACTTCTAATGTTTGTGTTCTAATTTGTCTCACAGTTGTTTTATGGTAACCTCTTGCTAGAAATATACCTTCCATTTTATTTGCTTCTGTCACTAAATCAGTGTCATTCTTGCAAAGTTTAGATAATCTATTTAACTGACTTTTGACAATACCATTAAAAATATGTCGTGGGTGCATGCTGTCGAATCGTAATATTGTATTTTTCCAACATGATTTTCTATGTAACTTTGAAAAAAGTTTATCTTTTTCAATGAACAAAGTTACATCAAAAAAATCCACTGATTCATAGGATGTTTCTATTGTAAACTTCAGAAAACTGGTGGTAGTTTTTAGCTGATGCATAAATTCATTAAATTCGTCCACAGTTCCATCCCAAACCACTAGGATGTCATCAACAAAACATTTGTAGACTATAACCTTGGTGAAGGACTGATGTGTAAATACAGCTGCAGTCCAGGTTTCCCTGCCTCCTTCCCCTCTTGGGACAGGCCTATTGGCTAACACCTCCTCATACAACCTGATTGGAGTATTCTTTTATGGTGGATTTGCTTGCAACTAATGTATTTTGATTATATGACATTGCTTTATTACACAAATTTATGTATTGCCTTCCTTCTGGGGGCACCTGACATCTGGGGCAAGAAAAACTGAAGAAAATGGTGTCGGCTGGTTCTTTTATACCCCTGTCGCACTGATATCAGGGAAGAAGCGACGACAACCGACGCCGGACCTAGACTTTGGAATTCGGCCGACCGAGGACCCGCCTGACGGCAGGAGAACCCATCTGTTATGACTGCATCTGTATTAGCACTCGAACATCTACATTTATGGTAGGTACAAAACTGTACTTTCCTGTTATTTGTAGGGCTGGTAATTGGGTGCATGTCGCTACTGAGTTTGATTTGGGCCTCTGTTTGAATGATAGTTTTTAGGTATTTTGATATAAAAATGTTGTATATTGTGGAAATGTCAGTATTTAATTGGTACGGGGGTACTCTGAATGAGGTAAGGTCGAAATTTGAGAGGTTGTAAATTGATGGTGATATTAGTAGTAAAGCTGGATTCTCCTTTGTAGGAATTAGGCAGGTGGAGGATTTAGTTTGAGACTTTGGGTTAATAATGTGATGGTAGAAGGTTAGATGTGCTGTACTAGTGAGGGTTATAAGTGTTATATAGGTTAAGGACAGCATTTTGTCCTGTGGAGGAGAGAGGGAAATGGTGAGATCCTTTGTAGATATATTACAGAAGTGAGTAGGGTTTGGTACTGTTTTGTTTATGGTTGGTATATATGGAGTAGAGAAACTGGGTTGGGGGTTTGATCTAAAGAGACTAGAGAATATAGGTAATGTGTGAGTGAGGGGAATGGGTGTGGATGTAGATGAGGTTGGGGTGAGAGTGAGGCTGAGCTTTAGTTGGATGAGAATGAGTAGGGAATGGCCTGCTAGGTATAAATTTCAGGAGAGTGACGGTGGGTGAGAATGGTGGTAGGGTAGGGGAGAGAGGAGTGAGCCTGAGCAGAATGAGATGGATCCATCTCAGACTGAGTGTGACAGGCAGTCATAAAACAGTAAGTTGAGCCACTTAGAAGTGGATTTCTGCAGTGAGTAGTTATGATTTACAGTTGTGAGGAATTAAATGCACTAAATTATGAATTATACGTTATCATATAGAGCGTATGGAAATGGATTATTATATATTATTGAGAATAGTATAATAGAATTATGAACACTTAGGATTGAAGAGAGAGGTAGGGGAATACAAGAATAGAGGCAAGAACGAGTAAGAAGAGGGGGAAAGGTGGGCAGAAAAATGGCTCGGTGATGCACAGACAGCAACTTAAACTATAGAAGAAAGTTGTGGGCACCTACTACAATAAATAGACATACATTAAAATGAGAATTAGATGTTAGCAGGACTGTGTTGTCTCTTTATTGGAGATGGTTCACTTCTGATTTGGTCAGGGCAGAACTTGTCATTTGCCAATATGAGTCGAGATTTGCTACCTAGGAATAGGAAAAAGAAGGAGGGGGAGGTGAATTAAATGTAAATGAAGCCAAAAGAGTAATGGTAGTAGAAAGAACAGAGTGGGCTACAGTCAGAGAAATAGAGCTAAGATATCTCAAGGAGGTAGAATAGGCATTTAAGTAGTTAATGACTGAGTAACATGAGGCAGGATCGTTAATGGCAAACACATAAAACTAGCTTGAATGTTTAGTGGGTTTGTAGAGAAGGTAGTAGAGTTTGTAGAGAGGAAGTATATCAAAAAATGTTCATAGAGAGGCACAGCATGTAGCTACATTCACAGAAATGCAGAGCACATAATTATGTTCACACAGTAAAAATCAACTGAGGAATAAAGATGTCGTACAGTCAGATTTTGCCGCGACTAACAGAGTTAAGCTAAAACTACTATAAGCAGAGAAACTAGCAATGTCAATCAATTGCAAACGTATGTATTTCATTAAATTAATAAACATCAAAATAGGTGGTATAACTAACCAGATTAGGTAAAAGTGTGGTTCAAACAACTTCTGCTTCGGTGTGCAAATAAGTAACTGTATGAAACTCTTTAACTCAGGTAGCTCAGTACTGTAAAAGGCAGTTGCAAATTATTACTTAGAGACTGCATTTATCTATTACATAACTATAAAGGGTTACATGGTGTCTAGTGGCAAAAATTGAAACAATATGGTCTGTACAACAGAAGGTGGGTCTGTTAGCACAAAAATATTGCAGATATCCAGAGAAACCCTGCTCCTAGCACAGTTTGCAAACTAAAAAGTCAGCAAGACCGTAAAAATAAAACCGATGGTAATTTACTTACATAAGTTCCAAACACCTTAAGCAGTGTTATATCCACAAAAACATAAAAAGAAATTTTAGCCACTACTGCACATCACCAACGCTAGTGGGAGGAAGAGGGGAAAGACAGACTGGAGAAAGATGGAGTGGAATGCCAGTAGAAGTTTAAATACCGCAATGCATTGTAGGAGCTACAAAGAGAAAGTAAAAACATCAACATGAAAAGAAAGAGAAAAAAGCAGGAAAAAAAAGGAGGCTGAGTGCAGTCAAACACCCATGTATTGGATCACATCTCAGACTGAGTGTGAGAGACAGTCATAAAAACAGTAAGTTGAGCCCTTAGAAGTGGATTTTTGCAGTCAGTAATTATAAATTACAATTGTGAGTAATTAAATACACTAAATTATTATGAATTACACTTTATCATAAAGAGTATCTGGAAATGGATCATTATATATTACTGAGAATAGTGTTGTATATTACTGAGAATAGAATTATGAACCGTCAGGATTGAAGAGAGAGGTAGGGGAATGCAAAAAATGGATAATTATATATTATTGAGAATATATTACCGAGATTAGTATTATATATTACTGAAAATAGAATTATGAACTACTAGGATTGAAGAAAGATGTAGGGGAGTACAAAAATAGAGGCAAGAACAACTAAGAGGAGAGGGGGAAAGGTGGGCAGAAAAATGGCTCAGTGATGCATAGACAGCTACTTAAACTACAGAAGAAAGTTGCGGGCATGTACTACAGTAAATAGACATACATTAAAGTGGGAATTAGATGTTAGCCAGAACTGTGTTGCCCATTTATTGGAGATGGTTCACTTCTGATATGGTCAGGGCAGAGCTTGTCATTTGCCTATATGAGCCGAGGTTTGCTACATTAAAGTGGAATTAGACATTAGCAGGAATGTGTTGTCCATTTATTAGAGATGGTTCACTTCTGATATGGTCAGGGCAGAGCTTGTTGTTCGCTGATATGAGACAAGGTTTGCCATATTAAAGTGGGAATTAGACGTTGGCAGGACTGTGTTGCCCATTTATTGGAGATGGTTCACTTCTAATTTGGTCAGGGCAGAGCTTGTTGTTCACCAGTGTGAATTGAGGTTTGCTACATAACTTTTAGAAACCTCAAGCAGTGTTATATCCACAAAAACAGAAAAATTTGTTTAGCCGCTGCACTACTGCACATCACCAGGACTAGTGGGAGGAAGAGAGGAAAGAATTGGTATCCGAGTTTATTTTAAGTCAAACTATCCATCTCCCCATTTTCCTGTTTTCTTTCCTGAACCTAAAAATGAGGGAGAAAGGATTCTCCATACCGTGAAAATCCAGAGACAACTCTGGAACTGTGTTGACAGTACTAAAGCTTTCAGATCTTCGAATCAGTTGTTTATTTCTTATGAACATATGAAGAAGGAACAGCCTGTGTCAAAATGGACTACTTTCAAATGGTTCATTCAGGCTATTACCTTTTCTTATACTCGGCACAACAAAACTAATCTAGGCAGGGTCAAGGCCCACTCTGTCAGAGCCTTGGCTTCATGTATTGCTTTATGGAAAGGGTTAGATTATAGAAGGGTTCTACAAGCAGCAATTTGGTCTTCTGTACATACTTTTACAAGCACTATAATCTTGATTCGTACTTTAAGTAGATAATCTACCCATATAGCTAAGGCTTCTGCAGCAATGATCAGTATGATGAACATAATATAGTTGCGTAAGTAAATCTGCCAAACTGTAGATGTTCGAATGATCACTGCTGCAATAGCCACTCCCTTCCTCCCTTCACCCCCTTGTTGTTTTTGGTATGTTGTTTGTATTAGGGTGTGAACACTAATGTTTTGCTGTCCCTAGTATTGTCCTCTCAGGGCTTAGCCTCCCCCTCGCTGTTGTATAAAAGCTGTGAAAGGCTTTTCACCCATATCTGTCTTTCTAGTCAGCTAAACTCAAGCTGAAAGTGCTCTGAAGGTTTGGAAGCTGGCCAGCTGTTATATCCTTGGCTGGCTATAACCCATGTAGCTAAGGCTGCTGCAGCAGTGATTATTTAAACATCTACTGTTATGATAAGTTTACTTGCATGACTGTACTTTCCATTTTCATCATCTTGAGGACTAAGGCTGACAGGATTTGGACCTTTAAGTCTTTCCTAAGTTGCCTGGCCCTTCCCTTTTACCTGTAATGCTGAACTCTCCAGATCTGTCTTTCTGTTTTTAAGTTACAGTCATGTCTCAAAACAGCCCCAGTGTACTCCTTTTATTTCAAGAGTTTATGAATGGATTTATTCTGTCTTTTCCCCTAAACACTTTAACCACTTAGACTTGTGTCCACATGTCAGTATTTTCAGCTCTTGCTTCCCTGTTCCCCCTCCCTTTTGTGCTTGCCTTTTTTTTTTTTTTGCTATGCAGATGCTATTAGTTTCATTAGTATGCCGTTTGACAGGAATTTTAAAAACTGAACCTCTCAATCATAAAATTCCTTCTTAACACCCAGATTGTCACTTTGTATTGTCTTTCTACACACGTGAATTTTCGATCTCTTATGTTTAGCATGTTTGTTAGTTAGAAAATAGATTCCAGTGCTGCTTGTATTGGATGATATATGTACAAATGTTAAATAGGAATGTTTTATATGCGTTTGCTTTTTATAATGCTTCGTTAGGCACAGTTATGTTTTATTAAGTTCAAACCATTTTCTTAGCAGTTTGGCTGCTCATTTGTGTTCAGGCTTTGCTGCCATTTGTGGCAGAGTACAAGTCAGTTTTGAAGAAGTTACTTAAACTTCCCACCTCACTTTCTCCTTGGCGTTTATAGTGCTGGTGTTAATCAATCCCCATGTCGAGTTTTCCCTCCGTCTCTGGTCAAATATCTAACAGGAGTCAACCTGCTCCCATGCTGACTTTTGACCTCTGTCTTCTTTCGAGCATCTGGCAAGAATCAAGCCCCATGTCAAATTCAGCCTCAGTCCTGGCTTGAATCTTGAACATCTGTCAAGATTCTCAATCCATGTTGTTATTGATGCCCCCATGTCAACTTCAGCATTTACCTTATGTTGGACATCAAACATCTAGCATATGTTGACTGTTATTGGCAGCAAACACATGCCAGTATCAACCTTGATATCAGGGCAAATGAGCATCTAGATTGCAGGGGCTGACAATCCTTGACCCCTAACTTGATGGCTGCTTAAGATCACATACCACATCAGCCATTGTTTCAACCCTGACACTTTCCACCTCTTTCCTGAACTTTGATTTCTCCCTCAGTCTATGGTATGTTAGTTTTTTCTGTTCAGCAAGCTCAGTTTATCAGGTTTAGTCAGCCACATTGACACTGAAATAACTTTACAGTTTAGAGTCATGCCTTAGAGACAGTCTTGACATCAGTGATTTAAGTTGAGGTGAAAAGCCATCCCCGATCTATTTCCACGTGAGGCGAGAAGCTATAGTGGGGCTGTCATCAGGCAGGCATCAGGGTCTCCCCCTCCTTGGGAGCTCCTTATATCCTCTCAGAAGCTTCCACAATGTACTAATGCTGCATTTATTTGGGGGAGAAGCAAGCATACAAGCTTCCCCACATGACTGACCCCTGACTGATGTAACTACACCTTACCAGCACGTTCTTCTGGTCCATACTATGCGAGCTACACCACTCAGAACTCCCACCGTTTGTCACCCAAGTAGTGAGGAAATCCATCTCCCTCTTCCCAGGATGGTTGAGCTGTACACTGCTTACTCCTGTCCTCCCACCCTGCTTGCTCCACCTCCCATGCTCAGTACATGAACATTGGTTGTCTGGGTTGCATTCAGGCCTTTATTCCTGTGGACTATGAGAGAAGGAGTGTCAGGGCTCTTTTGGATACAGACCTCAACCTAAAGCTGTTGTGGTAAACATCTTGATCTCAAGCCTGTTGGCTTGTCTGGTTGGAGTCCTGTGTTTGGGGGTCAACACTCTTGATCCCAGTGTATATTTCATTAGGTTCTCTCCCCTCTTCTAAAAGCATCCCTAAGGGGATCTCTCAGGTTACACGTGATTAACCATCCTACCCAAGGGTTAGGTTAGGGATGTTGATTATACATATTATCTGTGAAATTCCCTCTTTAACTTGCTACCCTTTGTGTCAGAACATTCCACATGACCACCAGTGTTGATCTAAAATGTGTGTATCTGTACATAATACTGGCATACTGGCATAGTCTGAGCCTGTACTTGGATAGCACCGAGGTATCAAGATCTTCCACTCTCTTGTCTGACCTTTCTACAGGTGAATCCTGCTTATCATAGAAAATGGTATCTAAATTTGTGTTTCCTTATTTTGAGTTTCCGTTTTCCTGATGTTACAGTTTTGTTCCAGATCACAGCAGACCTTTTACTGCTGTTCTTTTTCTGTCCAAAGATAGAACTGATCATGCACTGCTTTATGATAGCTTTAAGCTGATACTGCCTTTGTGTCATCATATCGCCCTATATAAGATCCTGCACCCACCCCCTTCTTATTCTGAGTAGAGGTGGAATTTACTTGTGAGTTCCCCTATCTTCCTCTCCATATTGCAGGTAGAATCTAATTTGGTATTAAGTTGACATTCATTCCATACCATCTCCAGACAAGGTGTTCCCTTGTAATTTCACCTTGGTTATGAATGCATTTATATGTGGTGACAGAGTAGTCTATTAACTGGTGTGTTTTCCACCTAACTGTTGGCATTCCACCCTTGCGTTGTTTTGTATGGAGGAGAGACTTAGTTGCACTGTACATCTGATATAGCTCCTTAAAGTTATTTTAAAATTCTTAACAGAAAACAGGACTCATCTGTTGCAAGTATGTCTCTGATCTACTTGGTATATTTCTGATATTGTTCTCCTCTGCTTTCAAAGCAAGGAAACATGGTTTACCTTAGAGTAATTCATCCTTCTGACCCAAAGTTACTTAGACAAGTCAAGGTGCTGTTTTTGCACCTGTATCTTTCCGCACTTTAGGTTGTTGCAAGATAGGACAACATTCCTTTTGAAGTGGTCATTATTTTTATGGTTGTACCTACTTATTTAAAGGTGTCTTGGCTATCTTGCTAAATTAATAGGTAAGAGTCCATTTTGGACTGTATTTCTTCCAACGTCTTATCCCATTTACAGGTCTGATTGTGTTTCTTTTCTCATGATGCCCATCATTCAGATGATGGGATTACATTTCATAGAACTACATGTCATGAGATTACCTTTCAACTTTCTGCATTCCCTAAATATGAAATTTGCAGCACAGTGACAGCTTATAGTAGGGATGATTCAGTTATCTGCCCAGGGCTCACAGTTCCAGTGGATACCATGACCAGCACAGTAGTAGGATGCCACAGCTGTGGCTGCTTTGAACATAGGCGCTTCAAGCCATGTTTCTATTTCTATATCTATTTATTTATTTGTTTATTTATTTATTTTTAAGTAAAGAAACTTGGTGTTTCTGTACTTAAAATAAAATAAATAAATGGCCTGCAGGGCCACTGTTGAATGTAGCTGCAGTGCCCTACAACAGGAGGTCAGAGCACTTAAATGTTAAATTCATATGCTTTCTTCTCCTTTCTGAAGCAAAAAAGGCCTTGAATATTAAACAGGAAAAGGACGATTATAGCACTTACAGAAACAGTAACTATGGTAGCATATGGTAATTTTTGTTGTTTTTAATCTTTCCAGGCAACCATTTATTGGCAATGAACAGCTTTGCAGGCATACTGATGCATGTCAGGGCTAGTGCTGTGAGTGAGGGAATATTGAGCAGCATTTTAATCTGTGTCATAACTAGTTGTTGTTCAGTCATAGCTTTCAAACCTATAAGGGCAAGATTCAAAGGCAGTGTCCCTGTAATAATAATAAAAATAATAATAAAAGTAGTCATGCCTGCGTATGAATAAGACAGTACAGTTTGCAATATTATGCATTTTTCTGAAGAACTCTAAAATATATTGGGAACACAGTCATAGTATGGGAGCAATATTTGGTTATGCAGGTAGTATACTTGTACAGCAAGCAAATGTTGGTTGGGGGTATCAGACCCTAGAGTTTAGCAAGACACTCATTAATGATTCATAGACTTAATCTTCAAGCCAAACTCAATAGAAGTATTACATTCAGTCAGTAATGCCAGGCATTAAAGTTGTGCACTTCCCGTACAAAAAAAATGCATGGTGATGCAAAACCTGTTCTGTTAAAAAAGTAACTGTAATTGCTGAGTATGGAGCCAGGGTTCATTAGTATGTGAAAATGATTGAATGCTATTGCTTGATTATTTTTCCAGCTTTGCAGGACTAATGTGATTTTATGATGCAAGTTGGTATCATGTCTGTCAGATGTCCCTGATTTTTCAGACCATACCATACTTTTTACCTCATATTTTTGCTCTATCTGTATAAAATCTTGTTTTTTTTTTGAAAAAAAATCACTTAGTATTGTCATTAGTCAATAATGCTAGATGTTTCAGTTTCATACTTTTCTTCATAAAAAGCATTGTACTGCAATACATGTTTTTCTATTAACAAGGTAGCAATAATTGCTGGGTACAGGAACTGTATGTATAAGAAAATTATTCTGTGTTTTCTGTACTAATATGATTTTTGTGATGCAGGTTGGTATCCTACCTCTCAGATGTCTCTGATTTTGCTGCAGTTTTGCTCTGCCCCCCCAAAAAAATTCTTGATTTTCTATGAAATCACTGAGGATTAAAGTTATTCCATAATGCAAACCCTGTTCTGTTATTTTTTTTAATGAAGTAATGTTAGATTTAAAAAATGTTCCTGATTTTGGGCCTCTGCATTCTTCATTATTTATCTGTCTTTTATATACTTTATTGTGGCTGTTGCTGTAACAAAGCTGAAATACATATCTTTTGGATATTAGTTTTTATCCCTATCCAACTTGTGATATGAGGTCGTCTGACAGGGAGAATAGGGCAGTGCATGTGTAACATACGCCAGCATAGCTAGTTGGAGTTTTGTAAAGAATTTTATGTTTTATGCAGATGCATCTGATTTATGCAGATGCTTGTTTTAAAATGTATTTGTAAAGTTGCTTTTGTTAAAAATGTATCAGCAGTGGGTCCTGCTGGACAGACAACAGATATGCATGTATGTCAGATAGTATTAGTATAACTGTTTAAATGTATATGTTTTAGCAGATAATTGTGGAAGGGAAGAGGTTAATTTCAGTCCAGCTAATTTTGAAAAAATAGTTTGAAAATTAAATGGGTTGGTTTAAGCCGTAAAGATTTTAACTTGCAGGTCTGATTGCAGGCAGAGACAAAAATGTCTGGAAAAACCAGGACAACAAATCTTACTGTATTGTCCTTAGGGGTGAACTAATTGCTACCCTGGAAGGGTAAACATTTTTGAAATTGTTTTATAGCTTTCATATGCTGCAACAGATCTTAGCAAAGTTCAGAGTGTGTATTGTACCAAAGTGAGGTGACCATAGGTGATGTCATTCTATAACTAGCACTTAAATGATTTTCTAGATATTAGTGAGAGATGTTCTGGAACTCTCACAGCAACACTTTGTTTTTTAGAACCTGAGAGGAAACATCTCTCAAAGATATCTCACACACCCTCACACCTCATCTTGCCTTGCTGTAGTAAGCAGTTCAACACACTTCATCTTGCATTGCTTATAGTTAACAGGGAAAAGTAATTATTTAGAGTAGTCAGGAAAATATAGTTAGATTAGTTAAGTACTGCTTTTTCTGTATCTGTGTGATTCTGTCCAACTGTGTTATTTTTTATGTCTCCTGTGATTGAAAATCTGGTGTTAATTGTAACTAGATAGTTCTATGTTATTATTTATTATTTCTCCACCTTTCATTGTGGCTGGTCTTTTAGAGAATATTTTAACATCTTGAGAGTACTTATGCTTATTGTAGTGACACTGTGTCCGCTCCTGAAAGTCTTGCTGCATTGGTCAAACTGTACCATTTGTACTAGTATTAATTTTACTCAGTATAATTGGGTACCTTGTAAGAGCCTTAGAGTAACTGACTGGTGGCAACATAATTACCTTATAGTCTGGGCAGAGGGGCCAGAGCTGGTAAATCTGTGCCAGCCTTTCCTAGGCGTGTGTGTGTGTGTGTGTGTGTGTGTGTGTGTGTGTGTGTGTGTGTGTGTGTGTGTGAAAATCAAGTATTAGAGTGTGTGTGTCAGCTACTTGGAACAGGGGCACAAAGCTCCAAAGTGGTCAGTGTGGAGTCTTGTTTGGGGCCTGGAGAGAAGCAGGGAGTCCAGCACCAAGTCTGGAATGTGCTCCCTGTGTGCTGTAAAAGGAAATTGTGCTTGGTGCAGAGAACTTAATCTGAAAATACTGTGTGAATCCATTTTTGCTCCTAGTGGCCATCCCTCACAGGTGTCAGTGGTGAAAATTGAGGCTCCTTGATTACTGACTCAGAGTAGGGACTGTAACACAACAGCATGAGGTATTTACAGTCAACAAAGTGGTTATAACTGCTGTGTGGATATATGTCTGTGAAAAAAATACCTTACCCTCTTGTCTGTTCATTTTAAACCATATTTAATTTGGATTTGCATGATAAGCATGCATTTATATAAAGTTGGAATACTCCATTATGGGTATACTGGCTATGTGTGTTTGCATAAAACAAACTTGAAATGCATTATTGTGACTATTATTTTACCACAATCACATGTCTTAAGTGTACTCCTTTAGCAAAATGACTATAACTACTGTTTTGGTGTGGATAGTTGCCTGTGGATGAAAGTAACATGTTCTTTGTGTTTCACTGTTGCAGTCATCACACTTGGGTTATCCTGCCAGGGGTAGCCCACAGTCGGCCCGAATACCAGAGGCGTAGTATTTCTGCGTCAGTTGCTCTTGCTTCAGGACTGATGTCAGGTCGTCAGTGGTATAAGAACAGGCAGCTGATGCCATTACATCAGCCTTCTTGCCAAGGAGCCCGAAGCACAAGCAGTTTGCACGAGTACCGGTCGGCCGCTACCTGAGTTTTCGTTTCTGAAATTGATGTTGAAGTTTTCTAAAGATAAGTACCCTGTTGGGGATCCTTTTTTCTTGCTCTAACCGATGTCAGAAAAAGTTAACAATTGTTTCGCCTGTAAAAGCAAATACCACATCAAGATTTCCATTCTTATTGCATCACCTGTTTAGGCCCAGACCACGACGTCTCTCGCTGCCAGTTTTGTGCTTTGTTCAATGTCCAAACTATTCATCGTTGGGCCCTTATTGTAGCTAAATACTTTCACTCTCGATCTCCGTATTCCGTAATTGCTTCAATAAGCCATCCGACTACTGATCTTCTGAAAAATCGTAAGGATAAAGACAGAGACAGACCGCACAGAGGTCCAAAACTGCTGACAACACTTCCATTAAGCTAGTCGTCAGTTCTCCGGTACTCAGTGAGCCGCTTTCGCAGCCCTTGATGCTCGCTTCATAGGTTCATAGGTTGGCACTAGGCTATCAGCCCTATACAAGCCCAGCCATAACAATTCCCTGGCTATTTCTTCCCACACTATTTACTTCCCTGGACCCCTCTCTAGCAGGGCAACTGACATAATCCCAGGGGTGAATTTCCTTTCTCCCTTCCAATCGTCGAGGTTCCTTTTGAAGAGGGCCAAAGAGGCAGTCTGCTTGACATGTATGGGTAGTCTGTTCCAGAGTCTGGGGAGTCTCTGGGTCACTTATGACCCCTGGTTTATGAAACTTCACAGACTGCTACCGAGACCCGTTCGGAGTCCAGTATGCCGCAAGACTCTTCTTTGACTACAGAATCTGCAGATGTCTCTACCTTGGTTGGGTCTGGAGCTGCTGTGCAGGCACCGGCTTCTGAGGAAGTTCTTTGCACTGCCGATATTTCACACAATCTGACAACTTCTTTCACGTCTTCAGTTCTTTCTAAAACTACCGAGTTTCTAAGGCCCAGAGTATGAGCTACTCCTAAAAAAACGACAACCCAAACTCAAGCACCTGCTTCCTTACCACAATCACAGATGCTTAAAGATGCGGAAGACCTTATCATGCTGATTAGGGTAAGCCAGCCTTCCCCTGCTAAAAGGAAAAAAGACTTGTCCCCAGCAGCTTTATCTGACCAAGAGTCTGATGACTGTGAGGTTTCTGATTTTGAAGATATGCCCTTATCTGCTTATGAGGATTCAGATGCAGAGGAATCCATTCCTTCTGCCTCTCCTCCAGAGGATTTTTCTTTTGGTGAAACCCTACATACTTTGAGAGAGCATTTCCATTGGGAATGCCAGGATTATCCTCAGTCCAAAAAAAGACTCAGGAAATTTTTATATTTACCATAGCACAGACCCTTAGCTTTCCCTCCTGTTCTGGATGTTGTGGATGATGTCTTTATGGAATCCAGCCTAACTCCTGATACTTTACCTCCTGCTCCCAGGAAACCTGACAGGTACTACAGAGTCCCTGACTCACTCAAATGTCTTTTCAAGAATCCTACTGCTGATCCAGAGGTCATCTCCCAAGGACCTAAAGGAATAAAAGCAACTACAGCTAAGAATCCCACCCCCTCGGACAGGGATTCCCAAGCGTCAGATGGGGTAAAAAAGTATACACCTCTGCAACTCTTGCCATTAGAGCATTAGATTGTCGGTTCCACATGCTGAAATACCAGCAACATACTATGGAACTTATTAAGCAAAAATGATCTACCTTCCCTGACTGTGCATAAAATAAAGAATTACAGGAGCTTATGCGTTCTGCAAGCCAAGTCAGCAAGCAATACCCTGCAATGTGGGTTTGATGCCCTAGAAGCATCTTGCAGGGCAGCAGTCACAGGTTCTATACTTAGAAGGCATGCATGGATTAAGGAACAGACCTTGCCAGACCATGTCAAATCAGAATTATTGGACGCATCTCTGAACAAAGACTATCTGTTTGGCATCAAAGCAGAAGAGGTTTTAAAAAGGAAGGAAGAAAAAGCTAAGTCTATGCAGACAGTCAAAGATTTTTTGCAAGTACAGCCTCCAAGATTCAGTAGGCATTGCCCCTCAAAACATTGGTCCTTTCCAGCCCCCTCAAGGCCACCTCAGACGAGACCTAGGGGAAGCAGACCCCCAGACAACAGTCTCAGGGTATGCAGAGATCTAAGCAATGGAGTACCTCCACTTCTAAAACAGGGAGTGCTAAGCCACCCCCTTATGGAAAGAATTCGCAATTACTTCTCAACTCCGCCCCTCACCTCTGCCCCTAGGAGGAAAGCTTGCCTACCTTGCAAAAAACTGGGCATCGATCACCAACGATCGATGGGTCCCTCAACATAGTATCCCAGGGTACACATTGTATTTCCACACTCTGCCAACCCCAAAGGGGTTCCCAGATCTTCATCCAAACCAGTGGGCAGAGGCACAACACCAACTTCAGTCCCTGCTCTCCATAAGGGCAATTCAGCCTGTTCCTGCAGAACAGATAGGCCTAGGTTTTCATTCCAGACTTTTCTAGGTACCCAGAAAAGAGAGCACCTGGCACCCAATCTTAGATCTATCCATTCTAAACCCCTTCCTCGTGGTACCAAAATTCAAAATGTTCACCCTACAGCAGCTTCTCCCTATGCTATCCAAAGATGCCTGGTTAGCCACCCTAGACTTAAAGGAAGCCTATCTGCATATCCCAGTTAGGGACTCCTGCAGGAAATATCTACGTTTCAGGTTAAGATCTATGCATTATCAGTTCTCTGCACTTCACTTTGGCTTATCGACTGCTCCCAGAGTTTTCACAAAATGCCTGGTTCCAGCCATTGCCTTTTGCAGACAAAGAAGTATTCAGAGTTACCCCTACTTGGACAACTTCCTGATTCAGGCAGACAGTCAGGAAAAGCTGTTGCAGCACCTGACATTTATAAAGGACCTTCTAACCTCACTGGGGTACATAATCAATGAAAAGAAATCCAAACTAGTCCCCAGTCAAAAAAATTGTATTCCTGGGAGCAAGCTTGGACACAGCATCCCAGATGGCATTTCTTACTCCAGAAAAACAAGCATACCTGACAGGCTACTTCTCTCAAATGGCCATCAGAACCCAGTTATCCACAAGGAAAATCATGCAAGCTCTAGGGTTCATGGCCTCCTGCATTCTACTAATTTCATATGCTAGATTGCATATGAGGAAACTTCAGTGTTACTTAAAAAGTCTTTGGTGCCAACATTCTCAGGACCTGGAAACTATCATACGTACGATACCTTGCCCAAGGAAAGAGTTCCTTTGGTGGGCAGCAGCATGCAATCACAACAGGGGACTTCCCTTTTCACAACCCCACGCCTCCCAGACCTTAACCACAGAGGCATCAGACTATGCCTGGGGTGCACATCTAAACATCAGGTGCATTCAGGGCCACTGGAGCCCAAATCAAATTCATCTGCACATTAACCAGAAAGAGATGCTAGCTGTTCAGCACGTTCTAGTAGCTTTCAGATCCCTACTCTATCTGGGGCCTCTTCTAATCAAAACAGACAACACCACAATGATGTGGTACACCAACAAGCAGGGGGAATCCACTCTTACCCACTCTACAGGCTAGCCATGACCATTTGGAACATGGCCTCAGCCATACATATTCACCTGCAAGCGCAGTTCCTGCCAGGCAACCAAAACTCTCTGGCAGACAACTTAAGCAGAAATCTTCTAGACCCACACAAGTGGCAATTAAACCACAACACATACAGTCTTGTGACCCAGAAATGGGGTACCCCGAAAGTGGACATATTTGCCTCTCCATACAACCAACAGCTCAGCAAATTCTGTGCCAGGGAACTTCACCGCAAAGCCTGGAAACTAGATGCTCTGTCATTCAACTGGAAAAACCTCTCAGTCTAAGCATTTCCCCCCTTCCTCTTCTTACCAGAGTCCTCCCTCAGATTGCAACTGTTCTGACTCAGCAGGAGGGAGAGCTTGCATCCACAATTGCACACCCTGAACCTGGCAGCCTGGCTTATTCCTTGACTTCTCCTCCAGTGGCCATCCTAAGCAAGCAGGTCCTGGAGGTTATATTTGAAGCCAAGCGACCCAGTACTAGAAAATCCTATGCTGACAAGTGGAAAAGGTATTGTTCCTGGATCCAGACTAAAGGAGCTGAACCAGCAGAGCCATCCTTACCTCTCTTCCTGGATTACCTAACAGACCTACTGCAAAGGGTCTTTTCCTTCTCTTCCATTAAAATCCATATCTCTGCCATCTCTGCACATTACAGCTCTGAGCCACCTCTCTTCACACACCCTCTCATCAAGCAGTTCCTGAGAGGGGCTAACAACTTAAGGCCTCCAAGAAGAGCCCCTACCCCTGCTTGGAACCTTAACTTTGTGTTGGAAAAGCTCACACCCCCCCTCCTCCCTTTTGAACCTGCAGCTTCAGCAGAGTTAAAATTCCTCTATTGGAAAACAGCATTGCTTTTAGCCATCACTTCAGCTAGAAGAGTGTCTGAGCTACAAGCAGTTATATCTGTGGAACCCTTCATCATTTTCCATGCTGACAGGGTCTCCCTCAGGACTAACCCAACTTTCATTCCTAAAGTGGTGCCCAGTGTGGCTCTCAACCAATCTATTCATTTGCCCACCTTTTTCCCTAAACCTCAAAATAAGGGGGAAAGGCTCCTGCACTCTTTAGATGAGCACAGACAACTCTGCTTCTACCTGGATAGGACTAAGCCCTCTAGTTGCTAGTCAGCTTTGCACCAGGGTTAGAGGGCAAGGCCATATCAAAACATACCATCTCCAAATGGATAGCACACTATATCCATTTCTTTTACAAACACCATGGAAAACCACTCCCACAGGGGATCAGAAGACATTCCACTAGGGCAATTTCAACCTCTACAGCCTTTCTCAGAGGACTCCCTACCAGGGACATTCCTGGAATCTGCAACATGGAATTCTGTTCATGCTCACCAAGCATTACCACCTGCCTATCTTTTCGAAATCCAGGGCAGGCTTTGCAACCGCAGTCCTGCAGGGCATACTAGCCAGCCCCAACTCTTCTTGACTGCCTCCACCCATTCTTCAGCTTTGGGAATCAACCCAGGTGTGATAACTGCAACAGTGAAACACGAAGAACATAGTTCAGTTGTGTACACTTACCATAAATGTAGATGTTTGAGTGTATTCACTGTTGCAGTCCTGGTTGCCTACCCTCCAGCCCTTTTGTTTCTCTCTCTCTCTTCCTCACTCCTTACAGGGCTATTGGTATTTACTTTTTACTGGTGGTGTTATTCCACCATAACTTATTTGGGGGCTCCTGACATTTGGGGCAAGAAAAACTGATGTAATGGTGTCAGCTGCCTGTTTTTATACCACTGACAACCTGACGTCACTCCTGAAGCGACAGCAACTGACGCAGAAATACTACACCTCTGGTATTCGGGCCAAGTAAGGGCTACCCCTGGCAGGATAACCCAAGTGTGATGACTGCAACAGTGAATACACTCGAGCATCTACATTTATGGTAAGTGTTCACAACTGTACTTTTCTTGTCATTGGCTCATTTTAAACAGGCTTTAATCTGGCTTTGCATGACTAATGTGCATTCTATATGAAGTAAGGTGGAGTACTTTACTGTAGCTCTTGTGTGTTTGTGTGAGACAAGCTTGAAATCCATTACTGTGCCATTAGTTTTTCACAATAAAAGGTCTGGATAAGACGTAGTTAACTGCTTACTGAGAATAGAGGCTCTCTCTCTATGAAAGTTAGTTTGTGTTGTTTTCTTATTTTAAAGAACCATTAATCTGTCTTTGCAGGACTAGTGTGCATTTGTGTGAAGCAAGTTGTAATACTTTACAGTGGTAGCTGTGTGTTTGTGAAAAGTAAAGGTGATTTACATTACTATGCTTTTTATTATTAGTATTACTATTATTATTATTATAATCAGTAATATTGTTACATAGGCAGACTCCTGAGGTGCACAAGTTCAACAGTGTGCGAGTAATTGCTAGGTGTGGTGGCTGTCTGTAGCTGAAAATGTCTAAACCTGATGTCATGATTAAGTTAATAGTTATTAGTCTGTCTTTGCAGGACTAGTTTTAATTTGTATAAAGCAATTTGGAATAGTTTAAAGTGTCCATTTTTTATCACAGATATGTGAGGTATACACAAAAGTGGATATAACTGATCAGCACTAACATTTGTGGGCAAGTAGCTTTTCAAGTTTTCTTTTATTTTTGAAATGTTCAAAAATGTGTATTTTTATTCTTAATAGGTAGTAAATTTTGTTTAACTTCTTGCTGAAAAAAGTTTCAACTCTACAGACTTAAAACTCACTCAAACTAATTTTGTTTTATTAAACAACAAATTTAGTTAAATGGTAGGCAAGTATACTTTTAAAACAGTCAGGTGAATCTAAAAGACCACACACATTTATGAATGGAGCTTTAACAAAACATAAAGACAAAAAAAAAAAAACAAGCAGCCAAGTGTGTTTAGGGGACCATGATTTGATCAGCTCATGAGGCCCAACTTGTACTATCTAGCAGTCATCAATACATTCAGATATTTGTCTGTAATCATCATTTCTCAAAAAACTGATTGAAGGTCAGTCTTCTCTTGTACTTTTTGATGCCTCCATTTAACAGTGATTCTTTAAGAACCTACTGTGAACCATTTAGTTATATTAAAGGGTAAGTTCCCAAATAGCCCACATTGTTCAACATGGCTGCTTTGCTTACTTAAATATATGCATTTTCCTTATGCTTAATCCTGTCCATCCACAGGAATAAATTAGATTGCCAGGTATGTTCATTCATTGGCTTATAGTGATACATATTCATAGTAAAGGTTTTCAGATGTAATCTACTATCTCAGGCAAACACCACTACTACTTTACATGTACTATTTACTTCTGTAGGGAAATAAGAGTTTATATTTCTCTCATGGTATATATTATAGAGCCTGACCCTTTCTTCATATTTTTCGTATTTGAATCCTGCTACACCTGTTTAGTGCTGCAAGTGTGACTTGAAGGTATAGGTGTGCACGTTATGTGTGTTTATCAAGTTCATACCTTTTGGAGATAAAACCTTATCTCCTCAGGGCAGTGCATCAAAACTGGAAACTTGCATAATGTATCATTTAGGTTTCAAGAGAAATTTCCACTCTAAGGCATTTCCTTACTCTTCAGTTATTCAGGAGACCCTGGTGAAACTTCTGGTCAGGGTATACTTTATATCATTAATGATCATATTTAGGGATACCCCCTCACATAACCTGAATTATCCTCAAAATTTAATTTCCAGCTGTAGCTAAACCATACAGCACTTCCGTTCTGCATCAAGTTATTTTTAGGGTGCAATTCTGTTGTGCTTTCTCTAAGCCTGTTAAGTAGTGTGATTATTGCAGATAGCATCAGCAGTCTTAATGCCACCTTAGAAATAATCTTTCTTTTAAAGAGGGTATTACAGTGTCAGATTTTTTGGAGATTCTACAACCCTTTTGATAACTGGAGTGCAAGGGGGTTCTCAGCCATGCGGATAGGGTTTTGTTCTTATTCCACTGTCTTTGCTTAAGGCATTCTTCTATGTGTTTTAAGTTATCCCTTTACATTTTTCAAATTATCCTTAAAAAGAGTGGCTAGATTCTGTGTCAAGAGATTTATTCTTGCAGCCTTCAATTATGCGATAGTTTATTCCTTTGGTGATCTTATATCTCTGAGATTCTTCTGTGGTTTGTCATCTCTCTTCACTTAAGTGGGATGATCTCCTTGTATCTGTATCTCTTTCATTCAGTTTCCATTGAATGTTTTACTACTGTTTGGAAGAATTACTTTCTACCAGTAGATTACAGTCTTATTTCTTAGTTTAGAAACTGGAGACATTTAAGAACTTCACATTCCAAGCCTCTGTCAAAGGTGTCATGTACTATGATTGGAGAGTCCTGTATGCTGAATTTATCCATCTCGTTTCCTTAATCCTTTTTTACAGACTTCGACCTTCCAGATTATTTCTTCCCAACTTTATGATCTTTTCAGGGATACTTCTTTCCAGGTTGGAAGGGTTTTACCCATGTTTTCTGTTCTCTCTTCCTTGCCCATTCATGCACCATATCCATGCATGGACAGATTGCTCTTTCTGCATCCTTATGCTTTTCTCTTCTCTCATAATTTTACTGTTTATTGGTAGTTTGACCTTTGTTTGGCTGTTCCCTGTTTGATACTCTGATCATTACTTACTGTGGCAAAGGTATGAATGGATACACATCTTTTCTCAGATACATCTTTGAGTTTCAGTATGATTACCACCTTGTGGTGGGCCTTGGATGTTTTTGTATGTGGTATTTTTTCATTATTTGAAATGAGCCATCACATCAAATATTTTGGATCCATGTATACGTCCCTGTATGCCATATTTTAGTGTTATCCTAGCTAACCTTTAACCGTTATATTCCAGATCACAGTTTAGAAAGAATTTTATATAGTGCTGCCCAAGTTCGAATAGTGTCTTGGATCCATGTAGGAGCTGCCCAGGGAGGATGGGAGTGAGCATCTGTCCTTGGTCTACTACCTGTGTCACACCTACTGGGAACATTAGAGTTATCTAGTGAAGTTTGAACTTGCTGAGCCCATACTTTGATGGTGGCAGATTCACACTGACAGCTAAGGGGAGTTTCACATGCAGAGGCATGTTTCCACATGGAAGACAGCAATGACTGAGCTCAGAGAAGTTGTTGTTGGGTGGGTGGGGGGGGGGGGGGTTAGGCCATCCCCCAGGACCAGCAAGATGATGTGCTCCCTGACTGAGAAATCAGGGCTAATGGGAGTTCTGCAACAAATGGGCTGTAGGATTCATATCAACAAATACTCTCTACCCCCCACTACCACCCCCCAAAATATAGTGAGCCAATTTGGAGCATGCAGTAAAGCTGCTGGAAGATGTCCCAGGGGAACAAAATATTGTCTAAAGCCTTTTTGCTCACCTTTTCAAGTCTGCAGTTTACCTATGTTTCTTTAATTGTCTAGTTCAAGCTTTCCTTTTTTGAGGTTTTGTAGTGTTGTTGGCACTGCATTTCTTTCATCAAACCATATTCGGATGTCTTTGCAACCCTTGGGAGCTTATCAGCAGAATGTAGCTGATCTGTTCTTCTCTCCCACATTTTATCTCCAGTACTGTGTGTATTTTCCATAGTTCCTATTAGTGCATGCTTGGATATGATTTCCTGTTTATGTACACATTCACGCACACTCACATTGGGTGTTTATGCTGCATCGTATTCCTGATTTACATTGCATTTAAATGTATAGTTACTAGAACATTGCCTCTTGATAAGCCACTCATACAGTCTGAGTTTGAATCTCTGTCCAGAAGGTGATGAAGATGGCACTTCCAGTCTCCAGTACAGAAGTTATGTACTTACCATAACAGTAAATCTGTGTTGGCATTGCCATCTTCTTCACAATACCCACCCTCCAGCTCTGTGTTTTGGGGTAGATCAGAGTAATCTGTCTGCTTTGGTTTCTATTAGGCTGTCTCATTATGTTTCTTTTCTGCTTCATTTTAGCATGACCTGACAGAGATCTGCAGAAAGATCCTTAAGATGGCAACATTATGAGTAAAAGGGGAAGGGCCAGATAATCAAGGGCTATGTCCTGCCAGCCATAGTCCTGACAGTAATGACGAAGAAGCTGCCACTAGAGATCTATCATTGCAGTAAGTGTGTAACTTTCATTTATTACACTGCATCACATAATTATTTTAGTTCAAAGTTTATTGCTTACAACTAAGCATTTACAACAAAAGTAATATTAACAGTGAATAATTTAACTGTACAAGGTCCAGACAAGAGCAGCATTAAAAGTAATAAAATGTAATAAATAAAGCCTCTTAGTCCTGCTCAGAAGTTTAGAAACCTAAACTTCGTATATATACCCCCACCAGAATCACAATTGACCCTAACAAATAGATGTATCCTACAGAACTGAGGGAAGATTCCACTTGCATGCCCAAATTTGGGATGATTAATTCCAGAAGACAGGAGCAAGATAAAAAAACGTTCCTACTTGAATTCTCTAATTGAGCTTCTGGAACACCCCTGTGCCCTCACTGAGTGGCTTATTGCCTCTGCAGCTCCTTAATATAAGCAAGACCCACATTATATAGTACATGGCAAATGAGAGTTAAAATCTGAAGCATACATCTTTCCTGTACTAACAGTCAGTGCAGATCCAGCAGCACTGGAGTAATATGGAAAGATGTTCAGCATTAGATCGCTGCTGCAGTAGCCCAAGCTTTATGGGTTATGTCCTGCTTAGGACATAACAGCTGCCCAGCTGCCAAAGCTTAAAGGTATATTCCACGTGCCCAGCCCATTGGAAGTTGAGTGGAGCAGAGGGAAATCCATCAGTTTGTTCACCACAATCCTTCATAGCTTTACTGCCATGGAACAGTGTTCTTCTTGTGGGCTTTTAAAGATGGTCAGCTATTGTTTCCCCATTGCTGGGCAGACAGGTTCCTTTCAGGGAGAAAAAGCCTACCATATTTGATTTTCATGGCTAAAACAATACATCTGATATTATCAGTTTTTCATCTTTTCCTCACATATGAGTTCAGGATCCAATCCATCGGATCCACCTCGGCCACTACTAAGCTCATGGCAACCAAAAAAGCTCTTGGATACCTCCCCTTACCCACAGTGCATATCTCCCTGTTATCTCAGTTCTCATTTGCCGCTTCGTGAAGATGTGGTTTGACCATCGAGCTCTTGGATTGTCAGGTTATTTTTATAAGCTTTTTCTCTCTATCTACCTAATTCTTACCATTTTGAATATTTACTACTATCTCCCCTTTGTCTCTGAAATGCATTTTTTGCAGTAACCACTCTTTTATTAGGTTGCTTTCATTTCTCTCCCTTTTTCCCAATAGTAACCATTTTTATGTTATTCCCCTCCCTTATTACTTTGATAGGTATTCTTATCTGCTATTGTTAGTAGTTTTCTCCTTTTTCCCTTCTTTCAATCAAAACAAACAAAAAAATTTTTCTCTTTCTCTTTTCTCTGGTATTTGTTAGTAGCCCGTGATTATTTTCTTTTTTCTCCATAGTTTTTTTGTTGGATTCATGGCAGAGAAGCAAGATAAGCCAGCAAAATTTAAAAAATGCACAAAGTGCGGCCATAAAATCCCTTTTAGTGACTCACACACTCTGTGTGTTTACTGTTTAAGGCCTCTTGACTTCCAAGAAGATAGTGCCACCTGTCACTCTTTCAACCATAGAGCTTTAGTTGAAAAAAAACATAAGCTAATTCTAAGGGGAATGCTACCATCAGCTTCTCCCCCGTCTTCAAAAAGCAGTGACAAGGGAAGGTTGAGACCTTACTTGGCTCTGACAGACAAGGAGCCAAAAGCAAAGATGTCAAAATCCACTGAATCTCTGACTCGATTAGAGCCTTTGGAGCCATTCACTACCAAACTGTATCCGGTGTTTTCGATGCAGGCGCTATCCGACAAGGTTAGATGGGATCCATTGGTATTGAATCCTTCCAAAAGTCCATTCAAACCAATCTTTCCACTCTCAAGGACTCGATACTCCCTGACCATAGACCCAGTCCCATCTAGGGTACTGTCTCCCTTCTTATCCAGGCCTAAATCCCTGTCAGCGTCCTCTTCCCGTTCAACCAGGAGCCTTACTGAAGATGACATGGAAAGTTTGGTACAGATGATGTTGTGGGCGCAGGGCATCACTAAGTCTCCTTTGTCTTGAGCCACGTGGTTCCAGATCTATCTGAACCTTCTACTCCCCACTTATTCCTCCTCTGACTTTGGGGCAAGCTTCGGAGCCATCAGATCTGATACACTCGGTGCCTTTCAGGTCAGATCCAAAAATGTCTCTTTCTTCAGATCAGACCTTTGCTCTGAGCTCATTGGCCTTTTCAGAGCGAGAGAGCTCCTGAAGTCATAGTGAACCTTACTGTCCTCAAGTGCACCTGACCCCCAGACTGTCAGAGCAGTCAGTGCACCTTGGGAACTCTGTGTAGGTGAGCTTGGCTCCGACTTCTAACCCAGGTGAGCTGTCTTCTGGGCCTGAGGAGGCCATGACCTGCAAGCATGGCTTGTCAGAACCGGGGTCATTCTGCACTCAGGAATAATCAGCCTTTGGGCTTTGGAGAGTGCTTTAGTTGCCACAGCATCTGAAAGGTCATCTGCCCCCTCAGATCCTCTTTCCCACTAGGATTCCCAGAGCACCTCTTCTGATCAGGATGTTCGACTGGGACAGCGGGAACTCAGGCAGCAGGATACCCATTGGGGTACCACTATCTCTTCTGATACCTTCCCAGAGTACCCCACAAAGGAGGTCCCTCAGAAGAGACTTTGCAAGTGGAAGCATTTCAACTCTACAGAGTCTGCCATGGAAGACACTGACCTCAGTGAGGAAGAAGGATCCCCATGGTCACCTCCTGAGGATGTTTCCTTCGAGGAGATTCTGGAGATTACCAAAGACAAGCCGCAAATCAACACAGTCCTGTAGGAGAAAGCAGCAATCCAAAATAAATCGCCTGGGGATATATCCACTACCAAACTTTATTAAACACTAATAAAATTAAATTGTCAGAGCTAAGCGCTTTCGTCTCATATTTTGTAAGACTTATTCAGAACTGACAAATCTATTATGCTGCAACTTTAAATACTATTTAAATTCATTAATTAATTTACATACCCAGTCATCATTCTGCTACTTAATTGACTTATTAACTAATAACATTAATTAGTAAAACACTTAAAAACATATAAAAACGTGATGTTATTAATTATATACATAAAATGTTTTCAAGGAAACATTTTTTGAAAACATTTGAACAAACCGTTTGTGCTAAACTCATATTCTTATACTTCTCATTTTTAATTTTAACATAGATGGAGCAACATTCATTCAGGCCTGGTGGTCTTATCCCATTCAAAATGAGCTGCCACTTCAGCTCACATTTTGTTTAGGTGCTCCTCAGTAATTTATCCCCTTTGATCCTTAAGTACTTGCTCTTTCACAAAGAATTTGAAAGTATACATTGGATCTTCTACGATGCGTCTGTAAAGGGTATTCATATTTTTAGCTTTTTTAATATCCATTAAATGCTCATATATCCTTTCCTTAAGCTTCCTAATAGTTTTTCCCACATAAAAAGTGGGGCATTGTTGACAACTAGCAATATAAACCACCAGATTAGTTTCACAACTTCTTCTTCTTTTGGCTTTTCCCAGTTAGGGGTTGCCACAGCGGATCATCTGTCCGCTCATGATTGGCAGTGGAGTTTTACAGTGTCGAGTTGCCAGCCCGGTGCCCAACCTTCCACAGAAGGCACACATGCACACACTCACACCTAGGGCCAGTTTAGTGTATCCAATCCACCTACTGCATGTCTTTGGGATGTGGGAGGAAACTGGAGCCCCCGGAGGAAACCCACGCAACCACAGGGAGGACATGCAGACTCCGCATGGAAGGCACCGCAGCCGAGAATCGAACCGGAGAACCTCTTGCTGTGAGGCGACAACGCTAACTGCTGCACCACCGTGGCTGCCCAGATTCGTTTCACAACTAAAATGCCCTATTTCTTTATACACCTTCCATCTTATGCATATACTTTCTTTAGTTAGCAAATGGGGACACTGGGAACACTGTCCACACTTAATCATGCTTACCTGTCTCCTTGTGCTTACTGATTTTTGTCTTTATAATAATTAATAAGGAGACCAGTAGGTATGTTTAAGTGTGGACAGTATTCCCAGTGTCTTTTAACTAATTTAGAGTTTAAATACTTGAAAGAAATATGTGAGGATTGTAATATTAGAGTTATGAAGCCGGATAAAGGGGACTAATTATAATTGAGTATGATGAATGTAGTAATAAAATGAATGTTTTACTTTTGGGAGATGAACATGGGGAAATTTCAAGTAATGAATTTAAAATAGAATATTCAGAGATAGACATGGACTTATTTGACATGTTAATGGAGGGTCAGATCATGCAGGAAGAGTTGGTATTTTTGGAAAATGCTGAATCGGTTATAGCTGGGATTTTTGTATTCCAGAAATCCTTAAGTTGGTGTCTGTCCCACCTATTAGACTAATAGTTGATTCTAAAAGATCAAAAACACATCATATAGCCAAATTTGTGGATGCATTAGTCAAGGGGTCTATACAAAAAGTGCCCCAAATATGTAAAGATTTGGGGCAGTTTTTGACCAGGATTAATGAGTTAGAATTTGTTGATAATACTTTATTAGTCATAGGTAGGTACTAGGCTGTTGGCCCAAGGGCCTACATAAGCCTAGCCAACAAGGTTCCCTGGCTTACGCCACCCAAGAAAGTTATTTTCCTGTGGCACTGTCGAGCAGAGAGACACAGAAGTGATCCCCAGGGTGTATTTCCTATTTCCCATCCACTCATCAAGATTTTTCTTGAAGAGTGCTAATGAAGAACTTTGCTTGACATAGATGGGTAGCCTGTTCCAGCATGTGGGAAGTCTCTGGGACAGGAATCTCTCCTTCCAGCATGTCTTGTTTATTGTGATGACAAGGTTTAGGTCCCTAGAGCGTGTAGCTTGGAGGGATTGGGATTTCGTTAGGTGTAGCATCTCCAACAGCTCTGGGTTTGACTTAGCTTTATATGTTAGGCAGAGATCACCTTGGAGTAGGCAATATGCTACGGAGTAAAGCTGGAGTTTTTTGAGGCAGTCAGTGTAGGGCATTTGTTTGAGGCCAGCAATCCTCTTTGTGAGGTACTTCTGTGGACTTTCCAGCTGCTGCAGATGTCTTGTGAGGTACATTCCAAAAGGGGTGTTGTACTCTATAATGGTTAGAATGAGTGTCGAGCAGAGGGCAACAATGACCTCTTTTTTTCCTGGATGAGAACCCTTTTATGATGAGGTGTGCCACGTAGAAGGACTTCTTTACTACAGTGGCGATGTGACTATCAAAGGAGAGACTACTGTCCACCTGGGTCCCAAGGTCTCTTATCACACATACAGTGTTACGTAGATTGCTGCCTATGTGGTAGTTCATGGGTACAGAGTTTTTACCAAAGGGGATGACACTGCACTTTTTGGCATTGAGCTTGAGGCCATAGCTCTGACACCAGGCATCTGTCTCATCAAGGCTCTTCTGTAGGATGTCCACATCATTTGGGGACTTGACTATGGCTCCTAGTTTGCAGTCATCTGCGAACGTCATTAGCCAGAGGCCTTCTGTGTTAGCCTGTACTTCAGAGATGTAGATACCAAACAGGAGAGGTCCCAGGAGGGAACCCTGTGGTACTCCACTTGTTACTGCTTTGAGGTCAGATTTGGAGTCTGCAACTTTTACAGTGTGGGTTCTGTCATTGAGCCAGTTGGCAACCCATCTTGTGACATAGGGATTTATACCTAGTTTAGTGAGTTTAGCTATAATTCCAGAATGGGGGATGGTGTCAAAAGCCTTGGAGAGGTCAAGAGAGGCTGTGTGAATCACTTTACCCTCATCTACGGCTTTGGTGACTGCCTCAAAGAAGTCGATCAGGTACAGGAGGCATGGTCTGCCTTTCACAAACCCAAACTGGGTGAGATCCAGAGTATGGAGGTTACCAATGTCTTTGTTTATGAGTTCCATGATGATACGTTCCATGACCTTGCAGACCAGGCTCGTCAGGCTAATAGTTCCCGGGATCAGTGGTGGCTCCCCCTTTGAGGACTGGGATAACTGTTGCTGTGTGCTTTCAGTGGGCACAAAGCCTGATGCGAGGCTATTATTGAACATGGTGCTTAAGTGGGGAGCCATTTCGTTCTGAAGTTCGTGTAAAACGCAGCCTGGGATGTTGTCCGGTCCCATGGGTGCTGTGTTTTTGGCTTTAGAGAGTGCAGCTCTTACCTGTGTAGTTGTGATTACAGGGACTCTGCATTCTTCCTGTATAGATATGGGCCCTTTAGGGGGTGAGAGGGGGGTAAAGTTAGCACTGAATCTGTCTGCCAGGATGTTGGCAATATCAGTTGGTTCTGTAATTTTCTTGCCTTTGTGCTGTAACTCAGAGCAGATCTAGGTGTTGCCATCGAGATTCTTGACATAGCTATAGAATGCTTTGTGGTTGTCCTTGGAATTAGTGGCGATTTTGTTTTCGTAGCTAACTTTGGAGCATCTTATAAAGGATCTCAACTTCTTCACATCTAAGTCACCTTAGATGTTAATAATTTGTAATTTATCATACCTCATTCTAAGGGGTTGGAGTGGTTTGAAGAGATGTTATATCAAATGGAGGACTTAAGTTAGGATCGGGTGAAATTAGCTGCAAGTCTCATGGAGTTGGTGTTAAATAAAATTCTTTTAACTTTTGAGGGACAATTCTTCAAGCAGAGGACAGTTGTTGAAATAGGGGCATTTTGTGTGCCCCTAATTTGCTAACCTTATGACCCGGTGGGAATCAGAGTATTTGTTTAATAGTGAATTTGCATGTTCTTTACACGTTTTTTAGATAACATATTTATTTTATGGACAAATTCTAAAAATAGGTTAGAAGAATTCCTTGAATATATTCATAATACAACATAATTTTTAAGGCACTCCTTCCAATATGACACTGAGAAAATCAACTATCTAGATGTTGAATTAAATAAAGATAGGGATTCAAAATACATAGAAAATCTACCTTTTCTAACACATATCTTTAATAGCTGGCATCCAAGTCACCAGAGGAAGACTATAGTAAAAGCCCAGTTGCTGAGATTAGCCAGAATGGTTACAGTAGATGAACCATTTTTTAAACAAATGTGACAAGGTAGTGGAGATTTTTTGAACAGGGGCTACTCTATGAAGTTTTTATTAGAAATTAAGAATGAAGTTCTGATGAAGAGGAGTCGAGGAGTATATAGGCTTCTGTTGAATAGAGCAGTGGTTGAACAGCAGATATTAATTTAGGCTCTAAATATAAATAATCTGGAAGAAAGGGGAAGTGGGTGAGTTTAAAAATCTTAAATATAAAAACATAATGGAGCATAATTTTTTGTTTCAACCTTTTCCTTGGACAGCTATAATATAATTAATGTTTTGCAGAAGAATTGGGTGATTTTCACATTGAACAATGATATTTATAAATTGGTAGGTGAAAAACCTATTACAGTGTTTAGGAAAGGCAGGTCCATTAAACAGTTATTAGAAAGACAAAAATCAGTACACACAAGGAGACCGGTAGGTATGTTTAAGTCTGGACGGCGTTCCCAATGTCCTCATTTTTTAACTAAAGAAAGTGTATGTATTAGAGGAAAGGTGTATAAAGTCACAGGGCATTTTAGTTGTGAAACTAATCAGGTGGTTTATATTGCTAGTTGTCAGCAATGCCCTGCTTTTTATGTGGAAAAAACTAGTAGGAAGCTTAAGGAAAGGATATATGAGAATTTAATGGATATTAAAAAAGCTAAAAATATGAATGCCCTTTACAAGACATATTCAGTCCATACTTCCAAATTCTTTGTTATAGAACAAGTACTCAAGGATCATAGGGGATGCATTACTAAGGAGCACCTAAACAAATGTGAGCTGAAATGGCAGCTCATTTGGAATGTGATGAACCCACCAGGGATGAATGAATATTGCTCCATTGATTCTGTGTTAAAATTAAAACTATTAGAAGTATAGATATAGAAGATACATATACAACTATCACTAGAAGTAAAGTACTCAGATTATCAGTGCATGATATGATACCATCTATGGTTGGTCATATGTCATCAGGTTAGTTAAGGTTTTTACAATTTTTATATACATATTCCTATATTACCCATCTCATTAAGGCCCTCCCAAAAAATATATAAGGGTCACACGAATACATATATATACTAGTATCAGTAGGGATAACTAACTGGGTGACAGCCCATATATCTGAGTTTGTTGAGGACATGCTGAGACCAGTTGTCAATCAGTACCCCACCATACTGAGAGATACTTAGACTCTCTAGACACCATCACAAGGACATAGATATTAGCCACATATACATATATCATTACCCATTACCTAAATGTCAAAAGCTTTTCTTAATAAATTTTGATAATATTGAAGGGATGGACAGACAGCTTCTGAATAAAGATAAAGAATAATTCTATCTTAATGATATTAACAACTTTCAGAACCATTCTATAGATATGTGTCTATTCTTATTTGGAATCTTATTATTAGAAGAAGGGTATTTGGCCATGGGACCCCTGCTAATACCTTATATTATGTATTACCCATATGGTGGTGGGAAAAGTCTTTTTCTTCTTTTCTCATGAAACATGAAAACTTAAAAACATATTTTGTAGATGATATTTATCATATTGATATATATGATATTATTATAGTACTTGAATTGAATGATTTAGAAACCACCAGCAGTTTCTTAAGATTTACTTTAGAGTCATCCACTACTCACATTAACTTTTTACTCACATTTACTTTTACAGACAGTTTAAGGTCTTCATACTTGATCAGAAATCTTTTGTACAGAAACCTTTGTGAAATTAAACCTTTTGCTACAACATACACCCCAGAACCATGGTGCCCTAGGATGTGTGTAAATAAGGGATGTAAAAGCATGAACCTTTGTAGTAGAGAAGTTGATATTATTAGAGAGGCTTTTAGTTAGAGAAGAGTTATTTAAGAATTGTTATGATCCTGTAAGAGGTTACCTGTATCAAATGGTAACATCATATACAATAATACCAATACATATAAATAAATATAATAAATATACACCAACAACAACCTGGAACTGGAGGTGACCTAAGGTCAGACCTATTCATAGGTATACATGCAAATGTGTAACTATATGTAACAAATGTATAAGAACAAGATACATATAAGATCCGAGTGGCATATACCCACTACAATTAGATCATACAACAAGTGAGTTATTTCTGTGAGAAGTAAGTCTTTAAGAATCCTTAAAAAGAACTTGATTCTATTTCACAACACACATACACACACATAAGTGAATAAAAATATTTCTCAGAAGGTTACAAATTATTCTTTTGCTATAGTTGCAACTGCAACTTGCAACTATTATAAAGGAACAGCTATTACATGGGGATCAACAGTTTCCTATCCATGATGCTTGCTCAATTTCCCTATTTTTAGCTAGTATATAAGTCCCGTTTATAGAATCAATCAGTCTCTCTGTTTTTTTTTTTTTTTTCCTTGATCAACTCTGTAAGTGGCTAGTTAATTGATTTTACATCACATCATTGATTTCAGTTATTCTAGCTACAAGAACATCTTGCTTTTGTTTTTATCAGAAGTATAAGAATATGAGTTTAGGACAGATGGTTTGTTCAAATGTTTTTAAAAATGTTTCACTTATATAATTTATAACATCACGCGATTTTATATGTTTTAAGTGTTTTACTGGTTAATTTTATTAGTTAATTTGTCAATTAAGTAGCAGGATGATAACTGGTTAGGTAAATTAATTAATGAATTTAAGTAGTATTTAAAGTTGTGGAATAATAGATTTGTCAGCTCTGAAGAAGTCTTATGAAATATGAGACGAAAGCGCTTAATTCTGACAATTTAATTTTATTAGTGTTTAATAAAGCTTAGTAGTGGATATATCCATGGGTGATTTATTTTGAAATACTGCCTTCTCCTACAGGACTGTGTTTATTTGAGATTTTGGAGATTCTTAAACAGAGAGGTAGCTGGCAGTCCAGTAATCCTTCACCTGAGGTGTCGGTGTACCTTGGTAGCCTTTGGTTCCTGCGTGTCTTCCTACTGGGTGATTCCTCCCACTGATGAGCTCATAGGTTTGATCTTTTGGCAGGAGTGGGAGACCCCGGATTCCATCGAGCCTATTCCCGGAGACTGAGCAAGATAATTACTGCCACATCTGATAAGGCCTTCTGAATAAAAGGAGTTGCGGTAGATGCCGTGGTCTTGGTGGCGCCAACCAAGAAGGATCTTTCAGAGGAGAGTTCCACTGTTCATCCTCCTGATAAAGATTCCAGGATGATGGGTAGATGCAGGAAGCGAGTTTTCTCTTCAGTGACTTTTTCCTTATGATCACTGAACTACCTTTTCCATTTCACCAGGTTGCAAAGGGATCTGATCAAGGAACTATCAGATACCCTTGATGAAGCAGTAGCTGAGGGAGCACGGGAAAAGGTAGCTTCCCAGTTAGTGACCTACGCTCTCTAGCTAACTCTTCCATGAAGGTCATCACACATGCAGCCAAAGGAATGAGGAGGGTGGCGAGTTCTGGCATCTGTATGAGGAGGCATGCCTGTATGTGCCTATGTGATTTTGCAGAGCATTTTAAGTCTTCACTTGTCAAAACTCCATTTGATAGCACATCACTTTTTAGCCCCAAAGTCAAAGATACACTATCCAGGTGTAAGAAAGAAGTTAAGACCCTTTCTGCTGAGGGCATATGTTTTTCTGCTCCTCAGAGACCCTACCCTAAAGGTCAGAGAGGTGGCGGAAAAATGTGGTTCAGAAAATCTCAGGGTTCTTACCAGGGCACATGTGGAGAATTTTCTCCCAGAGGTGTGTGTGGGGGGGATTATAATGGAAGACACCACCCTCACAGCAGAGGAAGCCAGCAGAACCAAGGGTCCTGAGAGTCTTTCATTGGGAAACCCTTCCAGTGCTCCTGAAAATTATCTACCTCTGGAGGTAATCGGGGGTTCACTATCCCTGCACTGGAGCCTGTCAAAAGATAACTTTTGATTTGTGGGTACAGAGGATAATATCCAGGGGTTATCAAATTCCTTTCTCTCAGCAATCCCCCTCAAACCAAAAAATCCCAGACACACCACCCATTCAAAGGGCTCAGGCAGTCATTCAGATTCAAAAACTGAAGCAAAAAAGGGTCATCCAAGAGGTCCCCGACACCAGAGAGGATTTGGAACTTACTCAAGGTGCTTTTTAGTTCCAAAGAAAACAGGGGACTGAGACCAATTTTGGATCTCAGCAGGTTAAATAAGTTGTTTCGTCGCCACAAGTTCTGAATAGTCACAGATCAGTCCATAGTTTCTTTCCTGGAACAGGGCAATTGGATGTGCTTTGTAGATCTTCAGGATGTGCACTACCATATAGAAATGGACAGACGCTTCAGAAGACACCTATGCTTCCGGTTGGGATCCAGTCATTACTAGTTCAGAGTGCTGCCCTTGGGTCTCACTACCGCCCTCAGATTATTCACCATATGCATGGCAGTGGTTGCGGCTCCTTTGAGATGACAGGGATTCTGGGTGTTTCCTTATTTAGATGACTGGCTTATATCTGCTCCGTCCAGGTGTCTACGTATATATGCAACAGACTGTGTTCTTCATATCTGTTCAGAACTAGGCATAACAATAAATTACCAAAAATCACGCTTGGATCTTTCACAAACACTAGAGTTCATAGGGGTGCTATTGGATACTACCAGATGATTGCGAAACTTTCCCCCTCCAGAGTGTTAGCAATCAGACATCAAACACACAGATTAATCTGAAACAAGAAGGTAGCTGCTCGACATGTTCTACAAGCTTTAGGATCAGTGGCAATAGTGTTAGTTCCGTTAGCCAGATTCCACATGAGGATACTACACTGACTTCTAGCTGCCCAGTGGTCAGTCATTCATCAACCAGTGTGTCACCAATTTCTCATAACAGACATATGCAAAAGGACCCTCTCATGGTGGATTCAATCAGAGCAGTTGGTGTAAGGTTGACCCTTTGTTTTCCCTCAACCACAGGCCACGGTGACCATGGATTCTTCTCAGATGGGGTTGGGAGGGCATTATCTGGGGAAGGCAGTCCAAGGAACCTGGTCTGCAGACGAGGCAAATCTGCACATCAACATCGTGGAGATGAGGGCATTGCTTCTGGCGTTGCAATCATTCCAGACTGCTCTTCCTGTGGGAACAGTGACAATTCAGTCAGCCAACATGTCAGTGGTCTGGTACATAAACAAGCAAGGAGGAACCAGATCATACCCTCTGTGTCAAGAAGCCCTAAGAGTGTGGCAGTGGGCGATCTCATCCAACTGCTTTCTCATAGCAATACACATTCTGGGAAAGTCCAAATTGATAGCAGACAAGTTGAGCAGTTCCATTCTCATGCATCACGAGTGGTCCCTCAACCAGAAGGTAGCGAAGGACGCTTTCCATAGATGGGGCCAGCCTTGTTGCAATGTTTTTGCTTCTCCTCTAAACAACAAATGCAGCAACTACTTTGCCCTGATCCATCATCAGGGGATCCCCAAGCCATGCTATCATATACGATTGGCCTTCCAGTCTATTATACCCCTTTCCCCCAATTCTCTTGATCCCCAGATTAATTCAGAAAGCAAGCAGGTTGAAGAGAACAGTAATCCTCATTGCTCCATGTTGGCCTCGACATATCTGGTTTCCCTTCCTCTGGCCTCGTCTACAGATGGAACCCTAGATGCTGGAACCCATTCCAGACCTGCTGTCACACCCGACAGGAATAACTCGCCCAACCTTCATAACCTCAAGCTGACAGCTTGATTCCTCCAGTTCCATTAATTGCCAGGAAACCCATGCTCTCCTCCCCAGTCTGACATATTTTGATGTCGGGTCTGTATTATATCCTTGAAGAAGCGTTCCATTGAATGCCTCTTCATCAACCCTCAAAATGCAAATCTCAAAACAGCCAACGGCCAGATCAGCGAATTCTTTCCCTGGTAAAAAAAAAATCGCTTGGCCATCATTGTTAGTTTGACGTTTTCCCCACTATAGTGTGGTCTCGGAGTTGGAATATTTAGTTAGGGGGTGTGGGGGGCACAGCCCCCTAGGTTGGGTAAGTTGGGTAGGTTGGTTGGTTTGTAATATTTGTAGTGATGTGCTTTCTTTTTAAGGCAAGCAATTTTTTTCCCAGGGAAAGAAATCGCTGACCTGGACTTTCGCTGTTTTGAGATTTCGCTTTTTAAGGGTTGATGAAGAGGCATTTGATGGAATGCCTGTTTGAGAACATAATATAGACCCTTTGATGTCATCTCATAAAAACTTTATAGGAGTAAATGGAAGAGGTTTGTAATTTGGGCTGTAAAGCACAGTGATGTTCCGTATGAAGAATTATTTTCTGTAACCATCTCTATAATGCATAAATATTTTTAATGGGGAAAAAATGACATTCTAGTTTCTTTGAAAAGTTATGATTCATTACAACTGGAATTTTCTCAGCCTACTGCTGTTTCTCCTGTTCTGTCAGCTTTGGAGGATGATGCGTTCATTGCAGCCTGCTGAATGTCTGACAGCCAGCCTGCTGCTCCTAAGAAAGGTTCCTCAGTCTTATAAATACTTTTCTAATCCCAGACCTGACCTTGCAGTGACTTCCTTATCGGATCCTTCTGTAGCTAAACATTTAGTAATGTCAAGCCTTCTCGCTCTGACAAGGGTAGAAAATATGTTTTGATACATTTGGGAAAAAGAGTGTAGTCTTCTACCAGTCTTAGTTTTAGAATTCTTGCATTTCAAGCTCACATGCTTCCTTTGATAATATGAGGAATGTTACTGCAATTTTTCCTTCATCTTAGGTAAATCTTCTCCAGGTGCTCTTATTGCTTCTGCTTCTCCAGAAACCAAGCATTCTTTGAAGTGTTCTTATGACTTGGCTGATGCATTTTCCAAGGCAGCAGCTACTGGATCTGAGAATTATCCATCAAGGGTACATATGACAGTGAAATTCCCTGCCTTCGTTTACAGTGGATTCCTCCTCATCCACCAGATTAAATTTCTTTATTTCCATGTCATTCAGAATCTGCTAGCCCATATGGTACCAGGTTCTTCTCTCTTACAGGGAAGAGTTTTTGTTCAAGGATTTTCTGGTGCCAAAGACGGAAGCTTAATGAAGACCAGTCCCTAGACTTTTCTTTCTTAACCATTTTGTGAAAGTTCCAAAATTCAAAATGCTATTCTTTCACAACCTGTTACCTGTTATTCCCTTTTGCATTTTTTTTGGTAACTCTTAAGTTTTAGGGATGCCTTGCATTACACTGCAGTAGTCACAGAGTTCAAATCTTTCTTATGGATTTCTGTGTCAGGATTACAGTTCAATTCTCTGGATTACCCTGTGGGTTATGCACTGCTCCAAGGGTGTTCACAAAGTGTCTAGCTTCTGTGATAGCTTATTCCTGATTGCAAGGTATTCACATTTGTTTAGACTTTTTTGAAGTGTTAGTAGTCTTTAATTTGGGTAAGAAACATCCTTCACAGACTAGGTTTCCAGGAGAATATTCAAAAATCTTGTTTAATTCCATCCCACAGAATAATTTTCCTGGAGTGTGTCTCCTGGGAATATTTTTTCAAAGAGTAGATGTATATCTAGATCTATTCCTGCATCTTTCCACTTAGTCGAGGATTTCAGCAAATTAAGTTCTTAGGATTTTAGGATTTGTGGCATCTGTGATACTCATGATTCCTCTAGCTAGACTCCACATGAGAAACATTCAGTTGTACCTAAAATCTGCATGATCCCAATATCAACATCCCAGACTTTTCGATTTTCTAGTTTTGAGATTTGTAAAAAGAGAACTGCTTTAGTTGAGAAACCAATTTTATCTGATTCCATGTCTCACATTCTTCTGGCGCCTCAGACTTTGCTTGTAAGACTATGTCTTTGAGGGTAAACTGTAGGGTATTTGGGAAACAAAAGGCAAAACATATGAACATCAAAGAGGTATTGTCAGTTATAAATGCTCTCAATTCAGTTATCTGTGGACCTCTGCAAGTGGTCACTGATAACACCATAATGTTGTGACAAATAAACAAATATGGGGTTCCATGTCCTACCCTCTGTGCAGATTAACATTGAGAGTCAGGCATGTAGCAGTTCAGCACAATCTCACTCTGCAGACATCCTACATTCTGTCCAACAAAAACACTGTGCCAGGTAAGCTAACCAGGACCATGGCAGACCCCCACAAATTAAATTTAATTGGGGGGATGTCTTCCAGGATTTGATCCAGCTGTGAGGGACACATCAGATCTGTCTGACTCCATTCACAACAACAAACTAGAAAAATTCTGCTCCAGCACTCCTTGTAAGCAAACCTGGAAAGTAAATGCATCTTCATTTCCTTGGTCAGAAATGTACCTGTATACCTTTCTACCCATGCCACTGCTATACAGGATCTTGCTGAAGATTCATAAGGACTCTACAAAGATCATTGTCTTGACTCCATTCTGGTCCAGGCTGCAGTGGTTTTCCCTTCTGTAAATATCCATGGGCAATTTCTACAAGCTTTCTCACAAACTTGACGGAATCACAGAAGACAGAATTTGTGTGATACACCCCATCTTGAAGCAACTTCATCTGTCTGCCTGGATAATACAATTTTAATGCATTTTAGACTCCTTGTTTCTGAGGATGTGCAGCAGGTATCAAAGGAGGTAAAGCAACCTGCTACTAGGAAATCATATATTACCAAATGGAAAAGATTTGCAGGTTGGTGCCACATTAAAAACCAAGACCTTGTAAAGCTAGCATTTCTGTTGTTCATCAGCAGGGCTAGCCACTCGGCAGTGTATACCTTGGCTCTAGATGATAATCACTGTTGGTGACACCCTGTCCCCATGTGCAAAAGTGGGAAAAGGGGGTTGTGGATGGATGGATGGATTTCTCTTGTTCTACAGTATCTGTGCGAGGAGTTATCCTCTGACCTTTCTTATTCTTCTGTCTGGGTTTATATTTCAGCCATTTCTGCATGTCTACCCATGGATTCCCACTTTCAATGCACTTCCATATCAGGCTGTTTTTGAAAAGGGTTCTGCATATACCCATCCACTTAGAAAACTGATGGCTCATCCTTGGGATCTTTATTTTGTTTTGGAAAAATTAATACTTGCTGCATTTGAACCAGCTGTTCAAGTTGATTTGAAGTTCTTAATATGTAAAACAGTGTTGCTGATTGCTCTGACTTCTGCAACGAGTGTCTTAATTGCAAGCTTTTATGGTGGGTCAACCTCATCTCAATTTCTACAAAAACAGGGTTTCTTTCAGAATGAATCCTTCATTTATGCCTGTAGTGGTATACCCGTGTTTACAATGAGCCATGCTAGCCATCTCCCTGTCTTATTTCCAGAACCTCAACATGAAAGAGCAAGGATTTTTATACTCTGGATGTCTACAGACAACTTTGATGCTGTCTTAACAGAACCAAAACTTTTAGAAATTCTGATCAGATATTCAATACTTTTTGAAGGTAAGAAAAAATGACAACCAGTTTCAATGCAGACAGTTTCCCATGCTGTGTAGTGTTATTTCCACCATAACAAGTCAGTTCCAGGCATGGTCAAGGCACATTCTGCTAGGACTTTGGCTTCAGCAGCTTTTTGAAAAGGGGTAGACTTCAATCTAGAGGTAACAAATTGATCCTGTGTACATACTTTCACAAAGAACTACAAAATAGCCCTTCTCCTGGTCTACAGCAGGCTTTGACAGGACCGTTCTCCAGGGGATCCAGACCTCATTCTTCCTTCACCCAAACTTGTAAACTGTGGCATTCTATCCATAAAGCTTAGGCTACAGCAGCAGTGATCTAATGATGACCACTGTGCAGCTGTGTAAGTAAACTTACTATAGCAGTAGATGTTTAAATAGATCACTGCTGAAGTACATCCCTTATTTTTATATGATTTTCTTTACAGAGGTGAGGATATTGATTTTATATACCTAACATTAATCTGTTTCAGGGCTTTAGCCTCCCTTCTTCATTTGGCTTTGAAAGAGAGAACCAATTTTGTTATTTTTCTCCCTCAAACTTCCTATGGTCTGGGCACATTGAAGGTGCCCTTAAACGTTGGAAGCTCGCCATCTTCTTATATCCTAGGCAGGATATAACTCATGTAACTTAGGCTACTGCAGCTGTGATCTACTCAGACATCTATTGTTATGGTAAGTTTACTTACATAACTGCACATTTTAGATGCACCAGATGACATCCTTCCAGGGAAATTTGCTCCCGCTGTAAGCACGTTAACTTTCTATCTAGCAACACAAGGTGCAGGCCATTATAATAATCTAAATAGAGCAATACTAGTGCAATGTTAAGTTGTCAATCTCGCCTTCATTCTTGCTGGATGGGTTCGGAGCCGATCCTCGGCTCCAACTCGGCCACTCTAAAAGCTTGAGAGCTAGTTCCACCGGCTCGAGGCTCCCCTATATCCCACAATGCTAGGCAGTAACTCCTCAGATCTCATTTGCCGCTACAGCGATCGAGGTGTGTTCCTACCGGCTCAGGTTAGTTTTGAAAAGAAATTAGTTTTCTTAGCTTTTTCCCCCTTTTTCAGTTAGTTTTTTCTAAAATAGTTATATTGTGAAGTAGTCCATCCCATTCCCTGTTAATTACCCATCCCTTTCTAAACTCTCTAGAAATTTTCCTAGGCCCAGTCCCTCCCTTCTAGTAGTGAGTGACTGTGTTTTTCTAGGATTTTATTTCTCTAACTTAATTTAATTTAGTTTTAATTTAGTTTAATTTATTCCTAAGTGTAATCGGTGTGTGTGTGTTTGTGTGATTGCACTTTTCCCCTTAGACATGTCTAAGGAATCAAAGGTCTCAGGCTTTAAGAAGTGTGACTCGTGCTGTCAGAAGATGTCTCTGACAGACAGTCACACTTCTTGTGTGTACTGCCTGGGAAGGACTCATGTGCTGTTTGCCATGGCTTCAGCCCTAGAGTCCTGCAGGAGCGAAAAAATAAACTTATTTTAAGGGGCTTATTAAAGCCTGAGGGTCCCTCGACTCAGTCCTCGGGGAAACCCTCTAAGCCTTCCAGACCTTCGGCTCCAGCCTCTGAGCCGTCTTCTGGGGGTCCTAAGGCTGTTCGAACATCAGCTCCGGCCGGAGCCAATGATCCTCAAACACATGCCCCTACGGTGTCCTCGGCTCGTCATAACTGAGTCGGCTCCGATCAAGTTGTCGGAACCGACATCTAGAAAAAGGTCCCGATCTCCATGTATCGGCTCCGTTCATTCGGCTGCAGCATCACCTTTGCTGTCTAAACGGAGCCATAGATCCCACTCTTCTAGGTCTTCCAGGTTATCGGACCATGACCTTCAGAGAGTAGTGAGTCGACTTCTTAAGTCTGAGGCACTAGCCCAGATGCTTCAAAGTCCGACTCAACAGTCGAGAACTATTCCCATCACTCAAAATGTTCCTCCTCTGACTCTTCTGAGTTCGGAGCCGAGACTGTGGTGGCGTTGGAACCGATACCTTTGTCTTCGGTTCCGTCGTCCTGCCCTGATGTCTTCCTTGGAAGAATCTCGCCGGACTTCCCTCGTCGGCTCTGAGGCGTGGCATCGGACCCTTGTCCTACCCCTTCTCCCTCTCGGTGCTTTGCCATCACTGTCGGTGCCGGGAGGTTTTCAGTTTTTCGAACGGAGACCTCCGGCTCTGCCTGACAGGGGTGCAGGTCATGAGGAGCGTGTTAGAACCAGGTTCAACTCCACAGTCGGCTCCTTCTGCCCCTCCCTCCATGGTGCCTCCGGTGATTTCTACTCGCTCTCTCATCCCCGACCGTAGAGAGCCAGCTCCTCAAGTTTCCCCAGTGGGGATCTCCTCCTCTTCCTGACTCGGTAGGAGAGCCCCCCTAGGAAGAGGCAGTGCAAGAGGAAGCACATTGACTCCCCTGAGTCTGTCACCTCTGACACTGATTTAGAGGATTCTGAAGGTTCCCCCTCTGAAGATGTCTCCTTTGCAGACATCCTTGAAATCTTAAAATAGAGGGGGAATTGGCCATCCCTCAACCCTTCAGGGGATGAATCAGTGTATCTTGAGGCGTTTGGCTCTCGCCCTTCCACTTCCTGGGTGTCCCCTCCCTTTGACCGTCTTATGCAAGTGATGGCAAAGAAGGCTTGGGCGGCTCCTGATTCAGTGGAACCCACCCCCAGGAGACCATCAAAATTCATTACGTCCCCCAAGGACAAAGAAGTTTTAACCAAAGGCGTCTCTGTTGATGCTATGGTGGTGGCTGCAGCCACCAAGAAGGAGTTAGCTGATCCTTCAGTGCCTGTTCATCCTCCTAACAAGGAGTCTAGGTCGATGGACAGGTACGGGAAGTGGATGTTCTCGTCAGCGACCTTTACTATGAGATCGCTGAATTACCTGTGTCATTTTACTCGTCTTCAGAGGGATTTGTTCAAGGAAGTGAGTGAAATGTTGAAGGACCCAACAGCTGCGGGTTTTCAGGATAGGATGAACTCTCAGCTGGCAACCCTCTCCATGCCTCCTTTCATATGCGGATGGAGCAAGTAGAGCGGCAGGTACAGGTGTAGCCTTGCGTAGGCACACCTGGATTTGTAACTTTGGACCCTTTCAAGGTGTCCTTCACTAATTCCCCCTTTGACGGATCATCCCTCTTTGGTCCTCAAGTGAAGGAAACCCTGACTAGGTGCGAGACTGATGGCAAAACTCTCTCTGCCGTCGGAGTCCATTTTTCTACTCCTTCTAGACCTTACCCCAAAGGCCAGACGGGGGGGGGGGAGGATGTGGTTCCGCAAACAATCTCAAGGAGATTTGCCTGACGCACAAAGTCGATTCCCCTCCAGTGGCAGAGGGGGGAGCAATAATGGTAGACGCCGTCCTAGAGGCAGAGGGGGCCCGCAGAATCATGGCAGTCGAGAATCCTTTTCCGACAAGCCCTTTCAGCATCCCTGAGGTGTTGCCCGACTGTCCGCCTTCGGAGGCAGTCGGGAGAAGATTGTCACTGTAACCAGAAGCCTGGCTATCCCTAACTCAAGACAGGTGGGTGCAGTCTATCATTTCCGAAGGCTACAGAATCCCTTTCCTTTTCATTCCGAAGCAATCCAAAAAATCCCTTCCAGACGTTCCACCCAGTCAAAGGGAGCAAGCAGCATTAGAAATTTCAAAGCTGCTCGCAAAAAGAGCCATTCAACTGGTTCCAGCAGACCAAACAGGATCCGGAATCTACTCCAAATTCTTTTTGGTTCCAAAGAAAACAGGGGACTGGAGACCCATTTTGAATCTCAGCAACTTGAACAAGTTTGTCAAGAAAACAAAGTTCCGGATGGTCACGCTGCAGTCCATTCTACCCCTTTTGGGGCGAGACAACTGGATGTGCTCGATAGATCTCCAGGATGCGTACTATAACATCAGAATGAGTCGATGCTCCAGGAGGTTTCTCCGCTTCAGGCTGGGAACCAGTCATTTTCAATTCAGAGCCCTGCCCTTTGGTCTCACTACAGCCCCCCCCGAGTGTTTACCAAATGCATGGCAGTGGTAGCCTCTCATCTGAGGATTCCAGGTGTTTCCATATTTAGACGACTGGCTCCTTACAGCCCCCACCAAGCATCTCTTACTTCTCGCCAGAGACTACACCTTTCACACATGTCAGGCACTAGGCATTTCAATAAACTACAAAAAGTCTGTCTTGTCGCCTTGTCATGTTATTTCCTTCATAGGCGCAAATCTAGACACAGTCATTATGTCAGCCAGACTCACAGAGCAGAGAATTGCAGACATACACAGACCGGTCTCTCTTGTCTTGCAGAGCAACAAAGTCAAAGCCAGACTGATCCTGAAAGTCTTGGGGATTATGGCGCCCTTCTACCATTAGCTCGCTTCCATATGAGAATTTTACAATGGATGCTTTTCACACAATGGTCTTACCAAAGACTTCCAATGTCCCATCCTATTCGGATAACTCAATCATGCAAGAATCATCTCTCTTGGTGGATCACATCTCCCCAGCTCCTCCTAGGGAGACCTTTCGTCCCTCCCCCTCCCCCTCCGGTTGCTACAGTGACAACGGACGCCTCCCTGATCGGGTGGGGGGGGCATTACCAGGGCAGGGCAGTCCAGGGCATGTGGCAACCATTCGAGTGCCACTTGCACATAAACGTCCTAGAGATGAGAGCAGTGCTTCTAGCGCTGCAAGCCTTACAAGACTCTCTTCCCAAGGGAACTATAGCAATTCAGACAGACAACATGTCTGTAGTGTGGTACATCAACAAACAAGGCGGAACCAGATCCTACCCCCTATGTCGAGAAGCACTCAGACTGTGGCAATGGGCGATTTCTTCTCAGCGATTTCGAGGTCCAATGTGATTGCAGACACATTGAGCAGAGCTCTTCTCATCACTCACGAGTCGTTTCTCAAGAATTCAGTGTTGGAGGAAGTTTTCCTTTTCGCTACTCTCCAAAACAGCAAGTATTTTTCACCCTCTTTCCCCAACCAGGCCACCCCAGCAGAGACGCTCTAGTGCACGTTTGGGGACTTCTGTATGCTTTTCCTCCCTTCCCACTGATATCTCAGCTGATACAGAAAGCCATCACTCAGGAAGCTTCCATGATCCTCATTGCCCCTTACTGGCCTTGACAGGTTTGGTTCCCATTTCTCCACCGCTATCTGTTGGAGCAACCTTGGCATCTGGACCCAGTTCCAGACCTCTTGACCCACCAGTCGGGTCAGTTGCACCACTCCCTTCCTTTTCTGAACCTCACAGCGTGGTTCCTCCAATTCCAACCTTAGCCAGGCTTCCTCTGATATCTCACTCAGAGATATCTTGATAGCCTCTCATAAATCTTCCACTCGGAAGATTTATCTTAACAAGTGGAAAGTCAAAGAATATAGATCCTTTCACTGCTTCCATTCAATCAGTCCTAGACTTTCTAGCCGAACATTTCCACTCAGGTTCGTCTCTGTCTACTATTAGAGTTCAATTGGCAGCAATTTCGAACTTTCATGTTGGAGTCTCAGAGTCCTCCATTATGTCTCACAAACTCTGCAAAGCCTTTTTAAAGGGAGTTTTTCTCCTCCAACCGCCCATCAGAGATCCTCCTCCCCAATGGGATCTCAACTTGGTTCTGACGTCCTTAATTCTTTCCCCCTTTGAACCTGCTTCATGTTCAATGCAATTACTTTCTTGGAAAACACTCTTTTTAGTAGCTATCACTTCAGCTAGAAGAGTCTCTGAACTCCATGCTCTGTGTAGTCGACCCCCTTATCTTGTATTCCACAAGGATAGGGTGTCCTTACGTACTAATCCGACTTTTTTGCCCAAGGTAGCTTCACTGGCAAATTTGAATCAAACCATTGTGCTTCCTGTTTTCTTCCCTAATTATTCTAATAGGTCAGAACAAAAGTTACCCTGTTTAGATATTCATCGCCATCTTAGGTACTATCTAGACAGGACCAAACAATTCAGGAAATCTGACCAACTGTTTGTTTCTTATGCAGAAGGTAGAATGGGCCTTCCAGTTTCTAAAGTATCTCTCTCTAGATGGCTTACTTCGTTGATTACCCTAGTGTATGAGATAAGACATCAACAGTTGCCATCCAAACCCAGGGCTCATTCAACTAGAGCTTTAGCCACTTCTATAGCTTTCCAAGATAGGCTGCCTATTGATTCGATTTGTTCTGCAGCTACTTGGGCTTCTCCCCATACCTTCATTTCTCATTATAGGTTGGACTTGGCCTCTAGAGACCGGGCCAACTTTGGTTCCACTGTACTCAAGAGTCTGTTCCGATAGGCCACCCGGGACAAGGTGCTAGGGACGCGGTCCCATCCAGCAAGAATGAAGGCGAGATTGACAACTTAACATTTAGAAGTTATGTACCTACCATAACATTCCATGTTAGTTGTCTTCTTATGCCCCTCCTTCCCCCTATCCAGGACAGACCTAGAGGAGTTTTTCTTTGTTCCTTATGGAATTTTCTTGCTGGCCTTAGCTTACAAATGAGATCTGAGGAGTTACCGCCTAGCATTGTGGGATATAGGGGAGCCTCGAACCCACCCAGCAAGAAAGAAGGCGAGAAGAAGACAACTAACATGGAACATTATGGTAGGTACATAACGTCTAATTTTACTGCCTCCAAGTCCAGTCTTGGTAAACATTGCTTAATTTGGGCTGTATTCCTAAGTGAAAATAGGATGTCTTGCCAACAGCAAACACGTGATCCTTGAGCATCAGTTTGTCATCTGGCAGCATAGAGGATTAGGACTATGATCTGTTAATAAGTTGCTACTTACTGTTACTAAGATGCTACTTGTTGTCCAAGATTTGATAACCTCATTTTCCATTTGCCTACTGTGTGATTATTACAAGTCTGCTAACCAGACAGTGCTCTAGGGAATTGGGAAAGTAGGTTGGACTGTCTATGAACTTAATCAGAAATGACAACTAGCAATGGTGCAGCGGTTAACACTGTCACCTCACAGCAAGAGGTTCTGCGGTTTGATGCGTGGCTGGAGTGCCTTCTGTGCGAAGTCTGCATGTCCTCCCTGTGTTCGCGTGAGTTTCCTCCAGGTAATCCAGTTTCATCCCACATTCCAAAGACATGCATCTGGGAGGGTTTCTCCCTGAGCCTTCGCTAAAACCAGGCTGTATCCTAGTCTGACTTTCCCTGTCAAGAAATGTTAAAATAAAAATAAATACATTTAAATAAATTCCAAATTATTGTCTTCATATATTACCAGTAGAGAAAGCAGTGCAAGGTTAGACTGGTGAATAATAACATGTGTCTGTATAGCCTGTCTTGTCTGGGTTTAGTTGACCATTCATTCAGTCAGTGATGGAATCCAAGTAGTCTTCCAATGTTAAAATCACACCCAGTAGTTGGAAAGTAGAAAGGTAAAACTGAATACCATCAGTACATGATTGATGAGAAAGACCCCTCCTTATAATGTCTTCTGTCAGTGGCAACAGATACGTAGTGAATAACAAGGGAGCTACACTTGAGCCCTTTGACATTCCAGTCTACTAGATAAGAGTCTGAAGAATGTAAACCAAACACCACCTGCTATGTATTGTTAGAGAGATGCATCATAAAGCTGTCCAAGACTATACCACTTAACTCACAGTCCAGCCTCAGGAGCACAGTCTGTGTCCCATGATCCACAGTGTCGGAGCCTGCAAAGAGTGGAAGCAGAACCGAGGTAGAATGCTTCCCTCATCAAGTAAAGGTCAATGACTACTCAAATGAGTGTTGCATCTGTACTGAGTTTTGATCTAATACCAGGCTGACATTCATTTGACAAGTTACAAGATAGTGGAAGGGAATACAGTTGTGAGTAGGCCACCTCAATAATTCTGCAACAAATTAGAATCCAAAATGGTTTCTTGAAAATTAGGGTAAACAATGCCTCCCTCAAGGAGACTGGAAACATCACAGTTCTCAAAGAGGACCAAACAGTGTGAAAATAACTAGTCCAAGGGATCCAGGACAGATCTTACTCTCTTATAGACCCCAAATTAAACACACAACTAGAAGATGCAGCTGAAACCTTATCCGTAAGCCATTCATAATCAAGATATTCAGACTACACCCAACACTATTCGAGTGTCTGACTGGTTCACCTCATTAAGTGAAATGGTGGAGAAAGGAGCATATAATCCTAGCATTCTTGTCTGCAAAAAAGAGTGCAACTTTTAAACATTTTGCAACAGAAAAAAAATCCAATCTGTGATGCACAGCCTTTCTACAACCCGGAAGAGTGCAACAGGATGATGCAGCTGCTAACCTTTGTCTTAAATGAAATTGTAACCTAAATCATGTTAGAGATAAAAAAAATTAGTTAAATATGTGTTGTCATATTGCTCATTTTCCAGACCCTCATAATAAAACTTAAAAAAAAAAAAAGGGAAGAAGACTAATAATCTTTTTTAAGGAAACTCTGATATAGCAGATACCTGCTGTAAACTACCTCTTAACTTTGTCTCTCTCAGCTAGGCATCCTTGAGCCTTCTCTGCTGGCCTACAGGGCAGCACTCTGTGACACCGGCAATACATTCCAAAAATGCACTTTGTAATAATTGTATTCTTAATCCTTCATTCATTCTGCACTGCCTGCTTTGTCCACTTTACGACTGTGAGGAATTGATGCTTCTCCCAGCACTCATTGGAGGCAAGCCAGAGGAATTCCAAGACAGGATACCAAGCCTATTGTAAGATGCAAATAAACACACACATGCACATATTTAGACAATTTGGACAATGGATGATTCACTTTAGACATGCATTTGGGATTTGGAAGGAAACCGAAACAAGCAGTGGAAACCCAAACAGGTAGGGCATGTAAACTTCTCAGAAAGCATCCCACCTGAGATCCACACTGGAGAACCAAGTTCTGTGAGGCTGCAGTACGAAACACTGTACCACTGTTAACTCAGCCATAAGCTGTTTCCTTTTTACCTGCTACTTCTGTTTTTCCTTTAGTTCGAGTTTTGACTGTCTACCTGTTGCATAAAAATGTGGCATGCTCCAGGTGTGTCCTTTCTTTTATTTCCATCTTCCAGGGTATGTATTTAATTACTTGTTTACTTGCTTACTTTTTGTTTGTTAGCTTGTATTTGCTGACTTGGGTGGAGCACTGATCCTTGTGGACCATTTTCAGGCTCAGACCAGGGATACAGCTTCCAGAGTAAGTATATTTGTATGTATGTGTTTGTATTTGTTGACAGGGGTGGGGTAGAGCACTCATCCCAGAGGATCATTTTCCGGCACAGACCGGGCATACTTTACATCTACATTCAGATCAATAATGAATAACTCATAGCAATCAGAGTATACATTTAACATTGTCAGGCAATGTTTACATTTTTAAACAATTACAAGTGTACAGACTGTTGTCGTAATGTATCTGTGACATTGTCAGACAGAATATACAGTTTTTAAAACATTATAAATATAGTAGAATACAAATAGAATTTATGCTGCTAATGGAGATTTTTGGGTGTTTTTATGTAATTCACTATTAAGGAGGCACTTACATTTTTCTTGTTTGAATAATGACTTTAGTTCTAAGTGAAATTTAGGAAGGGGTGGAGTAAACTTTATATGTTCAGGGATGGTAGCTCAGATTTTAGGAAGTAAGAATAGAGAACACATGCTTATTGGAATGTAGTTTTGAATTACAGGCCTTGAAGGGAGGATATATGTGTTGGAAGGGGGTCTGATGTTGTGGGTGGGGAGTTACTGCGAAGGGGACTGAGTTAAGCTTATTGAATCTGAAGATTATGACAGCTACATGCAGAGTGTTCTGAGTTCCAGCAATAATCACTTGGCTTTATCAAGGATGAAGGAGTGGTGGTCTCTTTTGGAGACTTGCTTGGTAAATCTGAAGATTGTATTGCATATGGTTTGTGGAGCTTTGAGATTCTTTGATGCAGTGGCCAAAGTAGGCAGACCAAATTCCATTTGGGGAAGTAGGACCCCTTCACCTGTGGCAGCTCTTTCTTTGGGATACAGGAATTAAAGATTTAACTCTCCTGAGTTTTATTTCTTATTTCAGTTTTTCTGGTCACATTTTGCTAGCCCAGTATTGTATGATGTTTTTGAACGAGGTGAATTTGATTTCTCTGAGGTTACTGGAACTGGGTAGAGTATTTTAGTTGCATCAGTATTGGTGCTCTATACATTAAGTATGATACTGGATTCTTCTGAGTCTATTCATGCTAGCTGCATATACCCCAGAATCCTGTTTGTCTTTGCCAGTGCCTGATCACAACTTTATGTATGATTTTGATTCACTTTAGGAGTCATTCTAATGTACAGGTCCTTTTTGTAATGGTTACTAGCTGTTCCATATTCCTTACTTATGGGTGTTGCCTGCCAATTCTTATTTTCCATGATTGAGCCATCTCACTCGCACCTTTTCTCATAACAAAATAAATGGTCTAAGAATGCTTCCATGCGAATTATGGCATGGATTCAGTCACTTCCTTTTGCCTCTGAAAAATGCAAAATTATCTTTTTTTTTCCATCTGCTTTCAAGCCTTATTTTCTTGCTGGTTTAGAATTGTAAGTCAGTTATTTTTGATGTTCTTTATTAAATAATGGTTGCAGTAGCCATAACTATAAAAGACACATCCTACAAAGGATCAGAGACCTATCCAGTCTGTGAGCTTGGGGCTCACTATTATGTATCGTACTTCACCCCTTAGCATGAGACTACATCTGGTATAAGAGAGATATAGGGGAGTTCCAAAAATCAAAACTGTTTTGCTGTATGTACTGTTAATGCTGACTTTTCATCAGCGTAGCAGTGTATCACTGGTTGGGTTCAGCTACATTTTTGGGTAGATACGTATTTCCATTGGGTAATGTGGAAATGTTTCTTTAAATATTCCTTACATCTTTCAGGAAAGGTAAGTACTCTTGAAGGGAGAACCAAGAATTATTCTCTCTGAGGGCATAAAGGTAGTATCCATCAAGTACAGGTAAGGGAGGATGTTACCTGGTCCCTGACGGAGGACCAGTCATTGGATTCTACTCCTAAAGCTGCAAGACTGGAGGCTGTTAAAAACAGGGCACAAAATGTAAAACATTTGTTCCCACTTGACACCCTTCTATGTAGAGTCTTCTCAAGTAGATTGGTATAATTTTAAACTGTTTAAGGCAATCCAGTTTCTACCTCATTTAGGAGAAAGAGTCTCCCCTCTTCCTTAGTGTCTGAGTCAGATGTTGAGGGTTTAGAGCACACCTCACAGTTACTCTCCCTACTCCTTGTGAGTCTGAAACTGAGACACCCTCTCTTCAACGCCCCCCATTGAAGAAATTTCCTTTGGGTTTACAGTTTCTAAAATAAAATAGGTTTTCAAATGAGAAGGAAAAGAAGTGTCAGAATCTCAGAAAAAATACTGTAAGCTACGGAGTATAGATTCCCCAATACCAGTATCCATCTCTCATGTCTTTGGAGCCTTAATCGATGTCTTTGCTTCTGTTTCTGGTTTACCATACTCCCAACAAGCTGCTGCATATGGAATCAGACAGATTTTAGAGGGTGCCTGATACTTGCTTACATTCCTTTATAAATATATTTTGGCAGACTTTGCTATTGTTTCTGCTGATAGGGATAGATCGTCTGGTTCTTTTTCTGATTCTAACTCTGCACCAAATGCTAAAGACTTACATTCCTTTGATAGATTTGGAAAGAAAAAGGTTTATACATCTTCCATTTTGGTACTGTTTATTTAGATGGTGATAGATATTCTAGAGCATTTTCTGCTTCTAACTCTGCACCAAATTGTAAAGATAGGCATTCTTTTGATAGATTTGGGGGAAAAAGTTTATACATCTTCCACTTTGGCATTTAGAGTAGTCATTTACCAGACACACATATGCAAGTGTCTTCTGTGTGTTTTTGCTAATATACAGTAAAACTACAAAAAAAAAAAATCAGTACTTCACTCTGTTGTAAAAAATAAACTGTACCTCACAGGTCATTAAGCCCTCTGTTAAGTGTACTTATGATGCAGTGTATGGTGGTTCCGGGGCTGTGCTACAGTTATAGTAATGTGGAGGAATGCATGGACAAGATTGCAGAATTTTCCTGACAATGTTAATGCTCAGCCACTGAATATATCTTCTGACAGGGACTGTTTGGGAATTCTTCAGCTGAAGCATTAAAGAAACTGGGAAAAAAGGAGACGTTGATGCAAGGACTCAAAACGGCTCTTTCTGTCTGCTATCCCTGAATACCAAAAGAGTTGCCTTTCTTTCTTTGTCTGTTCCATTTTCCCAAAAGCTTACTAAATCTTCTCAGCAAAAGCCTTCCAAACACCACTACAAGAAAAACAAAATGGTAGGAGATTCAAAAAGGAAAGGAGGAAAAAGGAATAAAATATAAATTAAAAAAAGGAAAGGAGGCAGATCCCAAGGCCGGGCCTTTCAAAAGAAATCTGAATGACTACATACGCCTTTTTTACTCCCTCCTTTCCCACCTTATGTTGGCCTTCCTACCCAAATTGCATGCAGTCTCCTCCACTGCCTTCATTTCTAGAAACAGAAAACAATCAGATGCCTGGGTTCTAAAAACAATGGGCATCTGTTCTATCTCTGTCTGGAACCCCACCTCCACCAGAAACAAACAAACAAACAAAAAAAAAAACAAATCCATCTGTCCCCACAAATCCTGTCAGACCTGCTATCACCGGAAGAGATAGAACCAGTTCCTTCATCCAGAAAAGACAAAGGCTTTTTTTTTTATTCTGGGAATATTTCTAGTTCCCAGGAAAGAAGCATATGGAGGCATATTTTGGACCTTCAAAGCTAAATGCCTTTCTTTTGGTCCCAAAATTTTTAAGATGCTAACTTTCATACTCTTTCCTCTGCTGTTTCACAAGACCCTTCTGGTCATTCTAAACCTGTAAGATGCATGTCATACATTCCAATTTACAAAGTACATGGGTGTTTCTCATGATTCATTGCCTTGGGATTGTACTTTCAGTTTACATCTTTGCTTTTTGGTCTTTCCTCTGCTCTAAGAGTTTTCACAAAAAAGCCTAATCCCAGCCTTTTGCAGACATCAACATCCCAGGCTGCCTGCTAAATGGTCTAAACAGGACATAGCAGAACCACTTCTCACTCTCTTCAACCACAGTCGAAGTACTGGCTTTGTCCCAGCAAAGTGGAAAACAGCAACAGTAATTTTGTTGCACAAAAGGGGTTCATCAATCGGCTCTGGGAACTTTAGACCCATAAGCCTAACCACCCTTATCTGCAAGGCCATGGAGATAATCATCATGGACCTTATCAACAAAGACATAGGTTACCTTCAGTCTCTTGACCCCTGATCCAATTTGGCTTCATTAAGGGTAAATCATGCTGATTAAACCTGATGGACTTCTTTGAGAATGTCACCAAAGCCCCAGATGAAGGCAAAACAGTACACACAGCCTATCTTGACTTAGCCAAGGTTTTTCACACAATCCCTCACTCAAGCATCATTGAGAAACTCACCCAGCTGGGAATTAACCCATATGTCACTAGATGGGTATCCAACTGGCTCACTGACAGAACAAATACAGTCAGAATTGGGGATTCCACCTCTACCAGTAGTCCAGTTATCAGTGGTATACCACAAGGATATGTGCTGGGCTCCCTACTATTTGGAATCTATTTATCAGAAGTCCAGGCGAAAATAGATGGTCTGTGGCTTACCAGGTTTGCAATCACTGAGTCCCCCAACAATGCTGACATACTACAAAAAGGGCTTACACAGACAAATGATTGGTGCCAAAGCCACAGACTTAAACATAACCACAAGAAATGCATTATCATTCCTTTCAGGAAAGGGGGGGGGGTCATTGCAAATTACAGTATTAACAGAACCCCCTTAGTTCAAACCTTGTGGTGAGATATTTAGGAACACAAGTTGATAGCAATCTTAACTTTGATCACCATGTGTCCACAGTGGTAAGGAAGGCCTTCTGTGTGGCACATTTCATAAGTAAAGGCATCACATCCAGAGTGATGGATGTTATAACTCCCCTGTACTCATCCCTCATCAGAACACTAATAGAGTACAATGCTCCCTTTTGTATGTACCTCACCAGATACCTGCAGCAGCTGGGGAGAACTCAGAGGTTTCTCACCAAAAAAGTTCAGGGCCATCAACACTTGACCTACATGGACAGACTGAAGGCCATGTCACTCTACTGTGTCTTATAGGTTGCTGAGAGGCAACTTGTGCCTGGCCTACAGAGCAATCTTGGATCCTGCTGTAATTGAAATGCTGCTCATCTGCAAGTCAAATTGGACAAGATTCACTCACTCTAGGGATTTTAACCTAGCCTGCGACATTAATCTGACATGCTGGAGATACATAATATCTCCCAGAGATTGCCACTCCTGTGGAAAAAACTCCCAGTTCACATAAAACAGAGCTTCTCAATGACCCTATTAAAGCATAACTTAGACAACTGGATGGGAGACCATGAATTTACTCTGGAGGTGTCACCTATGTCCCTCTTGGAAAAGGGCAGTCAGTGCTGATTATAGACTCATGCTGCAAATATAGACAGTACAACTTGGTCAGTAAAGGAATGGGTACATGGCTAGGCTTATAAAGGCCGTAGAGCCAATAACCTAGTAACCTCCTATGAACAAAAAGAAGCAGCAAATGCCTACTGCGTAATAAGTGGAATGTCTGGAATCTACACTGTGAAGAAATCATGAGGAGACATAATAATGATATTTAATACCAAGGGATCTAGAAACAGTAACTAGGTATGCATTCTCTTTGGGTTCCTGTAATTACTGTAGTATGTATGTAGTTTAAAAGGTTTGGATGAAAGTTGTGAATATTGGTTTTCAGTTGGATCGAGTATAAGTGGAGTTTCAATTAATAGGTTTGAAATAAGTAATTACTGGAATATTGTTTAAGTGCATCATGTTGGATGTGTACACATTTATTTATTTATTTATTTGAATAAAGTTGTATGACTGATTAAAAAAACTGTGGGAAGTAAATGCAAGTAGTTCCCTCCTCAGCTGTATTACTTTAATGTATTAAATGTAACAGTATGCAATTTAGTTTATTTAATGGTAGCTACTGTATTTTGTCTTAGTCCTAGCAGTTTTTTTTACTGAAAGCATCCAAGTTGTTTTTTCATATCTTGGAGGTGAGATATGATAAGAGTGGATAGAGGTCTGTGTAAGTGGAAAAATAGGCATCAGTGTCCACTACAGCTTTAACAGTAACAGTGGAATAGCTAATACCTTTAAGTGCAGCTATTGATTTGAGCAAGTTCTCCAATTTTGCAGAATGGTTGCTTTAACAATATTAACATGGAGTGTAAATGACCTTGCAGATATAGGCAAAAATAAACAGTGCTGAATTATGTTAAGAGGTGCAGAGTGTAAACAGCAATGTTGCAGGAGATGCATTTGGATATAATTGAGAGTGTGAGTTTGAGAAAGAAAGGGTTTAAGGATAGACATTCACCAGAGTTTCAGGCAATGAGGAAAAGAATAGTAGAAAAAATTATTGTGAGAGGGGCTCCAGTAGTGACAGAAGAAAGAAAATAAGGCAGTAATGGTAGTTTTATTGTATTAAGAGATTAATGACAAGGAAAGATTATGCTGGCATGAATTTATGTTTCACCTAAAGCTTCTGTTAAGGATCTCAGGATAATTTGGGGAGAAATCTTTCAGAAGGAAAATGTATAGGTGGGAATATAGTCATGATTTGCAGTAGTAAATATGCATCAGTGGACCCAGAAGGGAAAAATAGCAAAAGCTTTATATTTATGCAGATGTAACTAAGAATATTTAGTATAAAAATGTGAATTCAGTAGCTGGAAATCAGAATTTACATATTTATTTATTTTATTTTATTTTAAATTTGTTGACCAGGATAATCCGACTGGATACATGTCCATTTTCAGCGGAGGCCCGAGGTGAAAAGCTCCAAACTTACAAACATAAAGACATGCAAGCTACAGTATATGCACAAACATATTATATTAACATACAAGTTACAGTCTCACCTTTCAGGCTTATGAAGAATACAGTTTATATACAGAATATATACAAATATGTTACAGTTTCTCTTATCAAACCTATAGGTGTAGCTTATATACAGAGTATCTTCAAAGATATTACAGTTTCTCTTTTCAAACCTTTTATGTAAGAGGCTAGTTGCTATGAATGAGAAATTGCGGGAATATGGAAGTAGATGAGGCTTTTGTAGAGCAAGGACATAACTAGTGAGTTTTAAAATACTGGGTTAGATTTTTTTGAACTGATTATGGGGGGGTACAGAGTAAGGTGAGATGGGAGCAAATTCCAGGTTTTGCCTACTGAATTTGCAAACAAAGATTCTCCAGATAGGTTGTTAGCTTTAACAGATTGAACCAAAAGTTTTGTAGTGGAACGAAGAGGCCTAGCATTTATCTAGGAATGGATAATGTTTTTAAGGGAGGGTGTTTTTCTGAATGGTTAATAACCTTGAATGCTACAGTAAGTTGATTAAATTGAATTAGCCTGGGGAGTTCTAGCCAGAGGTGCAGGTTTTGACAATGGTGTGTCCTGTAGGGAGTTCCTGTGGCAAACCTGGCAATTTTATTTGTAGCAGCTAAAGAGTTTGCTGAGATCAGTTTTGTTCAAGTTAGTGAGTATTGGTGAGGCATAGAGTAGAGTTGAAAGCAGATGGGTACGAGCAATGGCAGTCCTAGCTAGAGGGGTGAGAAAAGGTTTGCTTTTTTTATAGGGAGCCAAGTTTTTTATTAATGTTTTTAATAGTTTGGTTTACATGCATATCGTATTTGAGGTCAGTGTCTATTATGGCACCCAGGAGTTTGGTATACATATCTGGTGAGATTATGGTCCCATTGTTATGTTATAGTAAACAAAGGTTGAGAGGATTTCTGAGTAGGGGAGAAGAGGGATAGCTTTGTTTTATTAGGGTTTAATATCAGCTGTTGATTAGAGATCCAGTTTTCCACTGTATTAAAGGTTTTCTGGGTTGAACTAAGGAGATCTGTAGGGGTAGAAGCTGAGCAGATCAGGGTGAAGTCATCGGCATATTGTATACAGATTGTGTCTGGGATTACAGTGTGGAGGTCATTGGTAAAGAGGGAGAAAAGAAGGGGACCTAATATGGAGCCTTGAGGGACACCAAGGGTAGTGGGGAGAATGGTGGAGAGTTTGTCCTGCCAAAGGACAGCCTGCTGTCTTCACTAAGATAGGATTGAAACCATTGTATGGCATGGTTGTTTAGAGATATTTTATTTAGGGTAAATAAGAGTAGCTGGTGGTTAACCATGTCAAAGCCCTTGGAAAGATCAAGAAACAGGGCAGAAGATAGTTTGTTGTTGTTACGGTTGGAATTTATGACATTAGAAAAGGAGAGGAGGGCTGAGATGGTACTGTGCTGTGGTCTAAATCCATGCTGGGAGTTGGCCAGAAAATTATTTTGAATAAGGTAGTGTAAGAGTTGTTTATGGATACACTTTTCCATAATTTTAGCGAGAGGGGAAAGGATAACTATTGGTGTGTAGTTTGACAGTTCAGTGGAGCTGCTACCTTTATGGAGTGGTATGACATGGGATATTTTCCAGATAGAGGGGATAGAGGGTTCAGTTATGATTTTGTTTATCAAAACAGTGACAGGGTATGCTATGACATCAGCAGCTTTTTGCAGGTAGTCTGCAGGGAGGAGGTCAGCTGAAAGGGTGGTTGGTTTGAGTTTTTTTAATTCGGGCTCTAATGAGTGAAGTTGGAACTTTTTAGAAGCTAAAGGAGAGATTATCACTGGGTTTAAGGGTTTCAGCATTAGGACAAGTGAGTTTAAGTTTGCTAGCAAGGACTTGGATGGTTTCTGTGAAGAAACTGTTGAAGGTGTTGGCAATGGACTCTGGCGATTTTTGGGTAGGGGCTGAGGGGGTTGGAGTAGTGGATTGCCCTGAGTGGAGGAGTTTAATACCTGCCCAAAACTTCTATGGTTTGTTGTGTTGTTTCTGCTGTAGATGACAGAAATTGTTTTTTTTTTGTCTAGTAATATCGATTTTTTTGTATCATTCCTATATTGTCGAAATTTGAGTTGATCTTATGGGACTTTAGAGGTGCGCCGGGCATTATTTCTTTGGATGATCTTTAGTTTGGTTTCTTTAGTGAGCCAGGGGGCAACTTTTGTTTTAATTCTAATAGAGCGTGCAGGTGCATGGTTGTCAAGGATGACAGGAATGTGTTATTAAAGTGTGTTACTGCCTCATCTAGTAGTAGTTGTTTTAGACTTGACCAATTGCATAATTTAAGTTCTTCTAGGAATTTATTAAGGTTGAAGTTTTTATTTCTTATTGTTTTATATGTGGGTAGATGTGGACATTAGAATTTATGCCTAATAGTATACGTTAAGAAATGGTCACTTAGATCTTCAGGGAGAGTATCTGATTTGTACATGTGGTGAGGGCTATTAATTAGTATCCAGTCCAGGATACTTTCTTTATTGTTAGGCTTGCTGATCCTAGTACTGGAGGTTATAGTTTATGTAAAACCACATAGGTTTATATGGGTGGCTGGGGTGTCTGCAGTGCAGTTATTCCAATCTATATTGAGGTTGCCTAGAACAATGGTCTCTTGGGGGGTAGGCATTGGATAGCCAGTAGAGGATGTCTTCTAACATACTATGTTTATACATTTGTTTTTATTTATTTGCAGATTTATATGGGTGGCTGGGGTGTCTGCAGTGCAGTTATTCCAATCTATATTGAGGTTGCCTAGAACAATGGTCTCTTGGAGGGTAGGCATTGGATAGCCAGTAGAGGATGTCTTCTAGGGTCCCTGAGTTATTACCTGGGGAATGTAGACACATACTATGTTTATACATTTGTTTTTATTTATTTGTAGTTTGGAAATCATAATTTCTGCTTTGTTAAATACAGGTGGTTGAAGGTTATCTAGAGTAACATTTAGGGTAGTTTTATAGAGAACAGCGACCCCTCCCCCTTTCCTGGTAGTACAATCTAGCCTGAGTATATTATACCCTGGAGGTAGAATTTCCCCAAGATACAATATCTGGGCTAGACCGAAAATAAGTTACACTTCACAGGAGCATGTTTAATTGAAAGCTTTCAAACCCATGCATTAACTTTATCAGATCATGCACCAGTAAAAAACTAAGATAAATATTTAGGATAATGTTGTAAAATGAAACACTGTCACTTTCATACTTATCTGTTAAAAACAGGAATTTAAGAAATAGTAATGAATATGATCTGAAAGTTATTTGGGAATATGTAAATTGCTTCAAAAAAGATATCTAGTGAATGCAAAAAAAAAATGGAGAAAGAAGTAATAAGAATTATTTAGAAAGGTTGACAAACTGAATTTGGACATTGCTGTAAAGAAACAAAGAAGAATGCCTTGGTTGACAGTGTGGCTTAGGCTGTGGAAATACAAAAACAGATATATGAGAATTGTATGCTTATAAATGATGTAGGTGGTGAAAACAGTGAGAATAATAAGATCATGGTAGTGAAGATTATTGAAAGAGCAGACACTACTGAATTAAAGGTAGAAGATTCTTCAGATCAGATTGGAAATGATATATTAGTAATTAGTAATGATATATTAGTAATATAAAAATAAATGATATTCAAATTTGCAGAGAGAGTAATGAGCATTGAATAGGAATTTCGATAATCTGACATTAGGACATATTTTTTTACAAGTAACATATAGAAACTTTTAGCATATCTTCTGTTCCAAATATTGTGATATATTTCTTAAGAAATCTACCCTCTTATGTTGAATTTTCTAATCTATATTCACGGTAGCATATCTCATCTGTTAGCTAATTCCCTAATGGAAGCTAATTGCCTCACCCGATAATTATCTTAAGCTCCTTAATAGTATTTTGAGGTGGAATATCTACACATGCCAGTGCAGTCCTCTCCCTCTGCCAGATCCACTGTTGTCTTTTATCTCCTCAGCTGTCATTATTGGAGCCCCTCGTGCAGTCAGTTGTTACCCCTTTTCCTCTGTCCATGATTCTCTACTGAATAACTGTTCTGAAATCTTTTCTTTGCCAGGTTCACATGCTCATTTTTACCTGTGTCTCCTGCAACATTTCTGTTTCTACTCTACATTTAATGCCATTCAATATTCTTTCCTTCTTGTCCGTAACTACAGTCCTTTTCATATCCCATGGTATAATTGATAAGGCAGTCATTTCGATAAGACGGTTATTGCTTTCACATATTCTGCATGACACTTTTTTGAATACGTTTCCAACATGCAACATGCATGTTTCTTCCTGTACTCACACCATCCATTCTTGTCCAGTCTCAACTTACCACCCTTATGTGAAAAAGAATGTGCATATTCTTAATTAACTGAATTTTAGCCTTAAGAAAGTGTCCTAGTCACCATTAAAATGATTAGACTTTGCATAATTGTGATTTATTCTGAATTGATACTAGTGATGTATCTTGTTGTATTCCTTTCAGTGTATCATACTTCATTTATTTTCACCAAATTACTTGTTGTTTCTCCTTTAAGCATTAATTTTAGTGTTTCTCAAAAGTTTATGGTTCAGTCATTTCCTGTCCCTGCAGACAATTCATCTGCAGTTCCAGAGCTGTGCTGGAAATTAAAAGATTTAAAAATAATGTTTTTGCAGTTGTTTGACAGAACTCTTCTCAAATGCTGGAAAACTATATAGGATTTTAGTGTACAGTCTACGGTTGCCAACTGTACATAATTTTTCCGGATTGTCTGGAAATAAAGGCTGTTGTCCGATTGTCCGGATTTCACAGTGTAAATCCGGAAATTATTTTTCGCAGGCTCGTCGGTCGCTCAGCAGTTGAAAAAAAAACTTGACTGCTGCCTGCTGAGTCAGACTGCTGATGAAATATCAGCGAGTTATACACTAGTCGCTCACAACCGACACCAGTAACCTTATTGTTGAGGTTGCTAAGCAACCATATATGCGCATGCAAGCCATGTAGCATAGCATAGAGCTGTAGACAACTAACTAGTTACTCCACTCCACTGTCCACTCCACTCGAGTCGAGTTGCGATTCCGATTCAACGAACTCATGTAAAAAAGCATTCACGCAGCAACACTCAAATGCATTGCCAGTTGTGACAGGACTGCCTCAAAAATATCATGGAAAAAGGCAATGCATTTGATGATGTTGCTGGCGCCGCTGCATGATTGTTTTTTTACATGAGTTTAAATTTTAAAAGTGTCCATGTGAGACTAGAGTGGTGGATGATTCTGCTTTTTGTGTGTATGTATGCTTATGCTGCAGCAGCTGCTGCCAATTGCCACAGTCGTTGCTTGCCAATGATAATGCCTACAACTACAAAAAAGAAACCTAAACTGGCAGTTGTTGTTCCTGTTTGTTTGTTTCTGTGTCCAGTGAGCGCCTGGAATTGGAAAAGCTGGTTACACTTACTATGATACCATGGAGGAGTCGAGACCCGACAAATCCGATAGTAAAGTTACGTGTACAAGAAAACACCCCGTCCTTTTCTACACCTGCCAGATGCCAGTGTGCTGTTGCTGTGAGTAGTTTAGTTAAACATAATAAAACTTTCCTCTTCGTATTTGCTTCCTGTTTGCTTGATGTAGTAGTAGGCAAAATGACATGTAGATCAGGCAGGAGTTTATGCCTTCTGTTTTTTTTTTTTGAAGAGTTAAAGTTAAACGGAGGCTGATTGCTCATGCTCACAACTGAAAAAGGACAGGCTACCTGCCAAGACTGTGACCCAGACAGACCCGGCCGGCTACCTCAGTACAACTGTACAAGAGTACAAGTCAGTAGTAAATGCATGGAGGAGATTCCGACTGTGCTTTACAAAATGTTGGTACCGGTCCATCCGTAGTACTAGGCTAGCAGGTAAGCAGGAGGATGGAGTAGTCCTCAGTCCACAAAAGCTGTTGATCCGATTGTCTCGAGTCGAGCCCCACATACAACTTGAAAACAACAACTCTTGTTTTCTCTTTGCTTCCTTTAACCTGCAGTAACCGAACTGAAGCATTTCCCCTGAAGGTGATTGGTTAATCTCAGTTTGCAAGTGAAAACTGAGATAACCAATTACCACAGATTCAGCACCGTGCCAGAATTGAAGAAAGCAAACAGGAATCCATATTTGACAGCTCCTGAGACCTCACCATAGTGAGGCATGTATAAAAACACCATGGATGCAGCCAACATCCACCTTATGCAAAGAAAAAGTGAAGGTGACTGACTGTGTGGAAAACAACAAAAGGGAATTATCTTTTAGGCGGGAAGAAGATTAGAAGGGGTCGGGGGAAGGAAGAACTTACTGTAAAGAAGTCAATTATTGTAGGTAAGTAAGTACAGTGTAATTTACAGACAGAGAATAGCTTTCATTGCACAGAAGGTATAAAAAAACAATAAATAATAAATAATGCACAACAGCACAGTGCATTATTAATGGAATGGTGATCTTTTTTTTCATAGTACTTTCCTTTGAATTGTACAGTCAGTATCAGTAGTAGTAGTAGTAAGTAAATGTGTGACTATACAGAGACAGATTCTAAATTTATAGATATATATTAATTATAGATATATTCTAAATTTATAGATTGGTAGCAGTGTGGAAGAGTGGAACAATGTGGAAAGTATAGTAAAATTGAAAACCAGTGGGAAAAAGGGAGAAGAAGATATGGTAATGGCAGTCTAGAGCATACCTCTCAACTGTACAGATTTCTGCAGAATGTCTAGATTTTTGGCTCATATTTGCACTGTTCCTCTATTTTCCTGGCAAATCACTGGGATGCTTTCAGGATTGTAGTCACTAAATGACACTAAATAATGACATACATTTGAGTTTCAGACTTCAGATCCTTCAAAAAATGTATACTAAAACCAATCCTGTTACTCTAGCAACTTTCTAAAAGTTTATAAGAGCAATATTTAAAATATGTCCCTATTTCTACCCCCATTTTGTCAAGCTTTGTTCAGATTTTTTGCATTAAGAGGTTGAGAGGTATGGTCTAGAGTTTAGCTGTATGTAAAATGTAAAAGAAAGCATAACATTGGTGGTATATGTTTGTAGTTGTAGAGTTTTATCCTGGGAAAAGTGCAAGAACAAAGAAAGGAATCCAAATTTAGGTATTGTGTGTTAGTTGTGATTTGAAGGAGTTTTAATTTTCAGTTTGAGGGAGAGAGAGGGTTGGTGTTCTACTTTTTTTTTTCTTTGAGACCTTTTAGTATAGCGAGTTCCCTGCTGCATTGATTTGGATTACAAATAGCTGTTTCTTTCTTTTGTGGAGCATAGAATTCTGCTTGCTTAGTAGTGCTCGATAATGCCATTTACAGTCTCAGAAGGCATGGGTAGTTTTCTACAGTAAAATAATAAAAGAAAAAATTGCCAAAAGAAGACAACCCACCACTGCGTCTCTGTAGAAAAGTGTAGGTAATCCAAGAAAAAAAGAGACGGAGACAGCTTTGGAATCCAGAACAGACCTTTACTTGGTGCAAACACAAGCGCTTTCACAATTAAGCTTCTTCTTTCTAAAAGTTTATAAGAGCAATATTTAAAATATGTCCCTATTTCTACCCCCATTTTGTCAAGCTTTGTTCAGATTTTTTGCATTAAGAGGTTGAGAGGTATGGTCTAGAGTTTAGCTGTATGTAAAATGTAAAAGAAAGCATAACATTGGTGGTATATGTTTGTAGTTGTAGAGTTTTATCCTGGGAAAAGTGCAAGAGCAAAGTAAGGAATCCAAATTTAGGTATTGTGTGTTAGTTGTGATTTGAAGGAGTTTTAATTTTCAGTTTGAGGGAGAGAGAGGGTTGGTGTTCTACTTTTTTTTTTTTCTTTGAGACCTTTTAGTATAGTGAGTTCCCTGCTGCATTGAGTTGGATTACAAATAGCTGTTTCTTTCTTTTGTGGAGCATAGAATTCTGCTTACTTAGTAGTGCTCGATAATGCCATTTACAGTCTCAGAAGGCATGGGTAGTTTTCTACAGTAGTTTTCTGGTTTGTTAATGGGATTATGCATTGTTTGTCGCTAATTTAGCTCAATCCAGTCTGTTGTTGTAAGACTGCACAATGGTGTAGTTGTCAGTGAGATGACAGCAGTACAGAAGGAAGATAAGATTAAATTAATAATACTAAAATACATTAAATTAATAATTTAAAATACTAAAATAAGATACTAAAAATAAAGTAAGAAAAAAATTGAAAGTTTTTTCTACAGCAGAAACAAAAAACAAATACAACAACACAGTAGAAACATAAGAATATATAACAAGCAGTACTATAAAGAGATAAAAAGGCACACGTAAAAAACATTTACCACCAGCCATCACCAATGTATCTATGTATGCCATACACTTAACATTTATAGTTTTATAAGGCAGATAGAGACGCATACGGTGGTGAGTTATGTAGACAGTTATGTAAATAGCAATGACATATTGTTGCACATAATGTTTTACCCATTTAGTGGGTTAGGCTATGGGTTTGTTGTTCAGCACTCTGATTTAGCGTGTGACACTGTGTATTGGAACAAGAAGCGGTTATGGAATCTGGATGCCCAGGCTGCATCTAATGCTTTTGTAGCACTCCCTCGGAGTTTGGTTTCATGCATCTATTATATGTTTATATATATATGTTATGTTATATATATATATAATTCAAACTGTGCAATCATGCAGAGAGACTGTATATAATTGCATTCTGAATTAATAACAGTACAACAACTTTGTTGATCTGTCCCCTTCAACGTGTTTGCTAATTATGTAGTTCATCACCAGTATGAACAGTAGTGGGTGGGTGCAAAACTACATCCTAATGCACATCCACACACCCACTGGAAATCCCTCTGAGTCCACACTATTTATACTTCAACAGTGCTTGTGTCATTGGGCTCTTGTGCTGTACATAGCCTGTATGAGGTCTACTGTTTCTGGAGCCTTTTAACTATCTTAGCACTGCCAATGCCAACATCAACTTTCTTGGAACCTTGTATGCTTTCTCCAAATCTAGAAATGCCCACTTGGACTCTTTCCACATCTCTAGCCTTTTCTCCACAGTCCACTATCTGTCTCATTGCAACAGGTTTGTTTATTTGGTTAGTGTATCCTCCTGATGATCTGAATCCAAACTGCTCCTGTCTCCCCCACCCTTACTTTCTTCGAGCACCATTCTACTTATTTCTTGATGAGGCCGGGGCAAGTAAATTATATTGTTTTCCTTTTCTACTAGGAAATTTAATAGACAAACAGGATTTGCTGCATCAGCATCATCACACATCTTGAAAAATTGATAATGGACTTCCTCCTGCACCTGTGAAGAAGAAGATAACCTCACGTCCTACATGTGTGACTACTAAGGAAGACACTCCACCTAAAAAGAAACGACGAATTTGCGTGTTTCGACAAGTGGCTGAAGGATTCAGAGTTCAAATCATGGTTATACCGGGATGATAAAAACGTCGACTTTGCCAGGTGTAAAGTTTGCTGCTGTTCATTTTCTGTCAGAACTGATGGACTTACAGGCGTCCGGAAATATGCAGCTGCTGACGAGCACAAATGAAACTTTGAAAGCCAAAAAATGTCAAGTACAGTGAAGCATTTCTTTCCTACTCCCAACTGTTAGGATGAAGAACAAGTTACTGCTTCCGAATTAGCAATGACATTTCATGGAATACAACATCATCATAGCTACTCTTCACAGGCTTGTGGTAATAAACTGTTTTGATAAATATTTTCCGATTCCAAATTGAGCAAGAAATTTTCCTGTGGAAAAACCAAAGCAGAGTCATTCACTGAAAACATTTTATCACCTTATTTCGTGGAGCTGGCTATAAAGGAACTGCAACAAAATAAGCCATTCTCATTAGCAACGGATGCTTCAAACAAAGGCAATTTGAAAATGTGTCCGGTGTCAGTCAGGTTCTTTTCATCTAGCAGCGGTGTCACTGATCGTTTGATTTCTATGCGGACAGTGATGAAACGGCAGATGGAGTAACGACCAAGATTTTAGAAGTGCTAGAAGGCAATGGTCTGCAAGTTGAAAACTTAGTCAGCTACTGTGCTGATAATGCATTTGTCAACTATGGCAAGCACCATTCCATTTTTACTAATTTCAAGACCAAACAGCCACGTCTTAACAAAGCAAACTGCAACTGCCATGTTCTGCGCAACACTGCCAAACACGCATGCAAACAGCTAAGCTATGATGTTGAGCATTTGATTGTCAAGGTGTACAATGAATTTTCATCATCAGCTAAACGATTAGATGAGCTGAAATCTTGCTATGACTTTGCAGGGAAAGAATACGTTGCTTTATTGCGTCATATTCCTGTATGTTGGTTGTCTCTTGAACCTGCAGTTGAAAGGCTGATAAAATGCTGGACAGTTGTAAAGATTTACTTCATCAGTGAAGGAAAACAGGAAACCAATAAATTGATTTGGAGTTTTATTTCAGATCAGAAAGATGGGTTGTTGAAGAATGGTGAACTTTCTGTCTCAGAATACTGCATCCATTTTGTGTACAGCTTCATGAGAGTGTTCACATAGGCCATTAAGCAGCAGGAGTCAAACACAACTTATATCACACAGCTTTTTGCTGTGATGGAGAAAGTACACAATGAGTTGGTGGAGAGAAAAAAATGATCAATTTTTTGGCTTTGCTGTTAACAACAATTTCAGATTAATGACCAACAGCCAGGTGTCATCATTTAAAACAGAAGTACTGAAAGTGTACGATCGAGCGATTGCTTACCTGGATAAGTGGTTTGACTTTGAAACAAGTCTGTTGAAGAAACTGCATGTTCTAAACCTTGATGAGCCTTGCTGCTTTTCTGACATTTTAGAGATGGTATCAGCCTGTGGTGTGACTGTTGATGAAGATGAACTGTATGCGGAGTATCTGTGCTTGAAACAAGTCATTCCAAAGCTGAAGGCAAATCAAGCTGAAGTTGACAAACGATGGGTTGAATTCATTAGTGGTTGTGATGCACCTAACTTGAAACGAATCATCAAATTTGTTTTTGCTATTCCTACTAGCAATGCCCATGTTGAACATATATTTTCAATGATGAAACACTTGTGGACTGATGAAAGAAACCGCATGAGGCCTGAACTTGTGAAAGCTGAACTATGTGTAAAAGTCAACTTTGATATGTCGTGTTCTCAGTTTTTTCACTATGTATCCAAAGAAAAGTCATTGCTGAGAGCTGCAAAAAGTGAGCAGAAATATTCATTTAAGAAGAACAGGGATTAGAGCATTAGACAGTAGTCATGGAGGAACAATAACAGTTTATCGACCTGGTATATATTTGTTTGAAGTCTTAGGGACAGTAGGAGGAGGACCTTGTGGTATTCAAGTGCGACTAGGAGATGTCCTTAAAAGTGGATGGCTTTAGAACTGTCCCCAGTCAGAGGAGACTTCTATTCTATAAAAAAAGAACAGCAAGCCCCAGAAACCTCTGGAGTAGGAGAGCACTGACTGAATCACTGTGCATCAGTGTAACTGTAAATACTACATTTCAACACAGAGAGTGGGAGATTTGATGATGGCCATCCAGCAGCAGGACTAACTGAAGCCAAAGGAAGCCCACCAAAACAGTGAGTGCAGCTGCTGCTGTAACCAGTGCTGTGGATGTGTAGTGTAGCAGCAGGTAATACTCGCAGTACTAGTCTAGACTGTAAAAGGATCCAGGCTGATCCCATGCTGTGCCATGTTTGCTTCAAGCAGTCACACCTTCTACTTATCAAATTATCAGTTTACTGTAGAAGCAGTTACATCTTTTCTGTACCAAGTTATCAATTTGTAGATGAGGAGTCTAACAGACTAAGATAAGTCTAAGGGCTATTTGTAAAATTGTAAATTTTCATCAGCAGAATATATTAAAAAGTAGGGTATTGTAAAATGCAAAATTAGTAAAAGGAAAGCTGTGTTTGCTAAACTGCTGATAGGAGAAGAAAAAATAAGTTTTGCTTACTGGATTGTATATACTTCAGCAAATTTCCTTCATTGTTAAGCAGATTAGCTAAACTGTACTGGAAGAACTGTTGATCCTGCCTTCAGAGGGTGGCTAAAGGGTACAGAGTTGTTTATCTGTAAATTTGCAAAATACCCCAAAAATGTATAATAAAAGCTGATTATGTATTGCATATCCTTACTGCAGACTGCTGAAGGAACTATGTCACAGAGTGTGTTTAGACTGCATCTGATTCTGCATGGAAACATGGGAACTTTTCTAGACTTAGTTTAGACATATTAATTGACTAGAAGTACATTCAGCCAGTAGTAGTGCCACTGCCAGTGCTAGGGCTAAGGGCTATTGATTTAAATTTGCTTATCCATTTCTGCGAAGGAAGTGCTTTGCGTTTTCTAATTTTTGTGTAAGAGAAGATAAAACAAGTGTCCTCTGTACTGAGTTTGCTTTCCTCTGTAACTAGGTTGAACTGCAACTGAGTGTTTTGTTTCCCCTTGCTAAACTGTGTGTGTGAAAAAAGCATTATAAACCAATATTTTGTGTGCCCTTCCTTAACACTATGTTAACTTTGCTATAATATGCATGCAACAAAAATGGTGTACCGTGTATCTAGCACTAGCAATTAAAATAAAGTTTCATATTATATGTGTGCAGCTGTGTATATATGCATGTTCATGTTTTGTGTGTGTGTGTGTGTGTGTGTGTGTGTGTGTGTGTGTGTGTGTGTGTAACAGTGAGACAGAATTCTGTGAACTACTTACAGTTTAAGCATCGGGATAATTATTCTCTTTGGCTAGGAGCCTATGAATGGAGAGGTTTGCTCGCTGTCATGTATGAAAGACAAGTGTACATTTAATTGAAGTAAAAACCCTGTGAGTCTTTAGCACCTAGGGGCCTCCTTGGCTCCTTCAGACTTTCGCAATCACATATTTGGTTGAAGTCACCTAACATCAGCTCACTGACTCAGCATCTTTTTTTTTCCATAATTTTGCATCATTTAAGTACTGTCATTTTCCTTTTCAGCATTAGTGAATTGAGCAAAATGGTTTATTTTTCTATATAATATTTCTTTTCAATTTTACTGTCTCCTTACATTGTCCACTTTTTTGGGTAATTGTAAATATGCCAATTTTAATTCAGGCTCCTTCTACTGTGTCCACCCCAGCCTATGTTTTCCAGGGATCCTTTTCAAATACATTCATTAGTTATTTATTTTGTCAGTTAGCTTTGTTTAGTCTGTCTGTACATCTTCATGAAGATTATCTGCATTTTTTTACCCTATCCTACCTACAGCAAGATGATTCAAGCATAATCAAGTTCTTGACAGGCAGTGTCAGCGTCAGCAGACAATACATTTTCAGGATTAAGCAGAATAAAGTATTAAGTACTTTCAGCTCAACTAAGCATAAAGAAAGATCATATGACATGTCCAGTGTAATGGGAAGCAGAGGGTTGGCACTTGCCACCTTTTCAAATGCCCAAGGTTGGACATTTTTGGTAGAGAAACGTGAGATTTTGCAGGAAAGAAACATACCTATGGGGCATGGATATATTTCATTGTTCCATGGCTGTGTAAATACAAAATCTTACAGATCTGGAGTAGGGACTTCATTTGTCAGCAACCTGTGGGTCTTGGATCCGATATCGGATCCGAGCCGGCAACTTGCAGCATAGCTATGGATCCGAGCTCCTAGCTCCTCCCCTCACCCATAATCCCCTGCCAACCTCCTATGACCTCAGATCTAGTTTGCCACACTTGTGTGTGTAGCTAGATTTTAGAGCTCCTAGCATTTATCAACAGATAAGTGAATTTCTTCATCTTTTTTGTCAAACTTTGTATTTGTAATTTGTGTGAGTGGTTAGGTTCCTATTTAGTTTAATTTTTTTTTGGTTTTCACCCTCCTCTCGCTGGTCGTTAGAGTGTGTCTGTGTGTGTTGTGTTTGGGGCCTGTGTGCTTGTGTAGTGTACTAGTTTTGGGTATGGCAGAGGCCTCAAAACCTATTTTTTCTAAGTGCACCGAGTGTGGCCATCAGCTATCTCCAGTTGATGGCCGCACTTGGTGTGTTCGGTGCCTTGGGGTTGAACACCTCTCCTCAGGATGTACAATTTGTGCAGCGTTCAACCCCAGGGCACTGTAAGAGCGGAGGTCGAAGCTTGTCCTGGCAGGTCTTTTGCCTCCAGATTCGGCTTTGGCCTCCGCTCCTCCTGTGGCACCTCCTCAGCCTGTGGTGGTAGCCACTCCTGCCCCCCTTCCCCCGGCCGGGATTCAAACTCCCACTAAAGCGCCGGAGGACAGGGAGGCCAGGAGGGAGAAACGGAGGGAGAAGCACCACAAGCGGTGGGCCGAGGCCTCCGCTTTGGCCCCCCCCCCGGCTAAGCGGGCTTCTCTCTCCACGGCTTCCAGGTCTCCTCCTTCTCGGCTCCGATCTCCTTGCTTCTCCCCGGGACCCGAGGAGGAGGAGACCCGATCTCCATCGAGGTCATCGAGGCGGCACTCCAGGCCTGCCTCGGTGGCCTCTTCGAGATCTACATACAGCCTGTCAGATGCAGACTTGGACCGGATGATGCGAAGGTTCATCCAGGCTCAGCTGCAGATGGGAGTGCTCTTGCCTCCCCCCCCCCTTCGGGGGGGAGCTCGACCCCTTTCTTTGCTCCGATTGCTCCTTCTCTGACCCGCTTTCTGGGTTCGGAGCGTTCTGAGCCGGGCAGTGTCGGAGCCGGGGGTGGGTCGGCGCTGACAGTACTGGGTACTTCGGATCCGACCCTGCCCTCGAGTTTGTCGGTTCCATCATCAGATCCGACCTCTCGAAGCCGTGGGCTGAGCTTCGGATCCAAGGGTTTCAGTGTACCTTCGGCTCCGTCCAGGTCGGAACACACTGGTCCCTCGGATCCGACGGTCTCGGTGCCGGTTCCGATCCCTTCATCGGATCCGAGTGGGAGTCTACTTTCAGAGCCCAGGGAGAGCGGCTCCCCCTCGGCCTTTGATGCAGTGGAGAGGGCTCTGTCGAGAGCATCCAGACCCCCGGCCCTTGCCTGTGCTCCACCCTGCACTCCCTTTCTGCTGGGTCAGGCTTCCATCACCCGGCCACAGGGACAGCCTGCTTCGATGTCCCAGGTTATTCCATTGGAACAAGATATTGCTGGCGAGACTTCCTCGGACAGCCCCCCCCCCCCCCGAGGAAGTGCCTCGCAAGCACAAGTGTAAGAGGAGACATGTGGACTCCCTCGAGTCCTTAACAGAGGACACGGACTTGGATGAAGGGGAAGGCTCCCCAAGGTCACCCCCGGAGGATGTCTCCTTTGGAGACATCATGGAAATGCTTAGGATCAGAGGTGGGTGATCTGCCCCCAAGGCTTCCTCTGACGAGTCCGTGTTCCTGGAGGCATTCAAAGCAGGCCCGTCTACCTCTTGGGTGTCCCCTCCGGCCGCCCCCCTGGTGGACCTTATTACCACGAGGGCGTGGAAGGAGCCGGACACTGTGGAGCCAGTCCCTAAACGCCTGGACAGGATACTGAGCCCCCCCGCAGACCGGTCCCACTGGAGCAAGGGTCCCCCCGTAGATGCCATGTTGACCTTGGGAAGCGGGTTTTTAGTTCAGCGATCTTCTCGGTAAGGTTTCTGAACTATATGGCACATGTCATCAGGATGCAGTGGGATCTTATCAAAGAATACGCTGCTCCCCCCCCCCTGAGTCCATGCCGGCGGAGGACAAGCAGTTGTACTCCACTCGAATGGCCACTCTAAGGTCTATCTCCAATACCTCTATGCGGCTTTTGTCCCACGCTACTGAGAGAGCCGCTAGAGCTAGTGGAGCGGGCCTAGTCATGAGACGTCAGGCCTGGCTCCGGCATTGTGACTTCGCGGAGCCCTTTAAGGCGTCCTTTGTGAACGCCCCTTTTGATGGTTCTGCCTTGTTTGGCAAGACCATTCGAGAAACACTGGTCCAGAGCGAGAAGGACGGGAAGATGTTGTCTGCCGTCGGAGTCCGCTTCTCTGCTCCCCAGAGGTCCTTCTCGAAGAACCAAAAGGGACAGAAGAAGATGTGGTTCCGGAAATCGCAACATTCCCAACCTGCTCCAGACAACCAGTCCTTCTGTGGCAGAGGAGGACAGGGAGGACGCCGCCCTAGGGGCAGAGGGGCCCCGAAGAACTTTGGGTCCAGAGAATCCTTCTCTGACCAGCCAACGCAGCAGCCCTGAAGGGTTTGCCCGACTGCTCTGCTCTGGAGGCAGTCGGGGGGGGGGGCGTTTCTCGAGGCATCTGGTGGCATGGGAGTCCATCACATAAGACCGTTGGGTGCTTCTTATCATATCCAGAGGCTACAAAATTCCAATGTATCATGTCCCCAAACTCAGGAGCCTCCCCGATGTTCCACCCGATCAGAGGGAGGCTGCAGCCGCAGAAATCCAGCAGCTGTTAAAAAAAAGAGCCATCCAACCCATCCCCCAAGACCAGCTCAGATTAGGGTTCTACTCCAGGTTCTTTCTGGTGCCAAAAAAACGGGGGACTTGAGACCAATTCTAGATCTTTCCCTCCGAATGGTCACTCTTCAATCCATTCTCCCCCTCTTACGGGAGAGCGATTGGATGTGCTCTATAGACCTCAAGGTTGCGTACTACCATATTCTGATGGACAGACAATCCAGGAGGTTTCTCCGCTCCCGGCTGGGAGACAGTCATTATCAGTTCAGGGTCCTTCCCTCTGGCCTCACCACAGTCCCCAGGGTGTTCACCAAAGTTTTAGCAGTGATAGCAGCCCACCTGAGACTCCAGGGAATGCAGGTCTTTCCGTACCTGGACGACTGGCTTCTAACCGCCCCAACAAGGCATCTACTCTGCTCAGCCAGAGATTACTTTCTCCGCCTAGGCCCCCCCCCCCCCAGTTAGGCATCACAATCAATGCGGACAAATCTTCCCTTTCTCCGACACAAGTAATAGAGTTCATTGGGGCCAGATTAGATACCAGGGATCTACGAGTCTTCCTGACTTCGGAACGACTACAGAATCTGAGATTGCATGTGCGGGCCATCCTACAGTCGGAAGCTCTACCGGCGGAATTGGTCCTGAGGGCACTGGGCTCCATGGCAGCTGCAATAATGCTTTTTCCATGTGCTCGCCTAAATATGAGGGTACTGCAGTGGACCCTTCAAGTGCAATGGTCCTTCCAATCTCTTCCTGTCTGCCACCCTATCTCTATCAGCAAGGTTTGCAGGAGGGCCCTGCTATGGTGGCTCCAATCCTCGGACCTCCATATAGGCCGGCCCTTCTGCACTCCTCCCCCTCTCGCCACGGTGACCACGGATGCCTCTTGCCTCGGGTGGGGGGGCATTACACGGGCAGGACAGTCCAAGGCACGTGGAACGATACAGAGACCTCCTTGCATATCAACGTTCTGGAGATGAGAGCGGTGCTGTTGGCGTTGCAGGCACTTCAGAATCTCCTCCCCATAGGAACGATTGCAATTCAGTCAGACAACATGTCTGTTGTTTGGTACATCAACAAACAGGTGGGAACCAGATCCTACCCCTTATGCCGAGAAGCCATGAGAGTATGGGAATGGGCGATTTCCACCAACCGCTTTCTGATCGCAACGCACATTCTAGGGCGGGCCAACATTCTGGCGGACAAACTCAGCCACACCATTCTTTCCCCTTACGAGTGGTCTCTCAACCCACTAGTAGCGAAGCAGATATTCGCGAAATGGGGTCAACCCTGCTGCAATCTCTTTGCCTCTCCCTTAAATACGAAATGCGACAGCTTTTTCGCTCTGATTCCCCCACCAGGGAAGCCCGAGGCAGCTCTGGTGCATGTTTGGCTGCCCGGTCTACTCTATGCCTACCGTCCTTTACCCCTGATGCTAAAGCTCTTACAGAAATCCTCGCGGTTGGGGAGCAGAATGATCCTCATTGCCCCATTCTGGCCTCAGCAAACTTGGTTCCCTTACCTGTGGTCTCATCTAGTGAATCCTCCTTGGATTCTGGATCTAATCTCCCATCCATCAGAATTACAGACCCCGAATCTGGTCAACCTGAAGCTGACAGCTTGGTTGCTCCAGTTCCACTCTTAGTCAGGACTCCCGGCATCTCTTCACCAGTCAAAGCCATCCTGGTGGCAGCACATAAGCCTTCCACCAGAAAAATATACCGCAGTAAATGGAGACGCTTTTCCGTCTGGGCAGAACATTATAATCTGGATCCCTTCACTGCCCCTCTACCATCCATACTGGATTTTCTAACCGGACTCCTTCAGCAAGGAGCTAGTTGTATGACAGTCAAGGAACAGTTGGCAGCCCTCTCCCATTACCATGTGGGACATGAGACAGGTCCTTTGATGTCAGCTAAATTGTGCAAAACATTTCTCAAGGGCACCTTTCTACTCAGGCCTCCTGTCAAAGAAGCCGTACCCCCTTGGGATCTTTCTCTAGTCCTTCAAGCCTTGACCGCTTCTCCCTTTGAACCAGCTGCGTTGGTCGATCTCAAATATTTGTCCTGGAAAACAGCATTCCTGGTAGCCATTTCTTCAGCCAAGATAGTTTCGGAACTCCAAGCCCTTTCCGTAAAGCCTCCTTACTTGGTCTTCCATCCGGACAGAGTGTACCTCAGGACCAATCACTCCTTTCTTCCCAAGGTGGCATCAGAAGTAAATATCAATCAGTCCATCAACTTACCGGTTTTCTTCCCTAAGTATCAAAATAAAGGAGAGTACAAGCTGCATTCCTTAGATGTACACAGGCAGCTGCGTTTCTATATTCATAGGACAGCTGGTCACAGACAGTCTGATCAGCTGTTTGTTTCCTTTGCTAAATTCAGTTTGGGTAAAGCCGTTTCAAAGGTCACCTTGTCACGTTGGATTTCTCAATGTATTCTTTTGGCCTACCAAGCTTCTGGGAGGCCCGCACCTGAGGGAGTCCATGCACATTCCACGCGCTCCATCTCTACTTCTGCTGCTTTTAAATCTAGAGTGCCATTGGACGATATTTGTTCGGCAGCTACTTGGGCCTCATCTCATACTTTTATTAACCACAACAAACTGGGCGTAATTTCTAGAGGGAGAACATCCTTTGGCTCCGCAGTGCTCCGGAACATCCTTCCATGATGGCCGCCCAAGATTCAGGTAGCTGGGGACTCTGTCCCACAGGTTGCTGACAAATGAAGTCCCTACTCCAGATTAAGAAGTTATGTACTCACCATAATGTTCCATCTGAGTAGGTGGCTTCATTTGTCTGCAATCATCCCCCCCGGCCTTCAGAACTTGGTCCTGTTATATTGTTCTAGCTATTATGCTTGTTGGAACACCTTTTCAGGTATCCATAGAGGGGCAAACTTGATCTGAGGTCATAGGAGGTTGGCAGGGGATTATGGGTGAGGGGAGGAGCTAGGAGCTCGGATCCATAGCTATGCTGCAAGTTGCCGGCTCGGATCCAATATCGGATCCAAGACCCACAGGTTGCAGACAAATGAAGCCACCTACTCGGATGGAACGTTATGGTGAGTACATAACTTCTTATTTACAACCGGAAAAAAGTAAGAAATGTAAGTTGCAGTTAATAAAAATAATGCGAGAGCAAGAATAATGATTCCAAACCTTATTAAGCAAAATTTTGTATTTTGAGTACCAAAATTACATGCCTTTTTTGCTTTCACGTACATGTCCAGAATTTTTGACATGAAAAGTTGGCAAGCCTAGTGTGCACTTCCAACTGTATGCAGGTGTGCATCAAGGGAATGACAGTAATTTAATACACACACATGATCAGTTCACTTCCACCTCTTTCTCCTTGCAGCCTGTGTTGTATCCTAAATGTATTTGCTCTTTCATAAAAAAAATATTCTGAAGACAGCTGCATGTAATACAATTGAATCTCACACCTGCTTGGCAGCTGAATATAATACCCTGAATTTCACACCTACATCTCCACATCCTATCAACATCCTCTGATTGCAGGGATAAACCTGCTTCTGTTGTGTGTGATATACAATGAATAATCATTTTCCACAAACATTTCCGTGTTTCCTGTTGATAAAACTGTGGCAGAAGGGTAAAGTATTATCAGGAGCTGCTCCTTCTGCTGATATGATTGCATCTTTACTACCATAGATCTTGGGTTTCTTTCTCATGGCCAGATTTGGAGCATAGATGTGTCTGTTCCATTAAAAGATCCAATTGTGGAATACCAGTACATATGCTTAGTTGTACTTTCATAAAATTTATGCAGTCTGTTCCTTCCAGTTTCTCCAGTACAGCAAAAAAAATTCCATTTTCTTCTGTATGTTCTGTACTCCAGCTCTACTATGTTTTGAAACAGTTCTTGAGAAGCCACATATTCAGGCAGTTTTTCATTCATTTAAACCTCCACTTTCTGCAGTTTTAACAGCTTATCTGAATAGCCACTTATAGCTTCTATTCTTTCCAGCCTTTTGTCATTTGACTGTATGTATTTCTCCATTTATTTACTTATTGTAAGCACATTTGAAAAAAGTTGATGTAATTTTTTCTTCTAAATTACTTGAATTCATTTCCTGTGCTGAAACCTGAACTTTTTGCTGAACATCTGTAAGGGTCTTCCACACCAAATTTTTTTCTTCTCTTTTACTAGTTCATTTTCTGTTACTTTCTCCAGATCATGTCTTTGCTGACATCCATACAATGTAGTGAGTAACCAGTAACTAAAGTTTACTGAGATAAGTGGCTTTTGCTGTCTCTTTTCCAAAGTCTCTGCTCTCACACTGGGAGGGCATTTAACAACCTGTTGAATGGCATGCGTTTATCTTGGAAGATGATATTTCTCATTATTGAGCAGTTTCTCCACTTGCCCTAGGTGTTATTCACCCTGAAAGTATAACAAGTTCTTAAATTTGTCCTTGTTTACAAGGTTTGTTTTTCAGATGGGGTTGACCTATGTTCCCAGAGGTAGAACTGAGGAGTAATGAGGCCTAGAGTGCCTTCATTTTCTCAGCATGGTGACACCACTGCACGTCCCATCTGCACATGCACAGACTGTGAATGCCGAAGGTGGAGATCAGGAAGAACAAGGGGGCATCTAGGAAAAAAAAAATCCTAGCTGTCTTCCGCTGTGGAAGGCCATCTGTATGATCAGCTGGTGAAGATATAGTGCTCACTTTCCCCTTATTTACAGTGTCTCTTGATGTAATTCCACATTTAAATTTTAGTCTAGTTGTCACCTTGACCATTAAACCCTGTTCCAAGTCTTTTTAATGACCTGTTCATTCTCCAGGAATGAGAGTCCTAAATACCAATAGTCCCTCTTGAGATCAGAGTTGGGAACCAGAAGCAGTAGAATCATTCTTTGTGGAAGTTTGGATTTTGTACATAGCCCTAACTTTCCCACCATGACTGCGACTTTTTCTTTATGCTTGTATTTGGATTGCTAATTTGCTGCCACAGTTGCAGTCCCTGCTATGTTGTAAGGGTAGATCATGGTCCTTCCAGTTGGCCAACTGCAGTCCCTTCACCCTAATGTGGGTGAGCCAACATTAGCCACTTGTCTCCCACTTCCTTTAGCACCAAGCTATTTATCAAACTTGGGTCATCAGGAATATAAGTAGGGTGTATAATTGCATTTGTTTAACTGCTTACATTTTCATGTACTGTATTATAAGATGCAATTATCTGTGTATGCATGGAGAGATCATAGATAGTTTGGAATGGTTGAATGAAACTCTTGCTTGTAAAGCAATTTGAATTTTATTTACTTCCTGATTAGCAGCATGACAAACTTCATTCTTCTTTGTTAAATCTTTTTTTTTTGTATAATTTTTCAGTACAATGCAAGGCAAAGTTTCTGTTTCCAAGTTTCCATGTTGATGTTCCTGTCCAGTTCCATGTGTACCTGAAAGCAGATTGTCCCCATCCAATTCGATTTTCTAAAGTGTGTGTTATTTTCAACAATCAGGTAAATTACTTTCTCTTCATTTACTCATATTTCATTACTATTTGTTAATAAGAGGAGAAGAGTGTTAACAGGTAATATTTTATGGAACATAAAATGAGTATTTGCTCTTTGTGAATATCTTCACTTTTCTTTGACTGGCATCTTTCAGTAGCTATAAATGCATATGAATTTATGGAAAATGGAGCATTATTTTTATTTAAAGGTATATCATCTTCCCCCCAGTGTATATTTTCTTTGAACTGTACCTTTCCCATTTTTCTTTAGTACATGGCTTATAGCAGGGTTCGTGGCAGAGAAAGGCCGTGTCATTCACTGGAATCTATAGAACATTTTAGAGATGCCAGATTTTTGTATTTTTTTTGTCTGGAAAGTGTCAGTGCTGCCAGCTGTCATTTCTATAGTGATGGTTGTTTTGCTATGGCAAACAGGGTGACTGTTGTTCCTTGAGGTTTCTTATTTTTTAACAACTGTGTTGAGTTATCACATGACATATGCAGACTTAAATTTATATAAAAGTAATCAAACCATATTAACAAGTTCACATTTACAAAGATTATACATCACATATATTGTTATATATACTATAATCATTGCATTACTAAAATTATTCAATTCCTGTCTTCTCTTAAACCTCATTCCTTCTCCAAAACATTTTTCTGTATGCATTGTTGCCACGGTTTCCATTTCATTCCATGTATTTTTCACCTACTTATTTCCAAAGATCCTACTTTCTGTTCTCTTATCTGTAATTTTCACTACTTCAAGTGTAGTAGGTTTAGATTTTTGACTTCCATTTTCTAGTAATTGTTTTTTTGTCAGCCACCACAATTAAACTTAACAAGGCCTTGCTATATTTAGGCAATTCAGATCCTGTGTCCCAGTTCAAAAGAATCATTTACGTAGTTACACTGTTCTGCTTGCCCAGTATTCCAGACAAAGTACTCTGCAGGGAAATTTTAAAATCTGCCAATTCATTACATTTCCAAAACATACGTTCCCAGATGTTCTTCGTGTTTCACTGTTGCAGTCATTACATTTGGATAATCTGCTGGCAGGCTGCCCTCAGTCAGCCTGATTAACAAAGTCTTGGATCCTGCGTCGGTTGCTGTCCCTTCTTCCATGACGTCAGGTTGTCGGGTATAAAACATGCAGCCAACGCCATTACATCAGTCTTTCTTGCCGCGCGGTGCCCGAAGCAGAAGCAGTTTGCAAGTGCCAGTCGGCCGACTCCTGAAATTTTCGTTTTCGAGTTTCAGAACCGAAGTCTTCAACTAAAAAGCTAAGTACCCCGTTGGGGAAACTTTTTCTTGCTCCTTACCGATGTCAGTAAAAGTTAGTAATTGTATTACTTCTGGGAAGCAAATACCTCATAAGGATTTTCATTTATACTGTATTCCTTGTCTAGGCCTTGACCACAATGTACCTTGCTGTCAGTTTTGTGCTAAAGTCAATCAACGCACTATTAAACGTCGGTATATTTTTGCTTCTAAATATTTTGGATAACACTTTAATTATCCAGAAATGTCGTCTGGTTAGCAATCCGACTACTGGAATACCTAAAAAACGCAAAGAAAAAGACAGAGACAGGCCGTCGAGGTCCAAAACTGACAACGACACTTCTCCTAAGCCAGTCACCAGTTCGCCGGTACTCAGTGAGGCACTTTTGCAGCCCCTGATACCCGCTACTTCTGATTCGCAGGCCTCTACTTAGACCCATTCGAAGTCCGGTATGCCGCGAGATGCTTCAGTTATAGAACCCACGGATGTCTCTTCCTTGGATGGGTTCGGAGCCGCTGTGCGAGCACCGGCTTCTGAGGGTGTGTTCAGGCCTACAGATTTGTATATTAGACTGACGCCATCTTCAAAACTAAGGCCAAAATCAAAATCTATGTCTAAAAAAACGACACCTGGGCCACATGTGCAGGCCGCTATGCCTAAAAAACAAATGATCAAAATGGCTAAAGATTTAATTACTCTGATCAGGGGTAGCCAACCCCCCCCCCCCCCCAAGAGGCCTAGGCAAGACTTTGATTATGAATCTTCTGAACAGGATTCTATTTCTTCTGACTCTTCTAATGAACAGGATTTGTCTATACCTACTTATGAGGACTCTGATGCAGAAGATTCCATTCCTTCAGCTTCTACCCCTGAAGATTTTTCTTTTGGGGAAACTTTACATACCTTACAGGAACATTTGCACTGGGAAAGTCAGGATTTCTCTGAGTCTAAAAAGAGACTTAGGGATTTTCTTCTTCTTCCTCAGCATAGGTCTTTGGCTATACCTCCTGTCCTAGACATTGTTGATGTTTTTTCAGAATCTTGTATGGCTCCTGATTCTCTGCCTCCGGCTCCTTGTAAGCCAGACTGATGCTACAGGGTTCCTGACTCCCACAAATTCCTTTTCAAAAATACTATTGCAGATCCTGAAACCATTTCTCAAGGTCCCAAGGGCATTAAGGCCTCTACTGCTAAAAATCCTACCCCTTCTGATAGAGATTCCAGGGCACTGGATAGATGGGGTAAGAAGGTTTACACTTCTGCAACCTTGGCAATCAGGGCTTTAAACTGTCAATTTCATATGCTTAAATACCAGCAGCATATCATGGGACTGTTTAAACAGAAAATTATGTTAATTTATGACTGTGTGGAAAATAAAGATTTACAGGATTTATTGCATTCAGCTACTTTGCAATGTAGTTTTGATTCTTTGGAGGCCTCTTGCAGGGCTGCTGTAACTGGCTCTGTGCTAAGAAGGCATGCTTGGCTCAGAGCAAACTCTGCCTGATCATGTTAAAGGAAAATTGTTGGATGCTCCTTTACAACAGGACTGTCTATTTGGTAATAAGGCTGAAGAAGTTTTAAAAAAGATGGAAGATAAAGCTAAATATATGCAAAGTGTGAAAGATTTCTTACAAGTGCAACCTCCAAGATTTAGTAGGCACTGGCCTACTAAGAACTGGTCCTTTCCAGTTCCTTCGAGAGCCACTCAAGTCAAACCCAGACATTCCAAATGCTCCAGGTTTCAGTCACAAGGGACTTTTAGAACAAAACAATGGTGTGCCTCCTCCTCCAAATCTGGAAACAACAAGGCACCTCCCTATGGTAAGCAGTCTCAATGACTTTCCTATACATTTACCAAGCACTTACATTTCAGCCGCCCCTTAGGGGGGAAAACTGGCACTTCATGTAAGAAACTGGCATCTTATAACCCAGGACAAATGGGTTTTAAATATAGTATCCCAGCGATACAGACTTCATTTCCACACATTGCCAATCCCAAACGGATGGCCAGAACTGCCCCCAAATCAGTGGGCAGAGGCCTAGAAGCAAGTACTGTCTCTCATGAACATGGGAGCTATTCAACCAGTCCCAGAAGAGGAAAAGGGACAAGATTTTTATGCAAGACTTTTCCTGGTACCCAGAAAGGACAAATCATGGCATCCAATTCTGGACTTATCTACTCTAAACACATTTCTGGACATTCCAAAATTCAAGATGCTGATTCTTCAACAGTTACTTCCTATGCTAGCCAAAGATGCCTGGTTGGTAACTCTACAATTAAAAGAGGCTTACCTGCATATCCCAATCAGGTAATCTTGCAGAAGATATCTCTGCTTCAAAGCAGGCTATTTGCATTACCAGTTCTCTGCACTGCCTTTTGGCTTATCTACTGCACCCAGGGTCTTCACAAAGTGCCTGGCTCCAGTAATTGCATTTTACAGGCAAAGAAATAGTCAAATATTTCCATACCTGGACGATTGTCTAATTCAGGCAGAAAACAGGGGCATCCTTCAAAAACATCTGGCGTTTGTAAAAAAAGGTTCTAACTTGTTTAGGGTACACCATAAACAAAAAGAAATTACAACTGGTACCCTCTCAAAAAATTACATTCCTGGGTGCAAGCTTGAATACATCTGCCTTGATGACTTACCTTACGCCTAGGGTTGCCAGCTGTCCTGTTTTCTGACAAGTTGTCTGGTTACCAATTTCATTCAAAACCGGACACATGAAGTCCGGGTTTTGCGCCACACTACCACAGATTAATTCCAGATTTTTGTTCTTTTTTTTTTCAACCTGCAACTTTAAATTTATGGATGACATCGCCACGCATTGCCAGTATACATTACAGGGGCATGAGTGTGACATCAGCTTTGTAATGAGGCAGACTGTCTATTGGATTTGGTCGGTTGTTGATTTGAATTGTAATTGGAGGAAATAGAGCAGTAGCATCAGCGAGTAGAGCGCAGCTATCTGTACAACTTAAGTTCTGCAAATCTGCAGAGTTCCCCTAGTGCCCACCCTTTTTTGCAGGCAGGATGATGATAACATTTACTTTTTCTGACTTTGAGTCTGGCGGATCAGCTTCCTCCAGGTAAGCAAAAAAGAGTTAAAAACAATGCAGTTGTATTTAAGTGGGCACAGTATCACTGTTGGAGAGTTGATAACTTTTTAATGATTTCTTGTAAAATCAGCAACCTGAACCTGTCTATTAACTCTTACTATGTGTGGTCTGGCCTTCTCGGCGTGGTTAAAGTTTTATTGTTCCGAGGATCCATCCTGTCATAACTATTTTGCAGTCTGTTCTTACAAAAGTATTTCATGGAATAAGGCTGTTGTATGGAGTGAAACTGAGCTTATTACACAGATTGTAAAGTTGTGGCCATAATTTTATTAACTTTTTGGGGCATTGCACTCTACAAAAGACATTAGTAACCTGGTTGACTTGTCACTATGTAATCTGCTGTGATACTGTAAAGTAGTTGCACTGTAGTATTGCCTAAAATATTTCTGCAGGTTGATATTTATAGCGAATGGTTGGCAAATAGTTTGGATTTTTACTGTTTATTCATAATAATCTTAAATGCTAACTTTATGAGTTGGTTTAACACATTGTGCAAGTACTTTAAATGTAGTGGCTTGGTATTTGCACTCTAAGTACGAGATTGCGGCATTTAGTTACCTGTTTGCATAGAAAGTCTTTCTGTTTGACATTGGATGCATCACTGGGAAACCCTGACCTACTGCGAACGATTTTGTTAGGATGTTGTGCAAATATTGATAATTCTAGTCTGATTGCTGTGTTGTAAGAATATATAGTTCATTAAAACCGAGTGACATCTTTTTGTAACTGATGCATCCAAGAGTCGTGCACCACATGGAAAAGTCGGATGTAATGTGATTGATTACACAATGTGAAAAAAAAAAAAACTCCGTCCGCCATTATCAGATTTGTTTCAGCTGTACCACAACAGAATCGGTGACTAATTCACTGTATTTGCATTTCACACGTATATTGCACAAGCACAACTCATCTAACCAGAGTTAGATTCAGTAGTTGGAGAAAGAAAAAGTGAATTGTTGTAAAGTGCTTATGGGTTGCCCCCTTTTCATTAGAGGGCAGTCCTCTTTTATCATGTGTAGGGACTTCTAGCAGATACTATGCCAAATTAGTAAAATGTATCTGTAGTCTTTTATGTGATTCTTTAGTAGTAAATATTTCTGCTTTATATTAAGCTCTGAACACAACTTAATGTTACAACTTTTGCTGGGCTGCAGTGCTTAATGTGTGGTAAGGATGAATAAATCTGCAGAAGATACTGTATTCCTTACATGGTTTGGGAAGGCAACAGTTGTCATGGTGATGTCACAAAAATGGGTGGAGCATGTATGGGAAAGGGGGTGGGAATGGGTGGAGTTATGGGTGATGCAAGGGGTGTGACCTTAGTCCGGTTTTAGCCATAAAGATGGCAACCCTACTTACGCCAGAAAAGCAAATTCATTTGGTGACTTAGTTCAAACAGGTGGCCACAAAAACCCTGCTATCTGCAAGACAAATTCTACAAGCCCTGGGGTTCATGGTCTCCTGCATTCTTCTAATTCCATATGCAAGACTGCATATGAGGAAACGTCAGTGGTACTAGAGTTTATGGAGTCAACATTGTCACAATCTGGAAACAATGATTCCTATCATACCTTGCCTGCAACTAGAGTTCCTATGGTGGGCAGAGGCCTGTCACCAAAACAAGGGACTGCCATTCTCTCCACCCCACTACCTCCCAAACCCTAACTACAGATGTATCAGACTATGCTTGGGGGGCTCATCTGGCAGGGAAGTGCATTCAGGGCAAATGGAACGCAAATCAAATTCACCTTCATATCAATCAAAAAGAGATGCTAACTGTACAGAATGCACTGACAGCCTTCAAGGACTACCTTCATCCAGGACAATTAATGATAAAGACAGACAACACCACAGTTATGTGGTACATAAACAAGCAGGTGGGTACACACTCCTACCCCCTTTGCAGACTAGCCATGGCATTGTGGAACACGACCTTGACCTATCAAATCCAACTACAAGCTCAATTCCTGCCAGGAAAGCTGAATACTCTGGCAGACGAACTAAGCAGAAATCTCATGGACCCATATGAATGGAAACTGGAACCATGGATTTTCAACATTTTGACACTCAAATGGGGGAGTCCAGACATAGATCTTTTTGCCTCACCCCAGGACTATCAGTTGGACAAGTTCTGCACAAGAACTCATCACAAAAAAGCCTGGAAAGTGGATTCTCTATCATTCAGCTGGAAAAACCTATCAGTCTATGCCTTTCCCCCTCTGCCTCTGCTCTCCAAAGTTAAAGTTCCACTAAAAGTCCAACAGGACAAGACAAAAATGATTTTGATTGCTCCAGACTGGCCTCGCCAACACTGGTACCCACTCCTGCGCAATGTGTCACAACTTCCACCATGGCCCCTGCCTCAGACACCTTACTTACTGTCTCAGCAGAACAACCAAATTCTGCACACTAAGCTCCAAACTTTGACTCTTGCAGCGTGGCTAATCACCTAAACTCACCCTTGGTGCACCCCTCAGCAAACCTGTGATGGATGTCATTTTGGATGCAAGAAGGCCTAGTACTAGAAAATCTTATGCTGACAAATGGAAAATATTCTGTGCCTGGAATCAATCACAAGGGATAAGCACAACAGTACCCAATATTCCTCAGATTTTACAATATTTAACTGAGTTGCTTCACAAGGGCCTGTCTTTTTCTTCCATAAAAATCCATGCCTCAGCTATTTCAACTAATTACAACACAGAACCTCCCATCTTCTCTCATCCTCTGCTAAAGCAGTATCTCAGAGGGGCCAAAAACTTAAGACCACCCAGGAGAACTCCGATCTCTGCCTGGGACCTCAATTTTGTATTGGAAAAACTCCCTCTCCCTCTTTTTGAGCCAGCTGCTACAGCAGACTTAAAATTTCTCTCCTAGAAAACAGCTTTCCTTTTAGAAGTCACTTCAGCTAGAAGGATTTCCGACTTACAGACTCTTATGGCAGTGAAGCCTTTCATTATTTTGCATGAGGACAGGGTGCATCTCTGGACCAATCCATCCTTCATGCCTAAGGTGGTATCTAGTGTGGCTCTTAATCAGATCATTCATTTGCCAACTTTCTTTCCCAATCCACAGAATAAGAGGGAACGGATTCTACATTCATTGTCTGTACACAGACAACTTAGATTTTACTTAAACAGGATAAAATCTCAAATAAAATCTGAACAACTACTGGTGGCATTTGCTGCAGGGGCAGAGGGAAAGGCTATTTCAAAGCAAACTATTTCCAAATGGATAAGCCATTGTATTCATTTCTGCTATATGCACCATGGTAAAACTATCCCCCAGGGGATCAGATCTCAATCCACCAGGGCTGCATCTACTTCTTCAGCCTTTCTCAGAGGTGTTCCTACCAGAGACATTCTAGAAGCTGCTACCTGGAGCTCAGTTCATACATTCACCAAACATTACCATTTACCTTTCTTCTCTAAATCCAGAGCTGACTTTGCCTCTGCTGTCCTGCAAGGCCTTATAGCTGGTCCTAATGCTATATAAATCCATCCTCCCAACCATAGGTTTGGGAATCTACCCAAATGTAATGACTGCAACAGTGAAACATAAAGAACATAGTACAGTTGTGTACACTTACCATAAATGTAGATGTTCGAGTGTATTCACTGTTGCAGTCCTGGTTACCCCCCCTCCAACCCCCAGTTTTTTCTCTTACTATACCTCTTCTTTCCTTTACTATGCTTAAAAGCCTTTTTGGTGTATTTGCTTTTGTTTGGAGGTATATATTTTTTGTGTTTTTAATTACTTAAATATTTGGCTCCCCATTTGGGGGGCACCTGATATCTGGGACAAGAAAAACTGATGTAATGGCGTTGGCTGCATGTTTTATACCCCTGACGACCTGACATCATGGAAGAAGGGACAGCAACCGACGCAGGACCCAAGACTTTGTTAATCAGGCCGACTGAGGGCAACCTGCCAGCAGATTACCCAAATGTAATGACTGCAACAGTGAATACACTCGAACATCTACATTTATGGTAAGTGTACACAACTGTACTTTACCGCTTTCTTCCCCATCCCACATTTAACATTTTCCATCTACCCGAGGGAAAATTATTCAGAGTCTGCTTGGGGAATAAAAATGTCTGTGCCAACACTTCCTGGGTAAAATTCTAAATCTTCTAGACTTTGTTGTGTATTTGGGAGCCATGCATATGTACTTACATTGTTTCTTTGAGAATTGCATATCTAATGTCTCTTCCCAATGTCTTCTGACCTCTTCTGATTGATTCCTTTAGTTATTGTGCAATGTTTTTATATCCCCTACTAATTATCCATTTTAATAGCAGCTTCTGTTCTAGATTCAGTTAAAAACTCAGCCAGTGCAGCTCTTTCATTTAGGATTATACCCTATCACTTTTTCTTTGTTTATACTATATTATTAATCTGTGATAGGGAAGGCAGTATCTAGCCTGCAATCCAAATGCCTTCTTGGCCTCTTCCCATCCTGTTACCTTTGCTTCTCATTTATTTCTTCCCTATACCTTGGTTCCTTTGCTAGCTTCCACCAGTAAATTCCAGCCCCATGTTTTCTATTCTCTATACCCCCAAATTGCAGTCATCTCTATCGGCAGATTGAGGGTTCATATTTTGTGACTTCTTGGCTGACTGTTCTGTCAGCTAACCAGTATTAGATTTTTGAGCACACAAGCACCTGTGAGATGATAGATGAGATCATACTTTAAAGTAACCTCTGCAGTAGGTAGCAGTTAAAATGCCTTTTCTGTCTGCAAAACTCCTTGCATTTTCTAGCTTCTGCATTTGAGATGCATGTCTCTCTCTTGCCTCTCCTTGCTTCTCTTCACATTTTAAATCTAGGAAGATGTTCCAGCCACACACTTCTGAGTTCTTTTTTAAAGCTCATATAATTTGGATCTCAGCCATTTTATTAATAGTAAGAAAGGTACTGTATAGAATGTCTAAGAAATGTAGAACTTTCTAAATGTATTTTTCAGCCATCATATCACTAGCCAAGACCTGCATGGTTACTGCCATTACTGTCTTAAAAGGTACATACAATGAAAAAAATGGCAAATGTACCAGTAATTTAACACTACTGTCAGAAGAGGGAAAAACTAGAAGTTTGATGCCCCCGTCCCAGATATTAGCTAGACCTACTCCAACAGCATTCATTGGGTAGATTGTCTCAACCCCTTCATAACCTCTGAGGTCTTCATCAACTACTGAGAGATCAGAGTCATGCCTGTTGTTGACTCATTACACTTTTTTGCAGTAGTCATCTTTGGGGATGGTCCTCATAGTTTGATCTCCAACACTCCTGCACTGGAGAATATGGCCCTCCTGTATGAAGCGTTTTGCCCCCACTTGAAGGCTCTGTTGTTAAATGCAATTTTGGGGAACACTATCCTCTTGCCTGCCCCACTCCCTCCCCAAGTTTTTGCCTGTCCTGACAAAGTTGAAAGAGTACTATTTAAACTTCCTTTGCTTGATCAGCTAGTGGGTGCTTCTAGCATGTTTTATGTCAGAGTATTGATTGATGTCTAGTGAAATTTGAATGGGCAGGTGTGAAAGCACATCCATGGGAACTTTAATCTGATTTCAGACCAGGGTCCTCCAACACCATGTCAAACCCAGAACTGTTGGACATGCTACACTTAAAGAAATCCCAATCCCTCTCATCACAATAAACAAAACATGCTGGAGGGATAAGTTCCTGACCCAGAGACTCCCCAGACTCTGGAATAGATTGCCCATACATGTCAAGCAGAGGGCTTCTTTGGACTTCTTCAAGAGGAACCCCAGGGATCTAGGGCTGATAGCCTAGTACCAACCTATGAACCTATGAACCTTTGATGTGAAGGTGCTGCTTCTGGTGTTCATTTCCCTAATGTTGGGGACCTTTCATGCAAACTGCTTCACCTGCCTGTTTTTCATTCCATCTCTTGAGATATTGGATGAGTACTTACCACCTGTTCTAGAGTTAGTATGAGGATATGTCTGCTTTTAAATCTGCCTAGGTGGGGGATTCAGAGGGGACTGAGGTCTTTACTTTTGAGGCAGGTGAGGATAATGCAACCTGCTCCCACCAAGTAATCCCTTCTTTGGAGAGACAGCTTGACTTAAGAAGTATTCTTTTGACTGGCTTGTAGCTCCTTTTTCTTCTCCATAAAAGAGGCTGATCCAGTATTTGAAAAGGAAACCTGAGGAACCGTGTTTTACCTCCCATATGGACATTGTTTTTAAAAGTCCATCCTGGTGTTTGGGAAAAATTCACATTCTGGTCTTCTTGCTGCTAAGAAGGTTATTACCTTGTAAAAAAAAAAAAAAAAGGCATTGGGGAGAGAGTTGAAATGATACCCTGATTTAAAAAAAAATCAAGAGCTATTTCCTTTGTTAATTTCTGTACTCCAGCATAAGTCACAGAAACAGCATCATTTTTTCATCTTGCTACCAGACACAATGCCAAGGCTTTGACCAGGGTGAGCAAGAAGGTGTTTTCTTTGTCATCTCCACTGTCTTAAAAGGATAAACCTCTGACTGTAGCCCAAATTGGAGTCTGTTAGTGTTGGTGACTGGGCAAATGGGCATGCCTGTCTGTAGTGATGAAGAGATGGACAGGGACTATCCAGTGCCATATTCCCATAGAGTAGAGGTGGTGACACAAAGGATGACCCAGAAGCAGGTGTTCAGCCACCAAGCAATGAATACTGTAGACAGCATTGGTGCTGCATAGGAGCAGCATGCTCTCACATGGGTACGGCATAGTTTTTCATGTAGTGGCACAAGTTCCTGGTTCCCACGAAGGACCTTAATAAAATGCTTTTACTTTTGAGATGCCACTGATGCACAGACCACTACTGAGGCTGCCTGCATTACGGCCACCTCTCACCCTCACAACATTTATTTCTTCTAAATTTGTTTTGTTTGTTGGTGATGTAGTTTTCTGGTATGGCAGACAAGCCTACCGGTTTCAAGAAATGCACTTCCTGTGGGCATAAGATACTCAATTCTGATGCCTACAGGGAGTGCATGTATTTATTAGTCCCTACCTACCTTTCAGACTTCTTATGAAATCTGTGTTGGTTTAAATGCCAAGGCAGTAAGTGACAGGTGTAATAAGCTAATTTTGAAAGGTTTTTTTGCCTGCTTCTTCTTCTTCAATCCCTTCTACATCAGGGGCTCTAACCCCTCGAGAAGTCAGAAGACTTTGGAGACCAGGGAGTCTAGGAAATGCTCCTCTGTCCAATCTCCTTCTTCCGCTCCGAATTCAGAGCTGCTAAAATAAAAAAGGTTTTGGATCTGACCTCATCGAATCCTCCTACCCATAAGGTTAAAAAGGTTTCGCACACCCAAGCAGATCTCCTCATATCTGGTCTCCATGCTTCTCTCTGGAGCTGGTCTCTCTGAGATTGAGGTCCCCTTTTTTGCAGGAGACTCCAACAAAGACTGATCTTCCCTCAGCATCCTTCTCCATCAGGTCTTCCCGGAGTCTTTCTGATTATGATGTGGATAGGATGATGCGAAAGTTCCTTGACGCTCAGATTTAGATGGGGGTCCTTCAGGCTCTGTCTTCATCCGATCCATGAGTCTGTAACCTTCATAACCTCTGACTCCTTCTCCGATCCAACCTGTGGTTTCAGAGCTGTCTGATCCGAATCTTCCGAGAGTCGAGATATTGGATCCGAAAATGTTACCATCTGAAGTAGTTAACTTCATTTGTGCATCAACCTATGGGTTATCGGATCCATATCGGATCCGAGCCAGCAGTTTCCAGCAGCTAAGATCCGAGCTCCAAGCTCCTCCCCCTTACCCATAACTCCCTGCCATCCCTTCCTGACCTCAGATCTAGTTTGCTGCAGTTTGAACAGCAGCTTGATCTTGAGAGTCTGAGTTTTCCTGAGACTTCTTGTGAGAAAAATCCTTCTATTTTTTTTAACTTTCTTAACGTTTTGGGTGATTTTTGAGTGTTGGAACTAGTTTAGTTTTTGTTTTAGAGTGTTCCCTCGGGTTTTGTGTTTCCTCCTCCTTGTTTCTTAGAGTGTTAGGGTGTGTTTGTGTGTGTGGTCTTGGGGCCTAGTGCTTGTGTTTTAGTTGCATGTCTGAGGCCTCCAAGACATTCTTTTCTAAGTGTACCGAGTGTGGCCATAAGCTTTCCCTGGCTGATGGCCACACTCAGTGCGTTTTTATGCCTTGGGGTTGAACACCTATCTTCTGGCTGTACTATTTGTGCAGTGTTCAACCCCAGGGCTATCAGGGACCGGAGGTCGAAGCTGATCCTGGTGGGACTCCTGCCTCCGGACTCGGCTCCGTCCTCCGGCCCCTCCATGGTTCCTGCCGCGGCTGCGGCAGCATCTACGGACCCTTCCCTTCCACTGGCTGGGACTCAACCTCCCTATTCGGGCCAGGAGGATAGGGAAGCTAGGAGGGAGAAGCGCCGCGAGAAACACAAGCGGCGGGCCGAGGCCTTTGCTTTGGCCCCGCCGGCCAAGTGGGTCTCTCCTACCGGGACGGCCGGGCCTTCTCCATCTCAGCTCCGTTCTCCCTGCTTTTCACCGGGGCCGGAGGAGGAGGAAACCCAATCTCCCTCAAGGTCATCAAGGCGGCACTCGCATCCCGCCTCGGTGGCCTCTTCCAGATCGACCAGAAGCCTGAAGGATGCAGACTTGGACTGGATGATGAGAAGGTTACTCCAGGCCCAGCTGCAGATGGGAGTGCTCCTGCCTCCCCCCCCCCTCCGGGGGGAGCTCGACCCCCTTTTTCACCCCGATAGCTCCTTCCCCGACCCGCTTTACGGGCTCGGGGTCGTCGGAGCCGAGTAGCGTCAGAGCCGGGGGGTGTCTGCGCCGGTAGTCTCGGGTACTTCGGCGCCGACAGTACCCTCGAGTCTGTCGGATCCCTGTTCTACGGATCCTAGCTCTCGGAGCCGAGAGCTGAGCTTCGGATCCGAGGCGGTCAGTGTGCCTTCGGCTCCAACTAGGTCGGAGCATAGTGGCCCTTTGGACCCAATGGCTTCGGCCCTGATCTGCCCGACGGATCCGAGGGAGAGTCAGCTCTCGGATCCTAGGGGGAGCAACTCTCCGGCATTCGACGTGGTAGAGAGGGTTCTGTCGATGGAATCCAGGCCCCTGGCCTTAGCTACGGCTCCACCCTGCACACCCTCACAGATGGGCCCGAGTTCCATCACCCGGCCCCAGGGACAGCCTGCTCAGACGTCCCAGATAGTTCCCTTGTTGGAACAAGATGTAGCTGGTGAGGCCACCTCAGACAGCCCCCCTGAGGAGGTCTCTCACAAGCGCAAGTGCAAAAGGAGGCACTTGGACTCCCCCGAGTCCTTGACTGAGGACATGGACTTGGAGAAAGGGGAAGGCTCCCCAAGATCACCCCCCCGAAGATGTCTCATTTGGAGACATCATGGAGATGCTCAGGATCAGGGGGGGTGGTCTGCCCCAAAGCCTACCTCGGATGAGTCCGTGTTCCTGGAGGCATTTGAAGCAGGCCTGTCTACCTCTTGGGTGTCCCCTCCGGCCGATCCCCTGGTTGGTCTGATCACTACCAGGACTTGGAAGGAGCCGGACACTGTGGAGCCCATCCCTAAGAGCCCTGACAGAATTCTCAGCCCGCCTTTGGACAGGTCTCATTGGAGCAAGGGAACCCCTGTAGATGCCATGTTAGTGGCGGCGGCCACCAAGAGGGAACTGGCCCAAGAGAATCCCTCGGTCCATCCCCCTGACAAGGAGTCCCGGGCGATGGACCGCTTGGGGAAGCAGATGTTTGCTTCAGCCACCTTCTCCATAAGGTCGCTGAACTACATGGCACATGTCATACGGCTCCAGCGGGATCTTATCAAAGAATACGCCGGGTCGCCCCCAGAGTCCATGTCGGCAGAGGACAAACAGGTGTACTCTACCCGAATGGCCACTCTCAGGTCGATTTCCAATATCTCTATGCGGCTGCTATCCCATGCTACGGAAGGGGCCGCTAGAGCTAGCGGAGTGGGCGTCGTACTAAGGCGACAGGCCTGGCTCCGCCACTGTGATTTCGTGGAACCCTTCAAGGCGTCATTCGCTAATGCCCCGTTTGATGGTTCTGCCCTTTTTGGCAAGACCGTACGCGATACCTTGGTCCAGAGCGAGAAAGACGGGAAGATGTCTGCCGTCGGAGTCCACTTCTCTGCTCCCCAGAGGTCCTTCTCGAAGAACCAAAAGGGACAGAAGAAGATGTGGTTCCGAAAGTCTCAGCAATCCCGTTTTGCTCCGAACTCCCCATCCTTCAGAGGCAGAGGAGGACAGGGTGTACGCCACCCTAGAGGCAGAGGAGGCTCGAAGAACTTTGGGTCCAGAGAACCTTTCTCTGATCGGCCCCCGCAGCAACCCTGAGGGGTTACCCGACTGCTCCACATTGGAGGCAGTCAGGGGGCATTTCTCTAAGCACCTAGCACCTTGGGAGTCCATCATGACAGACCGCTGGGTGCTTCGGATCATATCCAGAGGCTACGAGATTCCGTTTCTCCATCCCCCTCTCAGACCCATATTCCTCCCCGATGTCCCACCTGATCAGAGGGAGGCCGCAGCTACAGAAATTCGGCAGCTGCTAGTAAAAGGAGCGATCCAGCACGTCCCCCCAGACCAGTACGGATCGGGCTTTTACTCTAGGTTCTTCTTGGTGCCAAAAAAGATGGGGGTCTTAAGGCCAATCCTCAACTTATCCCTATTGAACCTGGCAATAGCCAAAGAAAAGTTCCGGATGGTCACTCTTCAATCCATTCTCCCCCTTTTGCAGGAGAACGACAGGATATGCTCCATAGACCTCAAGGATGCGTACTACCACATCTTAATGGACAGACGATCCAGGAGGTTTCTCCGCTTCCAGCTAGGAGCCAGTCACTATCAGTTCAGGGTCCTCCCTTTTGATCTCACCACAGCCCCCAGGGTGTTCACCAAGGTATTAGCAGTAGTAGCGGCCCACCTGAGACTCCAGGGAATTCAGGTTGTTCCGTACCTGGACGACTGGCTGCAGACCGCCCCCACACAGCATCTACTCTGCACAGCCATGAATTTCTTCCTTCACTTAGCTCCCCGGCTGGGGTTCACGATTCACTCTGGGAAGTCCTCCCTGCTCCCGACTCAGGTCATAGATTTTATCGGAGCCAGGGTAGACAGAAACCATCTCTTAGTTTTCTTAACCTCGGACCAGTTGCGATCCCTAAAACTACATGTGCAAGCCATTCTTCATTGTCCGACCCCTCCGGCAGAACTGGTCCTGAGGGTCCTAGGCTCGATGGCAGCTACCATCAATCTCCTTCCCATGGCGTGTCTAAATATGAGAATTCTGCAATGGACACTCCAAGTCCAATGGTCCTTCCTACGTTTTCCCCTAAGCCATCCTGTCCCTCTCAGCAGGGTTTGCAGGAGTGCCCTCTTATGGTGGCTCCAGTCTTCGGACCTCCAAAAGGGGCGCCCCTTCTCTATGTCCCCTCCCCTAGCCACGGTGACCACAGACGCCTCTCTCCTTGGGTGGGGGGGGGCATTGTTGCGGTAGGACCATCCAAGGCACGTGGAACCAGACGGAGACCTCACTGCATATCAATGTCCTGGAGATGAGGGCAGTGCTGTTAGCGTTGCAAGCACTTCAGAGCCTTCTTCCCGCCGGGACGATTGCGATCCAGACGGACAACATGTCCGTCGTTTGGTATATCAATAAACAAGGGGGAACCAGGTCCTATCCACTTTGTCGAGAGGCCATGAAAGTTTGGGAATGGGCGATTTCCACCAACCACTTTCTCGTAGCAACGCACATTCCGGGTCAGTCCAACATCCTAGCGGACAGACTGAGTCGCACCATCCTCTCCCCGTACGAGTGGTCTCTGAATCCCAATGTAGCGAAGCAGATCTTCTCCAAATGGGGTCATACTTGTTGCGATCTTTTTGCCTCGCCTTCAAACACGAAGTGCGACACCTACTTCGCTCTAATTCCCCCACCCGGGGAACCACCAAGAGACACTCTGGTGCATGCTTGGCCTCCCGGTCTTCTTTATGCTTATCCGCCCCTTCCCCTGATGCTCAAATTTCTGCAGAAAGCCAGATGGTTGGGGTGCACGATAGTCCTCATTGCCCCATTCTGGCCTCATCAGGCATGGTTCCCTTATCTGTGGTCTCATCTAGTGAATCCTCCCTGGATTCTAGATCCCCTTCCGGATCTGATCTCTCACCCTCTGGGCCTACCAACCCCGAACCCGGACAACCTCAAGCTCACAGCCTGGTTGATCCAGTTCCACTGTTAGTTCGGACTCCCAGTATCTCTTCTCAGGTCAAGGCGATCCTAGTGGCAGCCCACAAGCCATCTACTAGGAAGGTTTATCGTAGCAAATGGAAACGTTTTTCTATTTGGGCTGAACATCAGAACCTAGATCCTTTCACAGCTCCGTTGCCAGCTGTGCTGGATTTTCTGTCAGGACTGTTTGATAAAGGTGCTAGCTCTTCCACAGTCAAAGTACAGTTGGCAGCTATCGCTCATTACCACGTTGGATGTGATCTTGGTCCTCTGACTTCATCCAGATTATGTAAGGTCTTCTTAAAAGACACCTTGCTACTAAGGCCTCCGGTGAAAGATGTGATCCCTCCTTGGGACTTACCGCTGGTGCTCCAGGCCTTAACAGCTTCTCCCTTTGAGCCTGCTGCCTCGGTAGATCTCAAGTTCTTGTCCTGGAAAATGGCCTTCCTTGTCGCTATCACGTCGGCAAAAAGGGTTTCAGAGCTTCAAGCCCTTTGTGCCAAGCCTCCGTACTTGATTTTCCACAAGGATAGGATATTCCTCAGGACCAATCCCTCTTTTCTCCCCAAAATTGCTTCCGAAAGTAATATTAATCAGTCTATTAATTTGCCAGTCTTCTTCCCCAATTACCAAAATAAGGGCAAATTCAAATTACACTCTTTGGCTGTACACAGACAGTTGAGATTTTATCTGCACAGGACAGCCGGTCATAGACGTTCAGATCAGTTATTTGTGTCCTTTGCTAAATCCAGTTTGGGGAAAGCTGTTTCTAAAGTCACACTATCCAGGTGGATTTCTCAGTATATTCTCTTGGCTTATGAGAGTTCTGGCAGGTCTGCTCCTCAGGGAATCCATGCCCATTCAACTCGGTCTGTTTCTACCTCTGCTGCTTTTCGGGCTAGAGTTTCGTTGGATGATATTTGCTCGGCTGCCACGTGGGCCTCATCTCACACTTTTATAAACCACTACAAGTTAGATCTGGTTTCCAGAGGGAGAGCATCCTTTGGCTCCGCAGTGCTCCGGAACATCCTTCCTTGAGGGCCTCCCAAGATTCATGTAGCTGGGGACTCTGTCCCATAGGTTGATGCACAAATGAAGTTAACTACTTCAGATTAAGAAGTTATGTACTCACCATAACGTTCCATTTGAGTAGGTAAACTTCATTTGTCAGCAACCGTCCCTCCCTCCGTCCCCCTGTCCTCTTTGGATGTTTTTGATGTTCCTGCTTCTCGGTAGGTTGTACCCGGTTTACCTTAGGCAGGTTGCGATTGCAAGCCTTGTTTTTAGTCAAACTCGATCTGAGGTCAGGAAGGGATGGCAGGGAGTTATGGGTAAGGGGGAGGAGCTTGGAGCTCAGATCTTAGCTGCTGGAAACTGCTGGCTCGGATCCGATATGGATCCGATAACCCATAGGTTGCTGACAAATGAAGTTTACCTACTCAGATGGAACGTTATGGTGAGTACATAACTTCTTATTCCTCAACTCTGACTCTTTCCTTGATCTGTTCGGCTCCAAGTGTTTCAGAGTAGAACGAGTCTCGTAGCTGAAGAGTTGGCATCAGGTACAGGGGGATGCCTTCGACTCAGGGGGTTTTGGAGCTGTCACTCCCCCTTGGTGCCTCAGTGCCAGGCACGGAACCCAGACGGAGTGGAGCATTAGCTGATCTGAGAGCTTCAATTCTGGGGAGGCTGATTTCCACTTCTCCTGGACCTTCTGCCTTTGAAACAGTGGAAATGTTTTTCTCCTATCCGGAGATTCTTTGGCTATAAACTCTTCGGGTCTGACTCCCATCCCGCCTCCAAATCTGACTGCTAAGTCTCATCATCTTACTTCACAGGGACAGCCAACCCATAAGAGCTTCCAGACAGTCCCTGCACAGGAGCTTCCCCTATTTTCTGATATTTCTCCAGAGTATCCCACTGAAGAGTTTCCTCAGGAGAAATTGTGCAAAAGGAGGAACTGGGCTTCTTCTCAGAAATTGACAGAGGACACTGATTTTGATGAAGGAGAAGCGTCTCCCAGATGTCCACCAGAAGACATTTAATTTGGAGACATTTTAGAAATCCTGCCCCAAAAAGGTGGATGGTCTTCCCAGAGTCCATCTCAGGAGAAATTGGTGTTCCTGGAAGCTTTTGGGTCTGGCCTGTGTACATCTTAGATTATGCCTAGTGGATGAAGTTGTCGACCTTGTCTCCTATCGGGTATGGAAGGAGCCAGATTCCATAGAGCCCATCCCCAAACTTCCAGACAAGATCCTCAGTGCACCACTAAATAGACAAGATTGGTCCAAGGGGATTTCTGCAGATGCCATGGTTGTTGCTGCAATCCCAAAAAAGGAGCTAGCTGAACAAATTCATCTGTCCATTCCCCTAACAGAGAGAGTCTGGGGCTTTGGACAAATATGGAATGTGAGTATATGCATCAGCGACCTTTGCTATACGATCGCTGAATAACCTGGCACATTTTACTAGGTTATAGAGGAGCTTAATAAAAGAACTCTCTAACGCTACCCCTGGGTTCATGATGAAGGAGGAAATAAAAGCTTAATTGGCCATCCTACAATCCATATCAAACACATCCATGAAGTTAATCTCTCACAAGGTTGAAGGTTCCTCATGGGCAGTGACTACAGACATATCATTAAGAGGCAAGCGTGGATGCACTTGGGTGACTTTGCAGAGCCCTTTAAATCATCATTCATCAATGCTTCATTTTGAGGGAGCCTCCCTTTTTTTGGGCCCACCTTTAAAGAGACACTTTCCCATAGTGAACAAGATGGAAAGACCCTATTTGCTGTAGGAATCCATTTTTCTATCTGCAGAGAACTTTCTCCAGAAATCATAGTGCTGGTAAGAAAATGTGGTTTCGGAAATACCAAAGGCCTTTTCAAGATTCACTCTGAGAGTTTTCTGCCAGAGGCAGAGGGGGGAATAATAATGGAAGAGGCCCACCACTCAGTGGAGGAAGTCCACTAAATCAAGGGTCTCAAGATTCTTTCTTAGACAAAACCCTTCAAGGGTTCCTGAATGGTTGCCCAACTGTTCTTATCTGGAGACACTCACCTAGGCAGCCATCACAAAAGACACAGGGGTGCAAACAATCATATCCAGAAGATATTTTATCCCCTTTTTATAAAATCCACCAAGGATAAGAAAAAGTCTTCCTGATATTCCACTTAATCTGTTGGGGAAAGCAGCTCTGGAACTTCAAAAGCTGCTAGACAAGAGAGTGATCCAAGAGGTCCCATCAGACCAGAGAGTCCAGTTTTTACTCAAGGTTTTCTTTAGTGTCAAAGAAAATAGGGGACCTGAGACCCATCTTGAATCTCAGTTGTCAAAAGAAATTCATAAAGCACTCCAAATTCTGGATGGTCACGGTTCAGTCCATTCTACTGTTGCTGCAGAAAGGTAACTGGATGTGTTCTGTAGATCTGAAGGATGCGTACTGTCATGTAAAAATGAACAGATGATCCTGAAGATTCCTTCGCTTTTGGCTTGGAACCAGTCAGTATCAGTTGAGAGCCCTGCCCTTTGGTCTCACCACAGCCACCAGGGTATTCACCAAATGCATGGCAGTGGTTGCAGCTCATATAAAACTGCCTGGATTCGGGGAGTTTCCTTATTTAGATGACTGGCTTCTCACCGCATGGACCAGCCATCTATTGATAACAGCCAGAGGCTATCTTCTTCAGTTAATTTACTCTCTAGGTGTCACTGTAAATCTTGCAAAATTTAAACTTCAACCAGTACAAGTCTTGGACTTTATAGGGGCTCACTTAAACACAGTGACTCTTCAAGCATTCTTATCACAGAGCAGAATTCTTACTCTAAGATTACATGTCAGTCAGGTTCCATCTCATAATTTTCCTGCAGGCAAACTGATTATAAGGGCTCTGGGATCGACGGCTGCTGCAATCACATTGATACCTGCAGCGCATTTTCACATGTGAATCCTTTAGTGGACTTTACAAGTGCAATGGTCTATTTTACATCCAATAAAATTGTCCAGGGTATGCAAAGACTCATTAGTATAGTGGATCCAGTCCAATGAGATTTGCTAAGGTCACCCCTTTAGCCCTCCTCCAACTATTGACACACTGACCACAGACGCATCCTGGTTTTGGGGGGGGGGCACATTACTTGGAGTGGAATGCTCAAAGCATGTAGACTCTAGTAGAGACCAAATTGTGTATAAATGTCCTGAAGATGACAGTAGTCCTATTAGTGATGCAGGCCTTCCAAAACTGTCTCCATCTGGGGACAGTTGGTAGTCAATGGACAATATGTCAGTGGTTTGGTACGTCAACAAACGGGGTAACCAGATCTTATCCTCTTTCTGGAGAAGCAGTGAGAGTTTAGCAGTGGGAGGTCTCATCCAAATGTCTTCTTACAGTCATGCACATTCCGGGGAAATCAGATGTACTAGCAGAGAGGCTCAGCAGAACTATTCTGATGACTCAGGAATGGTCTCTCAAGTCAGTCAGTGGCAAACATGATCTTCCACCAGTAGGATCAACCATCCTGCGACCTATTCGCCTCTCCCCTCTACAACAAGTGCATCAGGTTCTTTTTCCTTATCCCGCCTCATGGACAGTCACTTAGAGATGCTTTAGTCCACATTTGGCCCTCCAGTCTTCTTTATGCTTATCCTCGCCTACCCTTAATTCACAAGTTTCTTCAGAGAGCTTTCAGGTTGAAGAGCAAAGTAATCCTCATTTCCCCCTTTTGGCCTCAGCAGATTTAGTTTCTCTTCCTATGCTTTCATCTAATATGTCCTCCATGAACACTGGACCCCAGTCCAGCTCTCTTCTCACACCCGTCAGGCCTGACTCATCCGGACATTCCGGGCCTCAAATTGACTGTATGGTTTCTCCAATTCCAATGATGGCTAGACATTCCAGGCGTTCTCCTGTTTAAAGAATTTTGTTTTTATCTCAGAAACCCTCTAAATTTGTTTTGTTTTATTTGGTGATGTAGTTTTCCTGAGTATGGCAGACAAGCCTGCGGTTTCAAGAAATGCAGCTTCCTGCTTGGGCATAAGATACACTCCAATTCTGATGCCTACAGGAAGTGTGCATGTATTTAATAGTCCTACCACTACCTTTCAGACTTCTTATGAAATCTGTGTTGGTTTAAATGCCAAGGCAGTAAGTGACAGGTGTAATAAGCTAATTTGAAAGGTTTTGCCTGCTTCTTCTTCTTCAATCCCTTCTACATCAGGGGCTCTAACCCCTGAAGTCAGAAGACTTTGGAGACCAGGAGTCTAGGAAATGCTCCTCTGTCCAATCTCCTTCTTCCATCTCAATTCAGAGCTGCTAAAATAAAAAGGTTTGGATCTGACCTCATCAATCCTCCTACCCATAAGGTTATAAAGGTTTACACCCAAGCAGATCTCCCTTATCAGGTCTCCATGCTTCTCTCTGGAGCTGGTCTCTGAGATTGAGGTCCCCTTTTTTGCAGGAGACTCCAACAAAGACTGATCTTCCCTCAGCATCCTTCTCCATCAGGTCTTCCCGGAGTCTTTCTGATTATGATGTGGATAGGATAATGAGAAAGTTCCTTGACGCTCAGATTTAGATGGGGTCCTTCAGGCTCTGTCCTCATCTGATCCATGAGTCTGTAACCTTCATAACCTCTGACTCCTTCTCCGATCCAACATGTGGTTTCAGAGCTGTCTGATCCGAAGATTCCGTGAGTCGAGATATTGGATCCGAAAATGTTACCATCTGAAGTTGTTAACTTCATTTGTGCTTCAACCTATGGGTTATCGGATCCATATCGGATCCGAGCCGGCAGTTTCCAGCAGCTAAGATCCGAGCTCCAAGCTCCTCCCCCTTACCCATAACTCCCTGCCATCCCTTCCTGACCTCAGATCTAGTTTGCCGCGGTTTGAACAGCAGCTTGATCTTGAGAGTCTGAGTTTTCCTGAGACTTCTTGTGAGAAAAATCCTTCTATTTTTTTTTAACTTTCTTAAAGTTTTGGGTGATTTTTGAGTGTTGGAACTAGTTTAGTTTTAGTTTTAGAGTGTTCCCTCGGGTTTATGTTTCCTC